>NC_141759.1:107734389-108093889 GCF_982258835.1 Parasteatoda tepidariorum | reverse complement strand
ATGTTTATGATTCAATGAAATAAATTTATGAAAAAAAATGCTTAAAACTGTAGTTTTGCCACTTGCAAACTGTTAATTCAACTTAAATTAATGCACTCGAATTGAGAGTTAAAAAAAAAATCTGACTTGCAAACATATACAATTTTTCTTTGAGAATATACATTTGAACTTATTTGCATACAATAAGAAGTTTAGACAATTCGAAACTGAACTATACAGATAACAGCAACATAAAATTGTAAGGTAGGACAACATAAAATTGTAACATAATTTAAAAGAAAAACAATTATATTTAGTTTGCATTTATTTATTTATTTTTTTCATTTTTTTTTCCAATTTTTTTTTTTTTTTTTCAATTTTTTTTTTAGTTATTTTTTTTTTACTTTTTTTTTCTTTATTTTTTTTTCTTTATTTATTTTTTTTTCTCATTTTTTTATTTATTCTTTTCTTTTTTTCATTTTTTTTTTCATTTTTTTTTCAAACTTTTTTTTTTTTTTTCAATTTTTTTATGCAAACTGTTAATTTTATATACAATTATATCAACAAAAAATACATCATGCAAAATACGAATAATTCGTATTGAGTAGAATTTAAGAGTACTATAAAACAATAAAATTTTAGCTATCACTAAAAGTTCAATCAAATCTATCCCCCTCAAATCCTGCTAGCTGCCTCACCGTGGCGAGGGGGTGCCACTGGGCGGAATGGGCGAAGTACGTCGGGAGCTTAGCTCCTGGTAGGGCCACCCTAGGCGTGAAGGCCATTCTATTATGCCCAGCTAATGCTAGCAGGTGAAACTATGAAGCTAAATCAGTCTTCTACCTTTGGTGTTCCAGGTCACTTTCAGCCAACAGAAGCTGTAACACTTTCCTCTGTACCATGAGTCTAGTTCATCCCATCTATTCAGAATTGAGATGAGCATTAAAGCCAGAAAAAAATTAACAGTCTCATAAAAAACAAATTAACAGTCTCATCATCAAAAGCTCATCATTCATTTGTTACGCAGATGAGGCTCAGATTAATAAGATCCTTGGCAAGTCTATCTTACTGCTCTTTTCCGTCATCACTTTCCATCTGAGGCCACTGTCTCTGTCAGTTCTCACTTTTCCTGGTGCCAAAGGGTTGACAAGTAGTTTCTTAGCAGGCCATCTTGTTAAGCCATCTTATCATCATCATAGTTGGCCAGACGGCCCAATGTGAGCCCATGCCTTCCTCTGAAGATTTCTGCATGATGACTTCTGATTCACCTTTGATCTCCAATTCTTTTCATTAATTGCGAGAAAATCAGACTCCACTGAGTCAGCCCATCTCAACCGCGGCCTTCCCCGCTTTCTTTTTCCAGTGGGTCTAAAAAGCAGTATCTTTTTTATTGTGTTATCATGACTCATTCGAATCACGTGGGCCATCCAATTCATTTGATTTATTTTCACGTATTAAATAATATCAGGTTGTTTATAAATCTTGAAGAGTTCAAAGTTAACTCTCCTTCTCTAGTTATTGTTTTCATTTACACCACCAAGTATACTCCGCAAAATCTTTCTCTCAAATGATGCGATACAATTTTCCTCCTGCTTTGTCATTGTCCAAGCCTCAGAAGTGTATGTCAAGACTGGCCGTACAAGAGTTTTCTGGATTAAGAACTTTGTTTTTCTAGAAAGTCTCCAGTTGTTGTTTTCCAAACTATCTTAAATAGTATGCCTCAATGATTTCGATGATGGAGGGCTCTTTAAAATTTTAGTAAAGATCACTTTTAAAAAATGTTTGCCATACGCAATTTCCTTTCCAGGGCCACAACTTCCCCTAAAATGTTTTTTTCACAGACCAAATGACAATAATAAATTCATATGAATGAATATTAACTATTTTTGTTTCCTTGTGAACATTTAGATGAAAGTCATTTTATGTTAATAGAAGTCATTTTTCTATCAGACAATAAATATTAAGAAAATAAGACACAATTCTTGAAATTAAGTTAGAGAAGCCATTCTTAAAGATAGCAAAAATGGCTATGGCTAAATGTATTACAAATATATTTTAAAAATGTGGTGTGATAGCACAATAAACACATTTAACATTTTGTACTCTTAATATTACATCACAGTTTTATACAACAGTCAAAATTTCCACCATGTTTGCAAGTCAATTATTAAAAAAAAAATGAAGAAATAAATGAATACGTAAATGAATAATTTTCTTGTAAAATTGACCAATGTATAGAAAATTTACCTCCTGAAGCTAAATGCAAAACATTAAAAAATATTCTAAAGAAAAATTAAAATTCTAGTAAAAGAAAATTTTAAAAAAAATTCTACAGTCTGTTTTTTAAGAAATTATCACATTCATCAGTACGGATGTTTTATTCCGTCTAAGAATTTTTTTTTAACAAAAGGGAAAAAAGAGATACATTATTTAAAGGACTAAAGTCCTCCAAATATTTTTTTTAAAAGGAAAAAATAATATAATGACAAAAAAAATTAGTAATTTTTTTTCTTTTCTTTTTTTGCTGAGTGAAACTTTTTTTTTATTTCACTCAGTGTATTTTTCTTTCTAATGCAATGCATTGTTTTAACAAGCTAAATGAATGTGATAATTTACAAGATTGATTTTGAAAGGAATATTAAGTGTACTGAAATATATTTCTTAAATTTATAAGTAACTTTAAATGTAAAGTTACTTACTTAGAATTAACTTTAGATAAACTTTAAATGTAAAATAACATTTAAAGTTTGATGTTTGTCTTTTAATCAATTACAATTCAACATCTGGTAATAAGCAAAATATATCTTAGAATGAATTGATAATAGTACTTAACCTTTACATTGTTTCAGTTACCATTTTTAAAGATCGACTGAACTGGAAAAAAATTTTTTTTTTTTAAATTCAAATATCCATTCTTTCTTAGAATGTTTTTTTAAACTAAAATAACATTTGTTTTCTCTTTATCTCCTCAAAATAAGATTGCTTAGAAATAATTTGAATGGCTGAAACACATTTATAAATATTAAATGTATATCAAAAGTAATAAAGCGAATTTAATTTCTGAAGTTCTTGTAAATATTAGACTTTATGTTTAAAGAGTTGAGAAAATTTTCGATTTTCATTGTTTAAGTTCTTTTTTCTTGTGTATAGTAGTACGAGAAATACGAATAAGAAATACTTTGTGCAAAGCTTTGTTTCAATCTGTAGATTATTTGACAGTCTTCCAAAGTTGTTCCAGTAATTTGATAAAATATTTTTTGTGAGAAGAAACAATGTTGGAAGCATGTTTTTTTTTACTTTCTTTTTTTACAAAAAATACCAAAAGTGAAATAATAAACAAAAGCAGTTGTAAACAGCTGTCTGCATAAATTTTTTTTTAAAATCTTGATTTTATATTGTTGACAAACATTTTTTTTTACATTCACTGATTCAACACACTGCTACACTTGTGTATTTAGTCGTTTTCTGTTTTAAAATATTAGATTTCTAACTAAGAAAAATCTGATATTAATTTATTTTTTACGTTATATTTTTTCTTGAAATATTCACGAGATGAATACTTGAATAAATAACCTCTCAAAATTTACTTATTTTCTATTTTTTAATTAATAATGTGAATTTAATTCTATGAATTAGAAAAACCTTTTCCCAGAATAAAATAAACTATTGCCTAAAGGAAATTTCTTATGGATAAAAGTAGCTCACTGAAAATTAATTTGAATTTTCTTTGTGATTAAACTGGAGATCAATAACTGAACAATAGCGTTAACGAAAAACAAGCGTTTTTTAATGGTTAATAGCTATTCCAGATTGAATAGAAATACTTAAAAATAAATATAAAACCATATATTTCCTATATATATTCATAATATGTTTTCTATAACAAAAATCCATAAAGGAATGAACTTAAAGTAAGACTGTTCAACTAACTTCAAAAAAGTAAAAGCAGTTATCATAAATTCTTAGCATAATATTTATTTATTTTTATTTTTTAATTTCGTGGGAAAAAATTCTTACACCCATTAATTAAATGCACTGTTAAGCATGGGTATTTAATCAGTCTATCAGGACTCAAATCTGTAAAAAAAAATTCAAAGTGTTTGCCCTGTGCAGAATATATTAGGAGGAAGCACACAATCACTAGGCTATCGAGTGACCTAATATTAATAGGTTCAAATATTTTTTTTAAAAAAAGAACGTACTTGTAGCATTTTTGCTCAATATAAATGAGAGATTTTAGAAAAATCAGCAGCTTACGGCATGTTGTGACATATTGTAGATGGAGACAATTATATAAAGACAATAGGAGACAATATATTTTTTACTTTAATAATAACAACATCTTCGAAAGGCTTCTTTGTTAACTGCTGAAGGTGCTAAATCAAGAAATTTTTTAAAAAAAATCACCAAGTTTTTAAAATTTTGTTAAAGCAAATATTGGCCCAAATTTATTTTTATAGGGTGCGTAGCAAACTCTTTCAACAAAAAATAAGCTCTCAAAAAATATTTTTAAGCAATAAAAAATACTTTAACATAAGGCAAAATAATTTTCAAAAAGACTTACCTGAATTATGATAAAAAAAATTTTTTTACATAGAAGATTCTTTTCTTGATTATCTTAGCCATTATCAAATGATCAAAGAATGGAAAACTCAAGTCAGTAGATACACATGCGGACTCTCATATACTTCATCAAACATTTTAAATTATTGGCGCTTTCATGCGCGTTGGAATTGTAGGATTCAAAAAAGGATTGTAGTTGGAAAATCACTCTTTTGCATAATCTATGGTGAAAATCAACATGGTACAGAAAAAAAAATCACATTTTCGAGAAGGGAAAATTAAGCACCTTTTAAACACACTCTATAAAAAAGTCACCTTTAATCACTTTTAAAAAAACGAAAATAAGCACCGTTAAGCACTTTTAAAAAAAGCTACGCACCATGCTTACTATGAATCATTTTGATTCAATAGTAAGAAAGCTTATTTCAATAAATTTACTTACATTTTAATCACTCAAAAAATATCATTTCGATGTAAAAATATTATTTTTTATAATGAGGCAATCAAATTAAATAAATTACTAACAGGAATGTTTTTTAAAAGAGTTTGAAAAAAAAATCTAAATTAATGAGCCGAATTTTACATTTATTTGAGTCTATTTTGAATTAATGATTTAAAAATAAATATTATTTAATTAATGAAAACTATTTAGGCTAATTAAATATGATACATAAATGCCATGATTAATTCATCATCATAGTTGGCCAGACCAATGTGAGCCAATGCCTTCCTCTGAAGATTTCTCCATTATTCTGTTGTCAATGGTAATAATTGGTCCTATGTAAGTAAAACTAATTACTGTTTCAAATCTATAAGAATTTATTTCAAGCTATGGGCCTGTGACTCTGTTTATTGAGAAAAGCATATATTTTGTTTTCTCTACGTTCATGACTAAACCCATTTGCCTTGCAGCCACTTCAAGGACTACGATTAATTATAAAATTTTAAAAAAAATAGAAATAAAAAAAAAAGTAGAAAAAATAAGAGTTTAATCCCCTGACACCACCATTCACACATCAGACATACGGCATTAAACTTACGGGTTATTACACCACGCCAGAGGTTGCCCTTTCATTCAGACTTACGGGCCTTTTAGGGCCACGCCAGAGGTCTAGATTCAGTCGACTTACGGGCCTTTCGGCCGCGCCAGAGGCGCCATTCATTCATTCTCACACTCTCCATAAAAAAATAATTATAAAATAAAATAAAAGTAAGAGTTGAAAAAAAAAACTTAATTTTGAATATTTCACGAACCTGTTCAAGAAAATCATAGTTTTGCTTTTCCACTCCTCGAACGCCATATGGTCGGCCACGAAAACTTTTTTGGCATTTCTGTTATCTGCTATCCTGAAGAAGGCCCACTTTAACTTTAGTATTTGATTGAATTTCACAATATCTGGTTCAATACAGCTCTCATACAGTTGTGAATTTTTTCCCCCGCCCCGAATTCCATCTCTTTTGAACTTTTCGGAGAATTCCTTACAAAGTTGGTATAAAATTTTTAAAAAGGTTAAAATGGAAGGAAAAAAATAGCTAGATATTAATCGAAATATTTTATTTAAGTAATTAAAATGTAAGTAATTTACGAAATCAAATAAATTTCTTGATTTAGCAATTTAATTTTAAAAAAAATTACTTATTAAGGGCTATTTGGAGTTTAGAAAAATAAATAAAAATTAAATGACTCACCTCTGCCGGCGGCGGAGCGGACGCAGCCTAGGCTGTCGGTAAGTCACCGAGGGATTTGGAGGTCGCAGTCTGGAAGACACTGGACGTGCATCATCTAACTGACCCTGAGACGGGGGTGCCGAGTACGAGAAATCAGACAACAGCATGGCTAACTGGGTGCTCCTAGGATTCCTAGGACGCCTACGTCGAGGTGGTGTTGGAGTTCGAGGAGGGACAGGTGCAGAAGAGGAACTGCTGGCAGGTGAAGATGGAGAAGACGAAGGGCTGGGATTTGAGCCACGAACTGAATCTGGCTCGCTCACCTGCCTCACTTCATCTTGACCACTTCTCCCACCAGGTCCAGAAGATGAACTACTGGCAGGTAAAGATGGAGAAGACGAAGGGCTGGGATTTGAGCCACGAACTGAATCTGGCTCGCTCACCTGCCTCACTTCATCTTGACCACTTCTCCCACCAGGTCCATCACTTACCGCACCATCGTCAACCCCGACTCCTCCCACACCCAGAGCCAGCTGGTTTCTCAAGTACTGGACTTCCCGCTCTGCCCTCTCAGCTCGTTCTAGGGCAGCTGCCTCGTTACGACGAGAGGTGTTTAGCCTCTCGCGCAGGTCATCGAGAGATGCATGTCGTCCTGGAGAAAGACTCTCATCAAGCTCCCGTATGACGGAAAGGTCCACTCTGCAGGCATCACAAAGATTCCCCCTGTCTGCAAGAGGCAGAGACAACCTCTGCGGTGTCCGCAAGAGGGGTGCCCTTCGTCCACCGCCATGAGCGGGAGTGATGGAGCTTCTCTGCGACGTATCCCTATCCCTCGTGTGCTCCCGCGATGAAGCTCCAGACGGGCCAGCTCCCGAGGGACCAGCTCCAGACGGGCCAGCTCCCGAGGGGCCAGCTACAGAAGCATAAAAAGCAGCCTGAAAAAGAAACCATGTTTTTCAAAAAAAATGCATAATAGTTAATAAGAGAAATATTTGATACAGTATATTTGTTACAATGGAGAAATGTTTGCTAACAATAGGAAGTCATCAAACAATGCATTGAGTTATCTGGTCTTAGAGTCTACTCTGGAAAAAGTTTTGAATTTGTTAGTATCAAGGACTGAGATTAGGGGGTGTTTATTAACTGGATTACCAAACAATGAAACACCAATGAATAAACAAGTGTTCCTTCACTGGGATTTTTTCAAGTTAATGAAAATAACAGCAAATTTTTAATTTTCTTGTACCTTTTGTCGTCCCGCAGTGGACTGATCGTTAAGACACGGTTCCCAGCAGATCACCGTAGTCAAGCATCACTGGCTGTGGTCAGTGTGCGGGTGGGTGACCCACTTAGATCAGTCTGCGTATGGACTGAGGGTGTGCGGTATTGGTCCTCGTTACACTGTGCTACCGTAAAGTGCTCGACTTCGCGCGCAGGTCGTTGGGCTACCAAAGCGGGGGTGCTATCCCCTCTGCAGAGGATCAAAATTGTGATGGCATGTCTTCGGATCATCCTCAGGGATGTTTCCCAGACCGTCGCCAATAGCCCATTGTGCAGTTGCCTGTGCTTTTCTCAATATTGAAGAATTTATTTCAAAAAGAACATTTAGTTAATCAAATTTTGGCACTGAAGCTGATACAACTAACATTGATAATGAAAGTATCTTGAAAACTGATTTTAAGATAAGTCCTCTTGAGGCATTGTTAGTTGCAAAAACAATTGTTTCCATAAGTAAATGGTCAGTACTGCTGAAGACCCACTAGATATAAGTCAATGAGAGATGGATTTTACTCAAACTTTGAAACTCCTTTTTCTCATTTATTATCCAGTGAGGAATTCTAGAAATGGTACTGGAAAATCAAAAGATATTTCGAAGATACATTTACATTGGTCGAAAATTTGGAGAAAAGAGGAAGGTTAAATCAAAAGAAAAAGAAACAAATTACTTTTTTGCATTAACTTCAGAAAAGGAACGAAAATTTAAAGAGATTGAGAGAGCTGAAAAAAAAGTTAAGGCAGAAAGTATGACAAAGAGAAAAAAAAATACTCGAAAAGACAAAAAAAAAAAAAAAAAAACTTCAAAAATACGGGCAAAAGAGTAAACAGAAAAGTGATCGAATAATAATAATAATAAAAACATCATCGGATTACACTATGCTAAACATTCATAATTTACAATAGACTATTAAACTGTGAGAAAAAAAATTAAATTTTTTTTTTTTAAAATTATATATTCAAACATATTTTACTTTCCATTCCATGACTGAAAAAAAGTAACATTTTCCACGTTAACTGTGGTTATATATTGTAATTCCAAGAAAAAACTTGTTTTTAGACATTTGTGTGGCCTATGGACTCCTAACGAGCATCAAACATTTTTTAAATTAAGTATTCATTCACTGGAAAATTTAGTGTTCATTCACAGATAAGAACAGCTCCTTCACTTGGTTATCTTACTACTTATTATTTAAACCACCAAAAGCTTAAAACAATATTATGTAAGTTATCTAATTTTTTTTTACAAAATTCTCATTTAATAACAGATGTGTCGACACCATCATTAGAGATAAAGTTCTAAGAAAAACTTACGGCCTGCGGTCTCCGCTCCGCTGTTACACGCTGGCTGCAGGCATAGTCAATTGATGCCACCTGGGCAGCAATCAGTTGAACATCAACTGCTGAATCAGAAGAGGATTCAGAGCTGGGGGGTTGGCCCCTGAAAAAAAATTATATTCTGTTAAAATACATGGTCAGTATTGTGACAATTCAATTATTAATAACATTAAAAAAACTCATGCGTAATGATGCTGGATCATAAACTTGGTAAATTTGAATGAACACTCAGTAGCTGTAAAAATTTTAAGGAGTGCCACTATTCATACGAAAGTTTAAAAATCTTCCAATATGAAGGTTACTTTTAAATTGAATTAAAATATATTAAATTAAAACTTAAAATTAAAGTATAAAAATTTTCAGAAAATATAACTTTTGAAGTTTATTATAATTCCAGCATCATAATATTAACGATAAATCAGATGATTACTTACCCGTATGCAACATTCTTCTTAAAACGTTTCACTCGCCTCTCCTGAAATATAATTTAAATTATTAGATAATTAAGCAAATTTTTAATGGATCATTTTTCACTACTGAATATTGAAAAAGAAAATTAAACATATCTTTTGAGAAATTTAGTAAATTTTATTCACTTGTTGCAACAACTTATAAAATTACTTTTGTTTGAATTAGTAATTTAAATAGGAATTATAAAGGTACCTGATGATTAGAAGAACGAACGGTTATGGACAGAAGAACGGTTTATGGACAGCAAGCACACAAAAAAAAATCACCCAATATAATTTTTGTTCTAATGATGGAATTTCTACGAACTAACTGTCAATCTTAATGGTTCCTGAGGGTGACTTTAAATTTGCTAATTATATAGTGGAACCTGATGATTAGAAGAACGAACGGTTATGGACAGAAGAACGGTTTATGGACGGCAAGCACACACACAAAAAAAAAATCACCCAATATAACTTTTGTTCTAATAATGGAATTTCTACGAACTAACTGTCAATCTTAATGGTTCCTGAGGGTGACTTTAAATTTGCTAATTATATAGTGCTACCTATTAGTTAATTTACGAAATCGTAGCAGCAATCTGGGAAATATGGTTGCCTTAGTTTGGTCAGGAGGGTGATCCTAAGTTTCGGACATTTTAATGTTAATTTCTTTTGCTATGTTTTAAGTCATATTTTTAAAACTAATTAAGCGAATTTAAAAAAAAAATTTCAACCACTCACAAAACCAGTTTACCCATGCAAAAATAATTTATAGTAATTATTTTTTTATAAAATAATTTAATTGTGGATAAAAAAAAAATTTAATTCTGCAAGGTATACATTTTTTATAAAATATTAATCCACGTATTTTTCTATTGCAAAATCTGAAGTTTCTAGAGTTATATTTTGTAGAAGCCGAGAAAAATTGTAATTAATTATTTTTAAGAAATAATTTGGGGACAATAAATAAATATTTAAATGGGGCAATTAATATTTAAATGAAGATAACTTATGAGAAACTAACGCGCTTGTAGCTTCCGATTACCAATTTTGACCGATTTTCCCGAAATATAATAACAGATTGTTCATCCTTTCCTTAAATTATAAAATACGATGTTTCTTTCGTAGTCGTCTAAATTATTCCTTATTTAATAAAGAGAAAAAAATTAAACTTATTTTATAATTTTGTTTTGAGCTGTAGGAAAAGAGAGGAAAAGTACCCCGTTTGCCATCATACTTACTATTCATACATTTAACTTGAGTTGGTTAAACAAAAAAATAAATAAATAAGGGGTAAAATATAAATTCTATTGAAATATGTCCTTAAGTATACACTAAAACATATGCAAGATAGATTTTGGATCGATAGATGAAAAATATATTTTCCAAGAACTTCGAATTAGGCGTTAACTTGTTCGAAATAATTGATTTGTAGCTACTTAACTTCGATTCCAGGGAAGTGGGATCATTCCTATAATTCACTCGACTTTTAAAATTTACTTGTAGACGGAATTGTTTAACATACTACAAAATGTTTTTCAGAGCAGCAATCAATAAATAAATGAAATAAAATAAATAAAAATGCACTTTGAATTTTTTAGAAAGTTTGATAAATTACATATTATATTTTTTTTCCATCTAAGAGCCATATCCATTATCTTAGGTAAAACTAATTTTAATATCACATTAAATATTTTAATTTCATATTTTGTGCCCATAAATAAATAATCCCCAAAAATAATGTGGGAAGATAAAAATTGCATTATCTTCAAAAATATGAAAATATAAATAAAAGTCGAGATGTTTTGAGCATTCAAATATTCATGTGGCGAGTCATTATTGTCTAGCGAGTCCTCAGAATGGCAACATTTGAAGCAAATGTTTATCGCGTTCTACCTAGGACTAGAGGAGTCATTTAGACTAAAGGAACACGGTAGATAAGTCCATTTTCAAGAATACGATAATTCTATTGCCACAAATTCTTTGCATCTTGAGAATAAATTTAATCTCGATAATATCAACCCAGCCACATCTGCTCAACTTGATACACGGGAATCTTATTTTTTTCATATGAATGTAGATTCTCTTGTTAACTCTATTAGTCTCACGCCATCCATCCATGGAACGTAAAAATACATTTTGCCCTGATTTGCATTTCCCGGAAGTGAAGTTTTTATTATAACAGATCTTTCTTGCTCATTATTTTGATCAGAGTCTTATACTGAAAAAAGTAAAGGTTTGTAAATTGTTATTTAAGCAGAGTTCCTGCGGTCCGTAAAACATTTTAAAAAAACTGCGACGTCTACATTGAAATAAAGATGTTATTTTTAACTTAAAAGTTTAAATTTCAAAACTGAAGATTTTGTTACCAGATATGTGAAGTTTTATATATTCTAATTGGCTATTAAATACTGTGGTAACGGTAATGAAATACATTTATGTTCTTAGCTTTGATGTCACTAGTTGTAGTTTCTTAAGGAACTCACGAATTCTGTTTAACCCTTTGCTTACGGTGTACTATATTCTACCATCACATGTGGTCCACATGTCGTATCAGCCGCAAGGAAAAGGTTAAAGGGAGATGAATGTATGTAATGACTGTAAGGAATCGTAAAATAAGTTTTGAATAGTTAATAAGGGAATTGAGCTTTATTGAATAGGGCTTATTTTTTTAATTGAAGTTAGTAAAGAAATGAAGCAATTAAATTATAGTAACAATATTTGGTGATCGTAACTGTTCAACATGTTGAGCGACATTTTAAGAAGATCCGTTTCAGAATGTATAAAAAGATCCAGATGCTATTTGCAAATTATCTTTATCTAAGGAAAGTCACGTACAACTCATATTCGATAGAATGAAACGATTTTTAAAAAATGAGTAATACAATATTCTTAAACATGCATTTTTCAAAACTTAAAAAACATTTTTCAAAAAAACTTAAATAAAAATGTCTTATAAAAAGTTTTTGTTCATATACTAAAATCTGTAAAATTATAAATAATTTATAAATCGATTTAAATTTTATTTTTAAAAAAGATAAAAATGAAAGCAATCTTTGGGTTTTGGGCAACAAAAAACAAAATTGCTGCCAAAAAACTTATAATATTTATATACAATATTATTACTTTTTATAAAAAGATATTTCATCTAAACAATTTTTTAAAAAAAGTCTTTCTGACCAGAGTTAACACACAAACGAAGAGTAGTTTTCAGTTTTCATTTCATTCTTTTTTATTCTCTCAGCTTGGTTGCTTAGCAACGTACTATTTCTCTCCTGTCATTTACGCTGATAGAGTATAGTTATATTAAATTTCGAATATTTCGATTAGTCTTTGCCTCTTCCTCCAGATATATAAAACTTCTTAGCACCCTAAACTTTGATTCAATTTTTCCAAAAATCTGTTTATTCCCCCCCCCCCTTATTTCGAGAATCAGGAATCCAAATGACTAAAAAAGAAATATACATGTTTATTCAGAGAAAGGGCGTTTTCGTGTCTGATTTCACAAAAATATAATTAATTAATTGTTAGCACTAATCAATTAGCATATTTGAAGCAACAACCAGAAACCATTAAGATTGACTCTTAATTACGTGAAAACCTGAACATTAGATCGAGAGTTATTCAGAGTGATATCATTTTTTTCTGCTCACTGTTCAGTGCGGAAGGAAAACGAACCACTCAGAATAATTTTTGATCTATTGATTGTATTTTCACACATTCTAGGACTCATTCTTAATGAGACGAGGGGTGATCTCAAACATGCTAATTAATTAGCTTATACGATATTTAAAGTTACGAAATCCGACACAAAAACAAAATTCCTCTGAATAAACATGTCTTTCTTTCGATAAATTCGGATTTCTGACTCCTAAAAGATAGGGTGTAGTCGCAATCTGAGTAACATGTTTCCCATAGTTTCATGCGAAATTAGAAATATTTCTATATGAAATTCATTTATCTAAAAAATAAATTGTAGTAAATGTTTATTTTTTTTTACTATTTTAAACAATATTCGAAAAGAGTTTGAATAGTTATGTATAGAATTTTTTGCATAATTTTAAAAAGTGCAATTTTATATGACAAAATACAAAATTTGTTCTTGAGTTGAGTACATGAAAGTTGATTCAAAGATAAGCCAAACCTTAACACGACCATCATCGGAGTAATAACTCTCGAAGAGAACCGATTTTCCTCGCTATAGCTTTATTTAAAATTTAGCAATCCTCGAAATGCAACAATTGGCGTTCAACGCTTTATTTTTGCAAGACAATGGGCACCATTCCTCCCACTTCATATAGGATAATAAAAAGTTTTCCTTCATCCCTCTTTCTGTAAAAGAATACGTGCCTGAGTTGTAAGAGAAACAAAACTGGTGAATATGAGAATTAAGAACTACAATTTTTTTTTAAAATTGTAGTTTCATTATTTTTTCCATTTCATAACCGTCGTCGAACAGCCAACCCAATTTTGAGTTTACGGCTACCAGTGTTTAACTCCGTAGCATTGAAATTTCGAACCTAATCCGAACGAAAACGATAAGAAGAGTAATACCACTAAAACGTCTCAAAGGTTTGCTTGACGGCAAGGGGACTTTAACCCATGATCCGTCAACCACTGATGATCTTTTTCGACAGCACTGTGTTCGGCGCGAATCGGGTGTAGTTCCATATTGTAGTTTTTCCCAAGATTAAATTCCAATTTGTTGCATTTATATCTAACTTGATTGCATTTAAGGGCAGAGTAACAGAACGAGCGATAAGTTGGGATCCTCTTTTCAAACTCTTTCAATCAACTTAAATGTAATTCCTGTGTTTATTTAACATCAAGCTTTATTTTATTTAAAGCTGCATTTTTATTACTTAAATTAAATATAATTTAATAATTAAAGATGATAATTAAGTTGTTAAGAATATTATTACGAATATTAATAATTAAGAATACAGAAAAAGAAACATTTAAATGAAAAAATCATGTTATTTATAAAGCAATTATGCGTATTACGTATTTTTTAAGCACTTTTTAAGTATGCAAGGAGTTTATTTATAAAAAATTGAGCAAAAATGAGAATTTCCAATAAACTAAGTTTTCGCGCTTAGGATTTGCAAGAATATCATAGATAATATTCTTTTAAAAAATTACGTACAGAAAAATGTAAAAAATAAAAAACAAAGCATGTGAACTTATAATTATTAACAATTTATCCTTTCATTCCTTCATTCAATTTAAGAATATTAAGTGTTGAAAAATATTTTCATCGTTGTGCCTTAATTTTTCACGATTGCAAATACTTGAAGGTTCCTTAAATTGAACGGCTTCAAACCTAGTCATCCTTTGTGGTAATCAACCCCGTATTATTTATTTTAAAAAAATAAATAAATTGCATCCTGGGTTATCTGAGAACTTCTAATTTAGACTATTAATTTATCTCGTAAACACAGGAGGTTCTGCTACAACTCTTTCAGTTAAAATATCCAAAAACTAATAAAAATTTCCATAATTATTTTGCTTTATGTTGCAGAAATAAAATGATTTAAACTGAGCATTAAAAATATCTCAACTGTCAAAACAACGTAAGTACAACCCTCGTACTGAGTGTTTTTACACGAAAAGTTAATTTTGCTTTTATGAAGCATTTGATATTGCTATTTTAAAAACCACTGTGTTCGAGAGATTACGAGTACAAAAATATTAAAAAAGATGATGGTTGACAAAACAGAAAGATTATGATTTAGAAAAATGAACTCACGGTTTCGGAGGGAGTTTCTTCCTCGCTCGAAGAACGAAGCACGCGGGATGCTTTTCCAACAGGACGGTCACTGAAACAATAAAAATATTAACATAAGAATCGTGCATGCCATTCAGTAACAAAGCTTAAGAGGTGTCAATACCCATGATTTTACAAAACTCACAAGATTTCAGTAACTAATTTTTAATAAAATAAACGCATAGTTATTTGCACTCAGGTATGCACACTTATTTATATGCATAGAAATTGCTTGCAAAGACTGAACATGTTAAAATACCGAAACATCTCTAGACCAAACATGTTAAAATACAATTAAAACTCTTAATACTAGTAGGTAGAGATCGATTTAAAAACCAAATGAAGGTAGGTATTAAAGTGATAGGAATTTAGGAAAATCAGAATGATAAAAGTAGTTTTAAACATTGTGATTTTAAATGACGAACTTTGAACACAATTGTTCGAATAGTTTCTAAGTGATGAAATATGAAAAATAATGTTTTTAAATGTTCATTTCTCAAAACTATTCGTTTTAAATTTACATCACACAGTTTGAGACGGTTTCTATGCCTCTAAGTTCAAAAAAATTTCAACCATTACAAAAAAATTAATGAGTAATTTTTTACATGGAGTATACTTGAAAAAATGAATTTTATTACTGTGTGCACAACTGATTTGATTTACTTCAAAAAGTTTGGAAATATGGTGAAATACTTCGAAGTTAAATCAACATTAAGAAGCCCAAACTTTCGAATTACTCTAAAGGACGAAAGCCCAAATATATTTAAAGCAGCAAGAAGAAATAAATACTATTTAAACTATGATATTAGTTCACGAAAAAAAATTACAAATATAATATTTGACTATAAAGTTTATATGCAGCATTTCACCTTAATAGAAAAATTTTTCATATGAAATTTCGGAACAATAATCTTTGTACGTGTAATGAGAGACTGAGTGTCGAGACAGTGAATTAAGTCGAGAAAAAGTTTACTTACTTGGAACCGCCTCTCCCTCCAGAACTTTCCTCCCCTTCGTCATCCTGTTAGTAGAAAAAAAAATAAACATAAGCATGAAAAATAAATGCATTTTTAGAATAATTTAGAAAAAAAACATTTTATAGTCAGAGATTTTCTATAAAACTTAGGACCTCATATATTTGGGTAGCTGCACTCCTGGGATGTCAACTGGTTTTAGGAGTGGTTAAAATTTGAAGATTTTTTGCATAAAAGAATCAAAAAAATCATGGAAATGGACAGTTCTTTCAGGGATGAAAGGATTCTCTAATTACTAAATTCTTTCATTAAAATAAATGTTTCATGCAAAGAAAAAAATCTGAAAGAAATATTTCATTATGACCAACTTGATCGAATTTTGAAAAGCAAACGGTTTAAAGAGTTGACCTCAAATGATTTTGTGTTAACTATTAAGTTAAGGGATCATCAAAATATGGGACGGGAGTTCTGGAAAAAAGGTCCCTTTCATGCTAGTTTTAAGCTGTTTCTCAAGCGATATTTTGCACACGGATTCAATTTCTTCCATAAGGCTCATTATGTCTCTTTAAATCTCATAATTTATATTTAAAAAATACACATTTGTTGTATCAATCTTTCTGCAGTATTTTAAAAATCACTAAAAGCAGCTAAAATCTAAAGATAAACGATTTGAATATTTGATAAAATTCAGTTTTTAGAAAGAAGGAAAAAAAACGTAGAATTTACTATTATAGCAAAGATGAAATTGTTCCAAAACTTACTCTTTCTCTCTTTTCACCTACACTGGCCATTTCTTCGTATTCTGGAAAAGGAAAAGAAAAGCATTCAATTCGAATTTTATTCCCATTGCACCTTTTTAAAATAGTCATACAATTTTTGAACTCATAAATGGATACAGTTTTTACGGATACTTCTAAAGTTCCCAATATTATTTTCAATGCTGCAATAAATGGGCAACTTATAAAGAGCGTTTGCTTCATAATTTGATTTTTTAACGCGTTTCTATTAAATTGCTTTCTTGCTTTTTGAGGATGGAATAATGTAATCGGAATCTTAGCTGCTTTCTGACTAGCAAGAGCATTAAAATCTCAACAGAGAATCGATTTTCCATCATTTCTAGATCATTATTACAAGCATAGCTGTAGCATCCATAGGCGTACAAAGTCGTTTTTATACGAGTGGAGCCATAATAGTTATCGACGTTTTCACATTGAAATGTGAGTTCAGTTTTATTAGACTTTTCAGAAATTCAATTTCATTTCATTCACTTCATAAAATACTTCATTTTGGCTTAAGATGTCAGTATTTATAGTCAGTGTATAGTCCCTCATTTAGAAAGACTAAAATTTATAACAACAGAATTTTTTTTAAAAAAAGCAAATAAAGAAATTGCAATTTGGTTCCAAAAGCTTTTAAAAGAATGTTCGCAAAATACAGTAAATTTGATTAGGAATGTCCTTAAACCTAACCACTAATTTTTCTCTATAGAGAAATACTATGATTTTAAGCATAATAAGAATTAATTTTATTATTAGAAAATTGACAAAAAATACTATAAATTGCGAAGTTGTTAAATGCATTAACAATGCAAAAAATAATAAAATAAATTAGTCTAGCCTTCTAATTCGAGATATGATCAGTTTGCTCAGTGTACTGAATTCATAAAAAAGGTTTTTATACATTTCGCTTTAACTTATATCCAAAAAGAAATCAGATTCATCATAACATTATTATATAACGTAATACATAGCATAATTGAAGCAGCAAATCTTAAACGTTGAATTGTTCTTAAAATCTTAAAGAATCCCATTTGTAAAAATCTATTTTTATGCGTTTGGTGCGGTCTCCCAATTCCGAATCTTAATTTTTAAAAAAAAATTTAAAATTAAATGAAACAGTTTAGAATACTGAAACAGGTTTGAAAAATCTTACGCTGGATTTAAAGAGAATTGTTAATGTAAAAAAGGACATTTTGCATAAAATGGAATATATTAATTAAAAAATATGATATTCAACACAACATGCTTATCAGTAAAATTTAACTTTTATAATAACAACAACAAATTTTACAGTAAAATTTATGCTTTCAACAAATCATGATCTAGATCACGATTTTAAAACGTGCTGTTTTGCTATGAAACAAAGAAAAAAATAGAATATTAAAAATAGTCGACTCGAAAGAGTTCCTTTAAAAAGTATTAAACATGTGTTCACAAAAATCATTATAATTAAAAAGAATTGCATTGGGCATAAATTAGTCTAAATAATCATTATAAAGTATTATAATTCTCTTATTACTAGCCATATCAGCCATATTTCACTTTTTTCTGGAAAAGGAAGAAGAAAAAAAACAATCAATTCAAATTTTATTCTCACTGCACCTTTTTAATAAGATAATGGCCTTTTTAATAATGGAAACAGTTTTTACGAATAGCTCTAAAAACTTCGCAAGAATTATTTTAAATATTGCAATAAAAGGGCAGCTTATAAAGAACGTTTGATTTAGAATTTTATTTTTTGAACGCGTTTCTATTAAATTGCTTTCCTGTTTTTGAGGATGGAATAATGTAATCGGAATCTTAACTGTTTTCTGACTAGCAAGAGTATTAAAATCTCAACAGAGGATCGATTTTCAATCGCTTCTGAATCACTAAAAGCCTATCTGTAACATCCATAGGAGTAACATAAGTAGTTTTTATACAAGTGAGCCATTACAGTTATCGACATTTTCACATTAAATGCGATTTCAGTTTTATTAGACTTTTCCAAGATTCAATTTCATTTCACTTAAAATACTTCATTTTGGCTTACAATGTCAGTATTTTTAGTCAGTGGATAGTTTCTCATTTAGAGGGCTTCATCTTTATACCAATAATAGAATAGTAAAAAAACAAAGAAAATGCAATTTGGTTCCAAAGGCTTTTAAAAGAATGTTAGCAAAATTCAATAAATTTGATTCTGAAGAATATCTTTAAAGTAGAAAACTTAACCACTAATTTTTCGCTATCGAGAAATACTACGGATTTAAGCATAATAAGAATTTATTTTATTAATAGAAAATTGACAAAAAAGAACTTTAATATTACAATTGCGAAGATCTTTCTTAAATTTTATCTTTCAAATTTAGGCTTCTTCTGAATTATCATTTATAGTTGTTTTAATCTGAAATATTTTTAATTAATTAGAAATTATTTTTAGTTAAATTTTATTTAATTTTACCTTTTAGAATTATTCCTGGGGTGGAAAAATAGTGAGAAATCTTATTCAATTATAATGGTCACAAAAAAATGCATTAACAATGTAAAATTAATAGAATAAATTAGTCTAAGCTTGTAATTCGAGATATAATCACTTTGCTCAGTGTACCGAATTCACAAAAACGGTTTTTATAAATTTCGTTTTAACATTTATCCAAAAAGAAATCAGATCCATCATAACATTATTATATAACCTAATACATAGCATAATTAAAGCGTCAAATCTCAAACGTTGAGATGCTCTTAAAATCTTAAAGAATCCAATTTGTAAAGATCAGTCCCTCTTAATATTTTTATGCGTTTATTGCGATCTTCCAAGTCCGGATCTTAATTTTGAAATTTTTTTTTTAAAAACTTAAATGAAACAGTTTAGAATACTGCAACAGGTTAAAAAAATCTTACGCTGGATTTAATAATAATTATTAATGTAAAAAAGGACATTTTGCATAAACTGGAATACATAGGTTAAAAAATATGATATTCAGCATAACAGGTTTCCATCAAATTTTACCGTAAAATTTATGCTTTTAAAAAATCAGAATGTAGATCGCGATTTCAAAAATTGCTGCTTTGCTATAAAACAAAGAAGAAGAAAAGAGTACTTAAAAAGCGTCAGATCGAAAGAGTTTCTTTAAAAAGTATTAAACATATTATCTTCACTAAAAAACATTAAAATTTGTTTCTATTTCAACAATCTTAACAATTTTTTTAAATAAAATTTATCAAATAGCTTTTAAGATACCACTCACATAAAAGTGACAATCATAGAATTACTTAGGCAAATTATATATGAGCTGTCGAAAAGTATTAATTTGGCATTATACTAAAATATGTTCGTTGAGGTTGTACCCAATCCAGAAGACAAAGGAACTACTAGATCAAGTATGCCTTCGTGGTGGACGTTTTGATGGTATAAAAGTATTAAAAAGTTGCTTGAATTATGTGTTTCTAATAATCTTAGTTTCGCCGGTGACCCCCATGTCTTGCAACGTGTTAAGTATATTAATATATTAAATTTATATAAAGTTATTCAAAGTGTGCATCTCGAAAGAACAATTTTGTTTTTTTGTTTTTTTCTTTTTCTCTTTTTGTGTGTTGAAAGCTAAATTATTCAAAAACAAAAGTAAAACAATTACAATTAATAAAAAGCAGATAACAGATATTGTTTAAGAAAAGTTTTATCGGAAACTGGAAAAAATTATTCATTGACAGACTTGTGCCAAACAAAGGAAATCATAATTAAAAATTTTAAAAACAAAATTTTCCGAATAAAAGATGAAATGATTGATGTTTCTCTAAAAACTATGCAATAGCTGTACAACATATTACAATTGTATCCGCCTGTTATATTTTTTATGAACTAAGAGTAAAGTTTTAAATACATTTAATATGAACTGAAAAATATTGAATCAAAAACAAACTATTGTGAAGAATTTGTAAAGCATTGGGTTCTTAGCAGTACACATTGATTAAAATTTGACGCTTTTTTTCATTCTTTCTTTCTTCTTTTTTATCTATTTAACCCACCGGCCTTAGTCAAAGCTGAAATTAAAAATTTCAACTTTTATGCAGAAAAAAAGATTACTACCGCCGTTTTTTTATGCCATTGCCCAAGTACTGTATTGAGCCTTAAGGAAAACAAATTTTTCCCAATATTTCATTCATTTTTATTAAATGAAACACAATGCTGGATCTCAGCATAATCAAAACATAATCAAAAGAAACTGGCCAAGCCATGATGGCTCAAGGGATTGAGCGTTTTAATGAAGTGAGCCGGGTTCGAATCCCAGGGATGGCTTGTGACACGAATTCCGGCTTGCACCGGCCACAGTGCTGACAAAAAAATATCCTCAGTGATAGACGGGTCACCGGTTAGAGTCCCTTTTCCGTCAAACAAATCGTGGGAGGTTTTCGTGGTTTTCCTCTCCATGTAACACAAATGCTAGTTAGTTGCATCAAAAAGTCCTATACTAGAGGTGCACAACCTTTTTGAGTGAAGGGCCACTTGCACAGCAGGTTGGCTAACGAAGGGCCGCAGATGTATTTAGACATGTTAATGACAAATGTAATAATGTTTATTTAAACATTATCGTTCCATTTTTTTTATTAATAAACTTAGTAATATTAATAACTTAGTAGTGTTCCATTATTAGAATTCATTCAAAAATAAAAAAACTTATACTTTTTTTTTTTTTTTTACAAAAAAAAATTGCTATTTTTATCATATGAACAATAGATTTATCAAAATAAATAAACATTGAAGAAAAGAAATATTTTTTTTTTATCATATCATGCAATATGAAAACTCATTTTAGAATTAAATTCTAATAAATTTAAAAAAAACTGCAATGCCCACAGAATGAAAGTAGGAAAAAGTTTAGTCATATTTAAGTAATATAAATTCAAATTAAATATTTTAATTGAAGAAAATTTATAGGTTTTAAACAAAAGCCTAAAATAAAAACAAAACTGTGATAGTTCAAAATAAAATTCAATGCTTATTTCGTAATGTACTTTATTATTTTATTTTATTAATTATTAGATTTTTTATATCGTAAACATTTTCCTTTTTTTATCGAAAAAGATCACTTAAGCAACAAAAAATTGAAATCTTAACTACTAACAGTGAGCAGTTTAAAAATTCACGTTTTCCGCCATTTTATGAATTTCTCAAGTTGCAATAACATTGCATTTAAATTAGGGAGGGATGTAACGAGTATTTGGCCCTTCTGTGAAAAATTCAGCTGGTTGAATGATCAGTCAAATATTTGGCAAAATATTTTTTAGAAATGCATTTTTCTAAGTTTTTTTTATTTTTGAATTTTTATAGATATTACTTTTTTTTTTTAAATTATAATCAGACAAGTCAATTTTGTCATTTTTTCGATACTTTGAGAATTGAGAAGGATTCATTTTTTGCAGTTTTTATTATAACCCAGCATTTTAACAGAACGTCTCATACTATTAATTTATTATCGCTCTTTCCCTGTACTGTAATATAAATAACCAGTAACATAGAAAAGTGTGATTTTCAGCATTAAAGTTTTGTTTCAGGAACTAAGAAAAATTTGTTTTTTCTGTTTTTCTTTTTTTAGGCATTTTTATTATGACTCAGCATTTTTTTAAAGATAAAGTTACAAATAAAAAAAATTTTTATAGCAATTTTTTTTCTTCTAAAATTATGGCAATGAGAAAAATTTAAATTGAGATTTTCGGCATAAGATTTTCACTTAAAAAATTAAGAACATTTTTTCTTTCTTTTTATTTTCTTTAAATAAAAAAAAAACTTTTTTTAGACGTTTTCGTTATAACGCAGTAATTTTTAATAGCATTTCTGTTGACTTAATTCTTTTTTCTTGGATTTTTCTGGTAATTGAGAGTTCAGCTTTAAAAAAAATTTTCAAAAATTAAGATTGATTTTTATGTTCTCTGTTCCGCTTTTCGACATTTTCAAAAACGTTCTTGATTGGCCTTATTTTTTAGAGTTAATTAACGTTTTTCCAGGAAATATTATTCCGAGCATTGAAATTTTAGTTTCAGTGTTGCTATACTGCTAAAAGATTTTGCTATTTGGCCCCAAGTGAACGGCGTTCAATAGATTTTTTCTTCTTCTTTTTGCCGAATATTTGGTTTTTGATCAAATCACAATTCATTACCACATTCGACCAAATCATATTCGTTGCGGAAATAAAAAAGAAGGAAAAATAACTAGGATTTACGATAAAACTGTACGGTAATACAGTATCAAAAAGTGATTATTTAATTGCGTGATTAACAATCACGTGTCGTAATAACATCATAGTTAAATAACGGGATCGTCAAAATCCCGAGGAAAAGTATAGAAATAATTAGGAAAAAATATATTTATGCTGAACTCAGCACAAATAAAGCGCGTCAAATGCATGATTTAAAATTTGCATGTCGTAACAGAATAATTGAAATTTTTTATAATACGTAGGAACGCATAGCAATAACTGCCGAGAAAAATTTTTGAAGAAAAAGAAAGAATTGCGAAAGAAAAAATAGAAAATCACTTAGATTTAAGATTAAATCGTCACAAATAAAGTGCCCAAAAAGTGATTATTTAAATTTGCGATCTGAAACTCGCGTCGTTATAAAAATTCGGAATTTTCAGAATCACGTAGAAAAGCGGAAATAACTGTTTAAAAAAATCATTTATATTTACTATAAATTCGGGTTCAAGAAAGCGCTTAAAACGTACATTTACTAAAGAATCTGTTAAAATTGATTGTGTCAAAACGTGATGACTTTAAAGTGCGATTAAAAATTGCCATTTTTTAAATTTTTTTTTATTGTGTTTAGAAACTCTCGCGGGCCGCACTTCAGTAGTCGAAGGGCCGCAGGTTGTGCACCCCTATCCTATACAAAGGAAAATTTCTCCCAATCTTTGATCCAGGAGCTCCCCTGTTTTCTGGATTGGGTTCAAAATTGAAAGGCTACGCAGTTGAACATGGGTAGTTATAGACATATTTATTAAAGACACATTGAACAACTTGCACAACTAAATCTTCTCCTTCCAGCAGAGCCTCAGTCCGCAACATCAACATCCCCGCCGTATTTAAATTGACCGATGCATTATTTTAGATATCTCTTTCGGGAGCAACTTTTCTGCCACAGAATTCGTAAATCTTGTATTTGAATTTTTAAATTTTGAATCTGAGTTTTCAATCTTAAATTTTTAGGATTGTTCTGTTTAATAACTTTTATCTATGTTTTTCCTTTTTTTTATAACTTAAATTGTAATTGTTCTATGCATAATTCCAGCTGTCAATTTTACATACTGCAGTTTCAGCCGATCTTTTTTAAATTTGCTTTCTAGCCATTGTGATGATCTTGTCAATTTTACCGTGCTTAATTGTTTTAACTATTATACATTTTGATATCTCTTAACTCTATAAAGGTCCTTTGACCTATAGTTTTAAATCCGTTCAATTTTTTCATGGGTTGTGTTAGTAATACATTTTTATATAGAGATCCTTTGGCCCTGTTGGACCTGTTGAGTAACTTTTTAGCTGGCAATTAGTGAATATGTCAAACTGTTTTAATTGTTTTCTTATACTGCCATATTCATGGGCTGTTGCCATGTATTTTATGATTTTTATGCATGTTAAGTATTTTATGTATTGTAATGATTTTTAGATTTTAATAAACCCGTATGCCCTAAACTAGGGCTGGTCGGTGTAAATTTTCATAGGTAGTCATAGGTCCGGAATCGGGTCGGCTGTTCAACGAAAGTTTATCAGTCAACGAAAGTTAAGTTATCAATTATTTAAAAACGTTGGAATGAACCAGTTAGGTATTCCTTTTTAGAAACACGTTTAATTTTAAACTGTATTAAATCAGTTAAGTTTTTCAATTTGGTATAAAATAAGCATAAAACTTAAACGTATTTTATTTTACAACAGTCGTTATTTTACAAACGTCGTCTATTCGCAGGCCGTGTAAAATCCTTCGGCTGGCCACAGTTGTCCCGCGGGCCGTAGTTTTGCCCATCTCTGATTTAAACCATTGAGAATAATTGTCTTTTTTTAAAAACTTTAGATGAAATTATATAAAATAAACTTCTCAGCTCAGATAAGCTTAAATCAACACATTCCCATTATTCAGAAGAAGTTATAAATGACTATTATTGTGCTGCTGTTAGCCGACGTAAGAGATAATCACCGTCGGGAATATGGTGATTAAGACAACATTTTTTTTTTTAAGGCAACTGTCATAATCTGAACAAATATTCCAAACCTTTTGAAATTTTAAATAAATCATACATTTAAAAATTTAATTATTTACATAATTGTAAATGGAAGTATATCAGTTTTATACGCACCAGGTGTCAGTAAGTAGCCAGGATATATATTGAGAAAGATGTTAACCAAAGACGGGCATTTTAACCTCATACAGTTTTAAGTAATTAATCTCTTCCATAGGATTCCATTTTTTCCAAATGTTCAACAGATCATTTTATGGTTTTAAAATTCTGAATTTCTTGATTTGAAAAGTTATTTAATGCAGATTGTGTAGTTTAAATGTTACCTCAGATCAAAATTTGTATTGATTACATAATATTTATTTCAGCATAATTTTTAAGATATATTTAAAATAATGCATATGTTTTTAATTTTAGTAATAGTTTTATTTTATGGACAAAAATTTAGAATTCGTAATCTTCACATCGAAATATTGCGCAGTATTTTGCTTGTTCATAACTATATAAACTATCTTTTTACTTTTGAGCAAGATCTATCATCTCGATAGATATCATCATGATCTACAATCATTTTATGAATTGTATTCATGAAATGATTATACATAAATAAAAAATCGTCTACTGCGCGGTTACTCAAATCTTCAGGTTAAAGTTAGTTAACTCAGGGTGACACGCATCCCTCATTCTAAGTATAAGTTTCTTAGTATAAGTTTCTGTAAATACTCTTATAAGGCTGACACGTGATTGATTAAATTGGATAAAGTTATGAAAAGTCAGAAATACTTTCTGCAATTTTATTTCTTGAATAGCAAAGCAAGAACAAATAAATAAATAAAAACAAGACATGACAAAATGGCCTCAGCCTTTCCTCAAAACCATCTCTTTAAAAACTACCTTTTACTGTATCTTTATTCTTACCATTGTTTCGCCGAAACTTATTTTCAAAAGTTACAGTGACTTTAAGATAATTTAAAAATAGTGGGGTAACTAAGTATCTTGAGGTTTGAATACAAAAATTTTGAAAGCCCCCCCCCCCAACAAACAGATGATAAAAACTTTATAAGAGAGGGTCGTTCTATTAACTTTTATTAAGTCTCTTTCGTTTTGGGGAGGGAGGGTTCAATCATGAACCGAAATTCTGACAAATTTCCAACTAACTAGCGTGCTCAAATTTCAACAACAGCTTTGTGTCTAGAGTTTTCAGATTTTAAATGGAGCTCTGTGTCTAATTATAACATACGTTTTATGATGGTAAAACGCATCATTCATATAAAAAAATGGTCAATTGAAAATATGATTTTTTTTTAAATCTTTCCCCAGTGCTTCAAGCAGAATTTATTTTTAAATGGTCACCCTCAGATTTCAAGTGGCAAGATGATTACACAAATTATATTTGTTTTCAAACTCCTGGAGGCAAAATTTATCGAAATTACTATCATTTTATGACATAAAAAAGTTTGTATATACAAAATTTGAAAACAGAAAATAACAAAATAAAAGGTATTCAAAACTATCCTTTAGAAGTTTAGTATATTGGAGAAAATAATAACAAATTAGTCTACTTCGAACGTAGAGAATCATCTTCATAATGAATTTATATCACCATCGAAATTTCCATGTTTTTCTACGTTTAATTTTAGTTTCATACATTGACATTCAGTTTCATACTGACTATGAAATCTTAACGGTTGATGCCTATTAATGTTCAGTGTCAATTTGAAGCAAAAATTCAATCAAATTTTCTGCATTGGAAAAAAATTTCTTTTCAATGCTAAATTTTAATTTTTAGATTTTTTTTTTGTTAACATTTTAGAAAAACTGCATCGCTTGAAAAAAATACTACTAACTGAAAGAATTTGATTATTAAAAATAAGAACAAAGAAGAATGACTCAAACAAAATTGCTAAATTGCAAAAACGCTGCAAAATATTGCTTTCAACTTGTAGCTTTGTTTGTAAAAGCAGCTGGTCCCCATAAATTTTAAGATCTGATGACTTAGCCTGTAATTTGGCGTTGCCAGCTGTTAACTAATTTTGATGTATTAAATTAAGCTAAGTCTTGTTGGAAAACAAAAATATCCTCTTCAGTTGATGAAATAATATTGTGCTGGAGATGGCTCAAGGGATTTAGCGCTCGCCTTTCAATCAATTGAACCGGGTTCGAATTCTACCAATGGCGGGTCGATACGAATCTGCATCCGGCTTTCATCGACCACAGTGCTGACGTAAAATATTCTCAGTGGGCGTCCTCTTGCTGTCAGGCTAACCGTGGTAGGTTTTTATGGTTTTCCTCTCCTTGTAACACAAATGCTCGTAGGTTCCATCAAAAAGTCCTCCACGAAGGCATATTTCTCCTAATAATTGATCAAGGAGTTCCCTTGTCTTCTGGATTAGGTTCAAAATTACAAGGATACGGAATTGAACAGAGTAGTTGTAAACCCGAAAATTGGGTCGGCTGTTCAACGACGGTTATAATATAAATTTAAATATTCTGCTTGAAACTCGCTCTATATGAATAAATCTTTTCTTTGAGGATGCCTTTCAGTTGTGCAACCAATACACAAACTGCAAATTTTACCGAACGTTTTAGGTACACTTTATCAAATAGTTCTTATTTTATCCTCAAATACTTTTATTACCATAGGATACACAGAGCAAATTTTTTCTCCCAAAACAAGGTTTTATTTTATCGTCAATTTTGAAGAACGAGAACTTAAATTGTTGCAAAATTTGTTCAACGATTTCAACCAGACTAAGTTATGGAAAAATTATATAACTACTGTAGCTAACTAATTCCAAATAGAGTCTAATCTGGAAAAAAATTCTGTAAAAACTTGTTTATTCCATGCAAGATCCCTTATCTGCAATGCGATTATCAAAGACGATGCATCAAAATACTTTCTCCTTTTATAATTGAATTTTAGCATTTATAACGAAATATTATAATATTTTGGGTCACATAAAATTTTATTCTAATATTTAAATTGTTTCTTTTTTTTGTTTTTTTAAAATCAATTGTGTAATAATTTATGATTTTTTTAAAATATTATGAAGTGTGCAGGTTTGACTCGCTAAATTCGTAACTTAATTTAAATAAGTAAAAAACAATGTAAGAGTCTATCTAACGTCGAAGTTTTCAATTACTCTAATATAATCTCTGATTGAAATCAGAGTTGCTGTTAGCCTAAATGTAGCGTCAAAGCTGTAATTATCTCCAAATTGTTTCATGAAGTTATTTACTAAACTCAAAGATCATATTTCAGTATAATGCGAAATTAATAATTTTAGACAGCTCATATATAATTTGCCTAAGTAATTCTATGATTGTCACTTTTATGTAAGTGGAATCTTGAAAACTATTTAATAAATTTTATTTAAAAAAATTGTTAATGTTGTTGAAATATAAACAAAATTTATATATTGTTACTTTATAACTGCAGTTAATGTTTATTTAGTTTAATTTATACCCAATGCAACTCTTTTTAGTAATAATGATTTTTAGTGAGCATATGTTTAATACTTTTTAAAGAAACTTTTTCGATTTGACGCTTTTTAAGTATTCTTTTTTTTTCTTTGTTTCATCACAAAACAGCACTTTTTGAAATCGCGATCTACATCCTGATTTGTTAAAAGCATAAATTTTAATGTAAAATTTGATGGAAGTCTTGCTATGTTGAATATCATGTTTTTTAACCATTATGTTCCATTTTATGCAAAATTCCTTTTTTTACATTAATAATTATTTTAAAATCCAGCCTATATATATATATAATCGATAATCCGAGTTTCATCTACTCGAACACAAGCTTAATGATTCCAAAGCATGTACTTAAAGGAAAAATTGATTTTCGCTGTTTATATTTTTAGTTGCAAAATTAGAAAACCTGCATAATCAAACCCAGACACAAAATGCAAAATTTGAACGAAATCGATCGAAACATTTCAAATATATATATATATATATAGTAATTATAAATTTTTCTATGCAGCGACTCATTATGCTCAAATTGGAACTTTGTCATTTTTACTTGCAAAGTATAAAAAGGTGTAAAATTTAAGATGCATTACAATTGAAAAACTTTTTGACCATAATTTAATAAAATGCAAAATAACAACAAATTATTAAAAAAATTAACAAATAATTTTTTTCGGTTACATGATCTCGTAAAAAAACGCAAAAAGTGAATTTAGCATTAAGAATTAACACTCTATTGCCTAAATTAGTGGAATTTTATTTTCCAGATCCTTCCATATATTGAGGGCCAAAAGTCTATACAAAATACATTCATTGAAATTGAATTTTTGCGTCTTCCTTCGTAGCGTAAAATAAAATCTGCCCTAATTAATATATTTAAGGTAAGACTCTCAAATTGACTTCCAGTAAAGCGAAAATCCAATCATTCTATCAAAAGCAATTAAGGTTGTTTCCTTTTTTTAACAGTATTAGAAAATAATTAACATTTATTCTTGATTATAAAAGAACGTCGATGAATTTTATAGTCATGGGGGGTGTAACCTTTTGAAGTAGATGGGATACCCCTTCTATAGATATGTTATATTATTTTTAAAAAAAATAATATAAAATTATATTTGTATTAAAGTATAAAATCCAAAATAAGCAGTTTAAAGTTTTTTCATTCATATTTAAATTTTGATCAATAACTGATTTTGTAAATTAACGAAATTTCAATGATGAACTGTTTCTCTTAGATCTCTAAATAACTGCATATATCACGATATTAAAATTCCCACATCAACTTGCACTAACTTCAGCAGGCCAACTGCACTTTAAATCAATCATAGTGTCTATTTAGTTAATTAAATTAATATGCAATATTTAGTAATTGAATATTATAGATGACTATTATCATTCTTGTTGATATGTGAAAAAATGTTAAATCAAGGAAGAAATTTAAATATGTAAGGTAAAATATTAAATACTATTATATATATATATATATATATATATATATATATATATATATATATATATATATATAGGATTATAATTATACATTAAAAACCATTAAATATATTGGATAAAATATTAGATACAATTATTTTGAGCATTAAGGACACTTACTTTATAGCATTCAAATTTGAATTAGTTTGTTTTGAACGGGATTCAACGTCATCTTAAAGGGTTATCAAAAACTAAACAAATTACGCCAATTCCAGAAAAATTAGCGCCTGAGCAAATTTTACTCTTACTTAATATTAAAACAAAAATAAATAATGCATAGATTTTAGTGTAAATTTGTCGTAACAACGGTGATAGAACTTCTGTGTATTTCCCCACTTTTTTCAATTAAACTTACACTTTTAATGAAAAAGAAAGGAAAGTTTTTTAATTTTCTTTATCATTTTTGATTGAAATATAGAACATTGCAATGCATATTATGTATTAGAATTTAACTGAAACTGTGTGTAAAAATGCTATGTCTCATTTATTTTATCATCGGCGTTGATAATAGACCATAAATTCATGGCAAACAATGCTTAACACTTTCTAATTTTGATCACAAAGAAGAAGAATAAAAGTTACAGTCACAACCTGCTTTTATGGAAGACATGCAATGGCAGTAATCGGCATAACAATGAAGAAAATCCAAGAAATCCTTTATGGTTCGCCCGATGGCATGATCCATGTAGAACATTTGCAATGATAAAAAATTTTGTTGTCGAACTTTAGATATAATTCTACTCCTGGTTTTGGGAGGAACTATAAATTTAGATCAATTTATTGCTGAAAAAAAATATTAAACACTCTAAAGTTTGAAATGTGTAAAATAAAATTCATTCATCTAAAAAAAATATTCTGGTAAAGCAAAAAAAAAAAAATATATATTTTTGAATTTCATCAATTTTATCTTCTTTTTTTTAAAAAAAAATCGAACATTTAAAATAAAATTTTTAAAACTATCACCAGATAAATTAAAAAGATCTGGAGTTTAAGTCTTCATAAATTTTACAAGATAAAAAATGAATTGTCACTTAAAGCGATGCTCTAAAAATAAAAAAGCATTGTTGAATTTTTTTTCTTCTTATACCACCATTGAATAGGAAACTAAAAGGAAGATAGCGGATTTTCGATTTTAAGGAAAATTCTGTATCCTTTTTAATTTAAACCCAATACAGAAAATTAGGAACCTTGCGGAGGTGCAATTTCTCATCAATATGAAGCTATTTCAGTGAAACCTTGTACCTTATTACAAGGAGAAGAAAACCACGAAAACTCTCTCAGTTAGACCAAAGATTTAGAAAATATATATCCTGACTGGTTCAAAATAGAAATTATGAAACTAAAGAGTAAAAAAACAACACTTAGTGAAGAAAATTCAATTTATACTTACCGTTTACTTATTACATTCATACGTGCTTCAATTTAATTATAAGCATGAATGAGCTCAATATATATTCCTTGGAGCTTCTTTTCAAGTTATGAAACCTATACACGGGTTTTAATAGCTTTATAGGAGCGTATTTTCTTCTAAAACTGGAAAGATTTAAAGAACTTGATGAGAGTGTGTTAATTGTTTATGAAATTCAATGAATTATTTAATGTTTTTAGTAAATGTTTCAAAAGATTTTTTGTCTTTGCAATTAGCACATTGTAAAAATTGCTATAATTTTTACAGAAACTTTTCATGCATTTTTTTATTTTTTTTTTACTTTACCGGTAACGATAAGTGAGCCTGGTTGGCAGGGTGCTACTGCCTTATTCATGATCTTTTCAGTAAAAGCTTTCTGTTTAAAATACTTCTATAGAAAAAGAAAGGTGTGTGATCTGGGAGAGGTCGTCAATTTCATCAATGCAACTATTAGAAAATATTTATCTATTAGCATTGATAAATAAATATTTTATATAATTTATATTGTTGTTGCAGTCAGATATTAAGGCAGAGGGGGTGTGATTTTGCAGTGGCGCCATCTATGACCAAGAATTTGACATCTGCCATACTCGTTAATAAGGCGGACTCATTCATATATTGATCCACAGATCGTAATTTTGACCTGAACCGGAGAACTATAAATATCCAATTCAGCACCACCAGAGGTATTGATTTTTATGGGAACATCGAGGACTTTGTGACCCGACAGATTTAGCGTGCATCAGTCACCCTTACTACATGGAAGTCTACGGCCTGCTGAATTCGAACTCCCCTTTTCATAAAGGTAAGTCCAGCGCCCTACATACCAAACTATCCCGGCCTTATTTTATATGTATCTACTATTACTATAGAAAACTCCCCGATCGGAGCTCGGAGGTAATTTTAAAGTTGACAGTTAGGTCTGGCGAGAGTGTCCTCGGATTTTTTTGGTTTTTAAATTTAGAGAGAGCTGGCTTAGAACGGCTAAAACCGGTGAAAATTATCGAAATTCTCCTAACACTGTTTTTAGTCGTGATGACTCAGTGGTTAACGCAATAATCTGCCATTGAGAAGACCTGGAGTTCGATTTCCAGAGGCGGTATGAAGCCTACTCAGCCTCCAATCGATGGGTATCAGTTGGTGTGTAAAGTAAAGGTGGCCTGTGCATAGTGCTAACCACAATCATGCCATATTGGTCACGAAATGGTGCAGTCTTATCCCCCATGACCCACTACGGGCTGTTGCGGGAACTCTTTACTTTAGCACTGTTTTATTTTTTATACAACGCTGCCACCAGCGATCTTAGGAATTTTAATGAACGATGTATTTAAAAGATGATAAAAAAATGCGCTAAATTAAAAAAAATAAACACTGAAAAACTATTAATATTTGAACTATCGGTAGTTTAAGGCAATGCAAATGAGGAAATAATTACATTTTCCTCACAAGGGTATGAAAAAAAAATCCAATTCGGGTGTGGTTAAAATTTCAAAAGTAATTGATAAATAAGTAAAATATTTTTCTGAAATTATTTAAAAAGGCTTTAAACGAAGAAAGAATCATCTTGCAATGTAAAACGCTAGCTGAAAATTTCAATATAAAAATTTTTTTATGTTACAAGACAAAAACGTTTAAATTAATGTTAAATTTACTGAATAACTAAAACTACTTTTTAATTCTTTGAAAATATATTCTACAAAAAATAAAATTCTCGGTAAGTGGCTCAAATTAACAAAATTGTTGGACCGCATTTTCACATTGTGGTTATTCCTTATAATTTGATTCAAAAATCCGCATTAAAAAAGACGTGTTTCTCTAGAACACCGGTTCCCAAAACTTGTTCCGCGGAGGGCCAAGAGTTGAAACAATTCAATTAAATTGTGCCGTGATGGGTCAGGAGATAAAGCCTTCCTATAAGGTGAACCGGGTTCGAATCCCATCAATGTGCGGTCGATACGAACTCCGCATGCGGCTTCGTGGCGTAAATTATCCTCAGTGGTAAACGTTAGAAGGAGAATAAAAGCTATTGTTCAGTTCATACTTGTCTGCTATAGCCTCCACTTCCTGCAAGCCAACCGAAGGGGGGGGCGGTCAGAGGGAACCGTCGCACTCTCTGAAATTAAAGCGAGGGGGCGACGAACATGTTTTGCCCCTCCTGAAATGTGAACATTCGCCGCTAAAATAAAGTCACTTGAAATTGGTAATTTTAGAAAATAAAAACTGTTTTTTTTTCAATTTTGAAGTTATTTAAAGAAAAAAGAAACTTAATTTTCTTTTGAAACTTGATTAAAAGGCCAATAATTAGTTTTGCCCCCTCTTAAATTAGAAATAGAGTAAAAAAAAACTTTTTTTTTCAACTTCGAAGCGATTTTTTAAGTAGAAAACTATATTTCGCCCTGAAATTAAAATAAAAAAAAGAATAACATGCTTCGTCTCCTCTAAAATTTTGACATTCATGAAAATAATGTTAAGTTAAACTGATAATTTAAAAAAAAAAATTCAACTTTGAAGTTATTTTCGAAATTGAAAACTTTATTTTACTCTGAATTTTAATTAAGAGGACGAACGATTTGCTTTGCTTCTTCTAAACTTTCGACATTTGTGAAAATAAAGTAAAATAAATTAATTACTTTTTTTTTTAAAAAAAAAGGACTTTTTATTTCAATTTTGAAGCTACTTTTCGAAAATAAAACTTTCTTTTGAAATTTAGTTTAAGGTTGAAGGATGTGTTTCGCTCTTTCTGAAATTTAGACATATATTATTGTCAAGTTTAATTAACAAACTTAATAGAGAAAAAAAAAAAATCCACTTAGAAGTGATAGAACTTTACTATCCTCTGAAATTAAAGTAAGCTGGCGAATAATATGTTTCGTTCTTTCTGAAATTTACACATTCGTAAAAATAAAGTTAAATTGGTAATTTTAGAAAATAATTTTTTTCAACTTTATTTTCGCAAGACAAATACTGACGTGAAATATCCTTAGTGGTGGACAGATCATGGGTTGGAGTTCCCTTGCCGTCAAGCTAACCGTGGGAGATTCTCGTGGTCTTCTTCTCCAAGTAACGCAAATGCGGATTAGTTCCATCAAAAAGTCCTCCACGAAGGCAAAATAAGATAAAGGGCCATGTTGTAATACAAAATATTGGCTTCGAATTTCCTCATTTTAGCGCTATTTAACACACACATATATATATACTTACGTAGTAACCTATAGGGCAACATTGTGTACCCCTAATAAGCCTATAATTATTACCCGTAATTTTGAACCCAAGGGAACTCTTGTATCACGTATTTGGAGAAATTTACCTTCGTAGAGGATTTTTTTATACAACTAACCCTCATTGGCATAACAAGGGGAAGAAAAGTTCCCACGGTTAGCCTGACAACTAGGGGGCCAATGATCCGTCTACCACTGAGGACATTTCACGTCAGCACTGTAATCAGTGCGAGCCAGGTGCGGAATTTGTATCGACTAGTCACAGTTGGGATTCGAACCAGGTTCACTATATTGGAATGCAAGCGTCTTATCCCCTGAAAATGTGCACGTGCATTATCAAGAAACACGTTTATGTTTTGAAGATTTCATGAATTTATGCTTAAAGAGCCGCGATGGCTCAGGGGATAGAGCTTTCGCCTTCCAATGAGGCGAGCCGGGTTCGAATCCCAGGCGATACGAATCCCGCGTCCGGCTTGCACCGACCACAATGCCGACGTGAAATATCCTCAGTAGTACGGACCATGGGTTAGAGTCCCTTTGCCATCTGGCAACGGTGGGAGGTTCTCGTGGTCTTCCTCTCCATGTAACGCAAATGCGGGTTAGCTCCATCGAAAAGTCCGTCACGAAGGCAAATTTCTCCCAATACGTGATCTAGCAGTTCTCTTGTCTTCCAGATTGGTTCAAAATTACAAGGCTACGGAGTTGAACATTAGTAGTCGTAAACCCAAAAATTTGGTCGACTGTTCAATGACGGTTATTAAATTAAATTAAATAGATTTTACAAATAGATTAGGCCGGAATAGCCTGGTTGGTAGGGCACTGGGCCCATGTTCAAGAGTTCCTGGGTTCGACCCCCGCCGGACGAAGACTAGTAAATGGTGACTGCTGTACGTTGAATCTGTCGGGTCATAGAGTCTTCTATGTTCCTTTAACAAATCATACCTCCGGGGGTACTGATCCAGAAGTTTCCTAGTCTTCTGGATTGGTTCAAAATTACAAGGATACGAAGTTGAACATTAGTAGTCGAAAACCCAAAAAAATTGGGTCGGCTGTTCAACTAAAAATTAGTGGTAGCTCTAAACTTATGAAATTAAAAATTTATTTTTCCCTTCCATCGCAGTAATAAAAATAAACTTTTCTTGTGTTTTAAATCAATATCACAATACTATGTGGTATAATTGTTTTGTCAAGTAAAAGTATTTTCATCAATGCTATAAAAATGCTTTATCATGTAATTAAAACATTTAAATTTAAATGAAATAAAATAATTATTCAAAATATAATGTATAAATAATTAAAAACTGTTCTGAATTAAAATATATATTATGAACTATGAAAGTATCTATCAGAAGTAAAAATCTAAACTGAAAATTAAGAATTAACTACATAAATGCGATATTAAATGAATTTAGCTGTAAATTGAAATAAATTTGGCTCAGAACTAGGCCTATTTTTTAATCAGTCTATTATAAATATTATTTTTGAAATTTTCAACAGATTATTTTGTATAATTATTTTCGAAATAAAAGGATGAAAAATATGTCCGATTGAAAAAGAACTATCAAATTTAAACTATGTAGATGTAGTCGTAGATATAGTATCATTTTCGATAAGTTTCCTCCTCTGATGCTATGCTTACGAGGTGATGTATGAACACTTAATATTCTAAGAAGTTTTATTGTTGCGATTTGTGTTTAAATGTACTCTTAAGAATTTTACCATTCAAAAGAGTTTTCTGTAATTTATAAATTCTAACAGGTCGTGAGCTTTAAACAAGTTTAAGAACAATAATATCGCAACCTAAATAAAGGGTAGGGTTTGCCACGTTCTGAATGTTATCCCTTATTTTGCTTCATTAGTGCACAATATCCTATACGACATCGAAAATGACCTGAAAACCCTAAAGATTAAAATTTGGAAGGGAGGTTGTCAGGGATATGAGTCGTTGGCTGTTGTCAGCTGTTGCGGCAGACAAGGCCTGCAAGGGGCTGTCACGCAAACAAAGAAAAAGAAGTGTACAATAACACTGTAATGTTATTTTCAATTTCGTAATTGTATTATAGCTTGCTACTGGAGTTTTCCAAATTCATTTGCTGTTTGTTTCGTTGAAATTTAAATTGAAGGGTTCCGCAGAGGACTGATCGTTAAGACACGGTTCCCAGCGGATCACCGAAGGCAAGCATCACTGACTACGGTCAGTGTGCGGGTGGGTGACCACTTGGATTAGTCTGCGTAGGGACCGAGGGTGTGCGGTATGGGTCCTCGTTAAGCTGTTCTACCGTAAAGTGCTCGACTTTGCGTGCTGGTCGTCGGGCTACCGAAGCCGAGGTGCCCGCCCCTCTGCAGAGGATCAAAATTGTGATGGCATGTCTTCGGATCATCCTCCGGGATGTTTCCCAGACCGTCGCCAATAGCCCATTGTGCAGCTCTAGTGCGACGTAAATTAACAACAACGACAACAACTGGTCAATACTTAATGCGAACCTTTGTCTTTTTTATTTATAGGTATTGTGATCCTCCGCTTTCTAATTATTATTATGTACTGCATTTGAGGGGGTCATTTGACAGACACTTTAATGATTTTTTTATATTTTTTCAGTTCACTAGAGCACTCTGATTTTAATATTAAGTGATTGGATGGGTGTCAAAGTTTCTAAAAACATATATATATATGCTAAAAAATATTTATTTAACATCTCTAAAAAATTTGTTATTTTGTCCGTGTCATCCTAGATTGTAAGTTGAAGAAATGAAGAAGTTTCTTCAAGAAATTCTGAACCGTTTTTAATATATATGTGGAATACAGATCCGATCCGATCCACGAAGCAACCATCTCTATCACGTGACATCAAGGACACTTACCTCTACATTTACTATTTCTTTACAGTTACACCATTGTAGTTGAAATGACTGGCTCGAGAAGGACGCCAGCAGAAATTGTAGCTTACTTGCCTATTATTGTTAATATATATTTTTATTAAGTTTAACACGTCTTCTTTATTTTTGAGAAACCCTCACTTCACCCCCTTTATCCTACATATATGCGTTATTAAACTTTTATTTTTAAATAATTTTGCCTTTTGTGGTTTTTTTAGAAACAAGAAATTTAACCTTTTCTATACGTTAATAGTACCTATTGCTACATAAATAAATATAAATCTAATGCAAAAAAATAGTGTTTATTTTATCGCTTATTACTTTTTGAATTCCAATCAATCAAAAACTCTAACTAAGATTTTCTAACTAAGACTGACTATGAGACCTAGGCGTACAAATAGTAGTACGCTTTGTCATAATATATATGAAGTGAGAAGGTTGAGAACCGGAGCGATGTGGCTCCATTAGTAAAAATATGAATTTTTCTTTTAAGTAATCTATATTTATTATATATACTTATATATATATATATTATAACCGTTGTTGAACAGCTGACCCAAATTTGAATTTACGACTACCAATGTTCAACTCCGTTGTTTTGTAATTTTGATCCTAATCCAGAAAGCAAGGGAACTCCAGGATCAAGTATGGAGACAAATTTGCTTTCTTGGAAGACTTTTTTGTCGGAACGAATCCGCATTTTCGTGACATGCAGAAGAAAACCACGAAAATTTTCCTCGATTAGCCTGGTGGTAAGTTGATTTTAACCCTTGATCAGTCTACCACTGAGACTATTTTAAGTCAGCACAGTTGTCGGGGCGAGCCGATTGTGAAATTCGTTTCGACGGGTCATCGTTAGGATTTAAATTCCGGTCACATCATTTGGAGGCGAATGCACTATCTCCCGAACCACCACGACTCATATATATATATATATATATATATATATATATATATATATATATATATATATATATATATATATATATATATATATATATATATGTAATTTAATATAAAATATACAAGAACCTTTCACTCATTATATTATTATATTGTTAAAAGATATTGACGAATTTTATTTTGGAAAGTTTTCCTATAATTTCTTGCACTTTATGATACTTAGAAACTGGTTGTTAAAGAGCTTTTTGCTGCGGGGACGTCCATAAATGAATAACTTTAATTTAAACTTTTTTTTCAAAATTTTTGACACCCTTTACCACAAAGTATCCCATTTCCAATTATTCCACTTACTTTGATGCATGATACTACACAAATGAATGCTAGCACTTCGAAAACAAGACACATGTTTTAGATCACATCTCAAATTTCATTTTTTAATTTTAAATTCTTTAATCACATTTGTGATCTGAATATAGACAAGCCCTTACTTTGGTATAAGAGATAAAAATAAAGTATAAATATATTAAATAATAAAAATAGAATAAATTTACTAAATAATTTCAAAAATATTAAATAATTTTAAATATTTTTATTTTAACCAAAGTGTGTGGTGTTGTATGTGATATTACCTCTTCCCTTCTCTCCAAACATGGCGATTTGGAAACATTTTAACCCACATTGATTAAAAAGTACTAAAAATTATATTTCATTTCAAATGCAGTGAATGATCTTTTAAGCCTTTTTTTTCCAGACTCTTTTAAATCCCCCTATACGAAGAAAGTATTATCTTTCTTTAAAATTAGCATCTATATTCTTTAAGCTTTGAACACAAGTTATATTGATTTTGTAACACGTTATAGATAAAAGAAAGAAATAATAAAACTGAAAACGTCTAAAAATGATTGAATTAAAATTTGAGTTTAAATATCAAGTTATTGTTTTCAAATTCATAGTTTATTACTTCTCTGGCTGCATGCCAACTTTTTTAATTTGTGAAAGGTGAGGGGAGGAAGTTTTACTTTTTGTTTTATCTTTTTTAAAATCAACAGATTCGATTTTTTTTTCGGTTTCCATATTTATGACAGAATCTTTTTTTTTATTAGTTTGGCGAAACCAACTCTTCGAAGTAATAGATTTTTTCGCTAAAAACCATTGAAAATCAATTTTAATGATTTTAATAGAGTTTGTTAAAGTTCTAAACGTAAAATAAAATTATTTAAAAATAGGATTTAAAAAGGACTGGTAAATACGTAAATAGGGCTTCAAAAATGTTAAAAATAATAATAATAATAATAATTGTTTTCCAAAGGTGTATTTCAGGATAACAAATGTGTTTTGTTTTATTTTAAAAATGAAAATATCAATCAATTTTATACTTGAATTTAATATAATAATTTAACTCAATATCTATTAACAGCTTCTAAAAAAAGTGTTTGGAAATTATCGCCTTATTAATATATATTTGTAGAAAGTTTTCTAAATCAGAAATAAACGAAAGTATTTACAAAAGGGATTGTAAATTAATATTCAAGTCAGGGAAATATCTGACAAATAGTAAATTACGGTATAAAATTTTCTTTAAAAATTACGGTATAAAAATTTACTGCTAAAATGGATTTTAGAGTGAGCATGATTTTACAGACAATGCACCCAGACGGTCAATACTTTTTATCGTAATTTAATTCGAAATTTTTTACAGTGTTATGCTGGCAAATTAGATTATATCTATAATTGGACAAAGTGGCATCTTCTAAATTCTTACTTAACTTTACAGAATTTTTTTTTCTCCCAATAAAATTTTTTCAAACCTCTAGGCATCAATATTAAAAGAAATGCTCAATATGAGCCGCGATGACTCAGGGGATAGAGCGTTCGCCTTCCAATGAGGCGAACCGGGTTTGAATCCCAGTCAATACGAAATTCCGCATCCGGCCTGCACCGACCACAGTGCTGACGTGAAATATCCTCAGTGGTAGATAGAACATGGGTTAGAGTCCTCTTGCCATCAGGTTAACCGTGAGTGGTTTTCGTGGTCCTCCTTTCCGTGTAACGCAAATACGGGTCAGCTCTATCAAAAAGTCCACCGCGGAGGCAACATTTCTCCCAATACTTGATTCAGGAGTTTCCTTGTCTTCTGGATTGGTTTCAAAATTACAAGGCTACGAAGTTGAAAATTGAGTCGGCTGTTCAACGACGGTTATAAAATAAAATAAAATGCTCAATATATGTGTGTTTCTTTTTTAATGTTTAAGCTATTAAAAATGTGTATTATATTTTCCCTTAAAAGTAGCGGAAGGCTCAACAGCCTATTGTGAGCCAGAGGAGGGGGTCATGTAGATTGATGATGTCCAACAACATGATTGTATCGATGAATTAACTAATAAACTAGCATCTCAAGACTACAGTATTTTCTTCCTTGTTTTTATTTATATTTTCACATTCAATCAGAATAAGCTGTCCCTTAGTTTAGTTATCTTTGTTGTTCCTCATGATAAATGTATAATTAAATTGGTCACTGGGAGGCAGCAGATTGAATAAAATATGAATAAATAATTACTATTACTCCTTATTCTTCGCATTACGGTGAAATCTGATAAATTTTCAGAATTAAAGCTTAACTTGTTACATCTAAATTAGCTTAGAGGAAAAAATATTTTCATGCGTCTTTATTACTTCTCCCTTCTATAAGTAAGTTTGTTTTATATTTTATAATTGATCATTCTTCGAAAGGTTTATTTAAAAAAAACTTTGTTATTACGCCTAAATAGTTTTTTGTCAAATACTATTTTTAAAAAAAGATTTTGGCAATTTTGTCCCGGTCGCTACTACCTCATAAAAAAAAGTTTTTCTTTCTTTAATTAATGTTGTTGTCGTTGACCATTAAGGTGCCATCTAAGGCGAAGAATTCGACTTCTGCCACACCCATACGTCACACACGTTTATAGGGCTGACCCATTCATTCATCCAAATATATAATTTTCACCTGAACAAGAGAACGATCAATCTCCAATTCAGTAGATCCAGAGGTATCGATTTGTTATGGAGGACTTTGTGACCCTACAGATTTAGTGTGCACCAGTCACCATTTACTACGGCCGGCTGTTTCCTTAATTAATACCAAAGATCTACGCTTCTTCAAATATTTGTAATACGTTTTATCAAGTATGTTTCATTGTGGTCAAAAGAGTGTGAATTAGATTTCTTACTACTATCATTATCGAAAAAAGAACTTCATTAATCATGTTTACTACTAATGAATTATCACTCTTTCTCAAAATTCATACTTGTATATTCTTAGATTCCTTATTTAAAAAATGATTACAGATTAGGATTAGCAAAATAATATTTCAGCAAAGAAAAGGAAAACAAACACACTATCACGATCGTGATTTCCTATGAATCACAATCGTAAAATTAAATTATGTAATGTACATTAAGTAATTTAGTAACGACATTTCTAGTAAGGAAAAAACGTTATTCTGGTAATAAAAACCAAAATGTAAGGTATTTAAACCATTCATTTGGTAATTTTTCCGCTCATAGGGTAATGATTTACCGGAAATTCTGGTTTTCAAAATTAAAGATTTTACTACTACAAATTTATTAAAATATGCAAAACTGAAAAGTAAATTTAACCGAATAAATGGTTTTTATGCCATTCTCTAAGTATCGTGATAAAATTATCAAATTTTACCGGATGTATCTTATTTTATCATACATTGTAAAACCATATTTTTTTATTAATTGTCAAAATCATTCTTAGCGCTTCGGTAAAAATTATTGAACTCTTTGGTGTTAACATAGAGTGAGGAACATGGTAAATTTTACCAGATTCTGAAATTTTCGACCATTCTTTTTTCCAATTATTGAGTGTAGTTTAAAGGTAATTATTTAAAACACCCACGAACTTTAACCCTTTGGCTACTAACGGGACTCATTTGTCCCAACAAATGTTTAAAAATTATTAATGTGGTGAAAAGCACTTTGAAACTCATTGTAATATGTCCCTGTCGTAGAGTCGAATCAAGTATGCGTGTTTCAAGTGTCAAATATCCCCTAGATGCCGCTAAAGAGTTCTTTGCATGAAATAGCAATGTGATTTTGCGCTGGGACAGATGTATCCCACTAGTATTCTTCATTAGGACTGATATATACAACTCGTATTCTTCATTGGGATTGTTATGTCCATTCATATTTTCTCAAATGAACATTGAAAAAAAAAACAAATATGTGTTGTCCAATGTTTAATTTTGGGTAATGCAAAGATAGCTTCACCCCGTATCATACCATGTAAAAAAAAGTTCATATAATAAATTTTTCCGGAATGACAGATGTGCTTGTAGTTATTCGATCACTACAGGTGGGACATATGTATCCCACCATTAAGTACGGCAGGGACATATATGTCCCAGTCTCTAAATTGATAACCGCTTGTCAGAAAAATCACAAATACTAAATTTCCCTTATTTGTGCCCTATTTTGACCTTTTGAATAATAAACGGGACAAAAAAATCTTTTTTTGAAATTCGTAGTCAAAGGGTTAAAGAGCAATGAAACAGGTTTTTATGTTTTTTTCCTCACTGGAGAATCGTTTTTTAGTTATACCGGCACCCATGCTTTTTTCCTTAGTTTAATCCGAAAATTTTTTACAGTGAAAGCTTAGACAGGGATCCCAAGGTCTCCTAAGAGCTATTTCCTACTTCATTGCCAAAATATAGTGTTTTAAAATAATTTTTATGAAAAAAAATTGCCGAGAATTTGTTTATAAGCTTTATAAACTACAGTTTTGAAAAAAGGGTGTCTAAAACTTTGTGACTCTATCTGTTTTTAGCCCTCAATAAAATGTGTCCCGGGATCCGTAAACAGGGCCCGACTTCGCCTAATTGGGGCTCGGGGCAAAAACTTCTTTGGGTTCCTCCCTCTGCTTCACTTTTTCAGTAATGAAAAACCGAACTTTATGGAGGTATTTAAATTTTTCACTTCATTACAGATAACATTACTAGAAAATTGACTAGAACCTATTAATAGCTATAAAGTCCCCTCCCCCGTTTATTGGTTAGACGAAATATCATTCCATCCATTTTATTGATTGACAATTTCATGTTCATCATGCAGAATGCAGTTTTCTGATTGTCATCTAGCTGCAAAAAATTCATATCCTTGCTGACATTAGGACGGAATAAAAAGTGACTCTCCTTTGTCACAATAGCTCATCTCACCATTCTGCACAAACAAACACTTTTTAGTTCAATCATCACAGTATTTCCACTTCCTTCCCCGCTTTCTAAACGTTACACCAGTTTGGAGAATGAATGGAAAGAAATGAGGCAAATTAGAATTTTGCAAAATTCTACTTTTCTACATAAAATGAAAGTTGTATTTCGTAATGAGCACACAACAAACCTGCATGTGAAACAATAAATATCATTCATTTTAAAAAGAACGAGGATTTTTAAATAATTCAATTAAAAATGTCATGTTGAAAATTTCTATTCTCTTTCCCGCCATTGACTTGGCAATTTCCTTACATTGATGTGTAAAAAATGAACTTAAAGCAACCCTAAAAAGAAAGAAAGAGTTTTCATTTCGCTCTGCGAATATTTGTGCAAATGCAAATTTTCTTAGAGTCGTCCTACTATTTGATTGGTTATCGAGTGTAGGGGGGTAAGAGTGTAGGAAGGCGAAAATGAAATGAAATCATCATGTGATGAACAATTTATAGAACGGTGTGCGCGATGTTCTTAAGAAGGTGATTTTTCGTGTTTGTCTATTCCCATGATAGAGGTAATGAAGAATTTTAATATACTTTTTATTCACGATATATTTTATTTGCTAAATAATTCCCCTTTACTAATATTTATATTAAAATCTTTGTATTTTATTGATTTTCTTGTCGCATCGAAAGAAAAATGATGTGTATATCTTTAGACGCTTTTAACAAACAGTTCCTCCAGAATGGAGCTCTTTTTACGTTCGAAACACTTTTAAATTGTATTTTGGATTCAATATTTAAATTTAATGTGGTGATCAGATAATAAATTGTTTTTTAATGATAAATAAAAAGCGTGACAAATGTCATAATTAACATATGTGTTCGGTTTAATATCAGAGACTGTATAGATGTTACTTCTGGTATTGTTTTTAGTTAATTATTTAAAATGATCAAGTTGAAAATTTTAAGTACGTAATACATTATTTTTCTGCTTTCAATACACAAATAAAAATTTTGTTGACTTATTATAGAAATAGTGATAAAAATTAATAATTTACTTTTTTTCAAATGGAAGCATTTTAATTAATATTAAGTAATGCCTCTAAATTTAAAATTAGCACATTTCAGTAAAATAAAATTTCAAAATCTATTGTTTATATGAAAGCTACATGGCAGAAATTTGTTGGATAAACAAAATTAACGTTTTTAATTATTTAAATAAATAAATAAATCAATTGGAATTAACTGGAGGAAATTCTAATTTCTTTTAAATGTTACATTAATTCAAAACTTACTATTTCCTATTTATTTAAAGTTCTTACCATGTATACATACTCTATAAACAAAAAAAATAAAGCGAAAATAAATCTCTTTCATTAATGGAATTTAATGAAAAAATTAGTTTAAAAAATATTTAATTTTAAAGAAATATATATATATATATATATACTTTTTGAAGTTGAACAATTATGTGGTCAAAAGTTTCATTGTCTGTATTTAATGTATTATTTTGTATACTCACAAACTATAATTCAAAGTAATGTATCGGATATATATGTGTAAAAGCTTTCGGAAAAAAATACCAGAAAAAAGAGCCAAATCATTACCTCTTTTATTTTTGTGTATAAATTTAAAGTCCCATTCGTTTGGGATCATTGAACCCGAATTTAATGAGATTATATTAGATTTCGAAGCATTTTAAAATGAATTACAAAATTATTGTTTTTAAATTTGAAAAAAAATTATTAACTGCGCAAGATATGAGTATTCAAAGTATCTCTTTATATTGCTCATGCGCAAAAAAAATTAAATTTTTATAATTTTGTAGTGAATTGTAATTGGCAACTAATGAAAAAAGTTTGATTTTCTCATTGTAAAAATTTAAAAAGTTTTAAGCACTTTACTAAGTAGTTTTTGCATTTTTTTTTTTAAAAAAAAGCTCAAAACGATAGAGGGTTTTCTACAAATTTCATTTTCTATGTTTTGTGTCATGATTTGTATTATGTAATTTGCAATGCTACAAAATGACATTTGCGGATAATCCCTGATAATTTTGAGCTTTCTTTTAAAAAGTACACGAACTACTTAGAAAATTGCTTCAAACTTAATTAATTTTTATAATATTAGAATAATATATATTTTTTTATTTATTTGAAAAAAAATGATAAAAGTAATTATTACGAAATTTTTTTTAAATTTTTCTGCGCATGCGCAGCATGAAAAAAACTACTTAAAATGCTCATAACTTGTGCAGTTTTTAATTTTTTTTCTTCAAAATTTTAAATAGTTTCAAATTTTTTCTTTAATTTCATTAAATGTTTTTTTAGACTATAGTAGGAAAAAAAGAAAAAGGAAAATGTCAAAGAAAAAAAAAAGTTTTTTTTTTTTAAAAAAACTGTCCTTATTTCCATGTCAAAAATTGAAAGTGAATTAGCATTTCATATATACAATAGAGCAAACAATTTAGATTTATCCATAATTATTACGATGTTATGACCAAAATGACGGTATAAATATTACGGTAATAAAAATTACGGATTTTGATAATTTCCATACTAATTTGCTAAACATAAGTTTTTTCCTCCTAACTACCTAGAACTATGAAATTTTGTTGTCCCCAACTCATTTACTTATCTTTTTTTTTACTCTTCTAACAAATCTAAATACAATAAATGATTAAATATTGTAAATAATTTTATAGAAATGCGAAATTTAAAAAAAAAAGGATAAGAAATCTTATTAATCACTTTCAAACGGACAGTTCTGAAATATCTTCACTCCTTATCAAAAAAGCAAGAAAACATAAACCCAAAGAAATGCTGTGAACAGAAATTTTTTGTGCTTCAAAGGCAAAATGATAAAGAATTCTAGTGTTAATTTTCCCTAAAAACTAAGACATTGATTTCTAAAAAATCACACTTATTTCATCATTTTACATAGCATGCATTACAAAAATGCATTTAATAATTAATTTCAATATATTTTTTGGTCACTTTAGCTTACCAATTTAGAATTTATTGGGCTAATATAATTTTTTAATGTTTTTTTTAAAGTTACGAAGCCAGCTAATTAGATTGCTTAAACAGGGAACTGATTAGCCAACTTTTATACAAAAACATGTAAAGTTGCGAAAAATTAAAGAGCTACCAGATATATTCGTATATTTAAAATCTTATTAATTTGGCAATATTTATTTGTCTTACCTCTCGTCATTTATTAGATATCAATAACTCAGAATGGATAGAAAATATCAAAATGGATTAGAAATCCGAAGTATTTAAAATCGCAAAGGTAGAGATTAAATCTAAATTTTACTGTACTTATTGATTGTTTAAAAAATTCTATGTGTGGTAAATTTTTTTATACTTTACACAATAGATTTATTATTTCATAAAATGTAATAATTTTTTCTCCTTACGCTTTGTCAGTCATAGTACGAATGCGCAGTATTTAACCGTTTCCCTCTAGTAGAGTCGAAATCGTTCATAATGAACCCAGATTTAATGAGGAGCCGGATTTAACGAAGAAAGCAAAAATACTTGGTTGGTAGGGCCAATTGGAACTTAGCTCGCTTTTAAAGAGCAAACCCCGGTTTCAGCAATCAATATTTTTGTGATTCATAAGCAGGGGTCTGTTTAGAAGAAATTACGGACCCTTCACAAAATAATTTCTTTTAATCGGACTCTTCACAAATTTGTTTATCTTCATTATTGTTTTATGTGTTGCATCGCTAAATTAGTAACTGTAATTGCTGTTTATTTTTTAAAATTTAAATTTTTTAATTATATATTTACAGTGTTGAGCATAATCTTGTATGTCTTTACAATTTAAAATCTCCTTGAAAAAGTTTTGCAATAACGGGCCCTATCTGCACAAATTCACGAAAGCGGACCCTGATTGAAAGAATGTGATTTAACGTTTATTTTATATTCACTAATTACGAGTAATTTTTTCACAATTTTACGAAAACGAACCTTTTACAAAATGTCTGGACAGACCCCTGATAAGAATTACATTTAATTCCAACTCTCCAGCTCAGTTAATCCCTTCTTAGAACAATTCTTTTTTGATATTGATGTATTTTTTTCAACGTTTTTTTTTATTATTCTTTTATTTTTATTTTTTACTATTTGGGCCATAAAGCTTATCCGAAGAACTGTAACACTATAATAGGAATAGTTCAAAGCAATTTAATTACTTTTTTCATATTCTACACAGAAATAAAAAAACAAAAGAAATAAATATTGTATTTCTAATTTAGTAAGTAACATTGAACGTTTTTGATATTTTCACAACCGCTCAGTTAAACAGCATATAAACTGTACCTTCGTGCCGCTTGCTGATTGCTATCTCCTATAGATTATATGCTTGCTATTTTGATGTGTGAAATATTGATATTAATATTATCAAATTTCTCTTTCAAGGTCATGAAACTAAGGAAAATCATAGCATAAGCTCGAAGAATTTTGATGAAAAAAATGATAAGTACCGATTTTATAGCTTGATTTAATTTCTCTTTCTCTCATATATATATATATATATATATATATATATATATATATATATATATATATATATATATATATATGATATTTATTTTACTTCATTTATAAATATAATTGTATATAAGCACAATAAAAACAAAAAGAGGATAAAAAGAGAATGCTTTTATAAATTTGAAAAAACAAAGCCTTAATGTCTCAGTTAAATATTAAAATAGTTTAGAACATGCAACATTAAAAAAACACTATTCTGCATTTTTCTTCACAGAGTTGAATTTAAATAAACAAAATTAAATAGAGAAGGTGGATATAGTAGCGAAATGTTTATTAACTATCAAATTATTTTGCACGCAGCTTACAGAATGTTAGTAAGTCTCATATTACTTTAATTTATATTTTTTTAAGTATTTAAATTTTGAATATGGAAACTAATTTGCATACAATAACTTAATCATCATTTCTCTTGATCAGAAGGTCAAGCTAAATTAATTAATAATACTCTCGATATAAATTATATTATATCCTGATTATGATTTAGAAATTATGTGTCGTTATCGGCACGGCTGCTATCGTGATAGTAAATATTTTTTTAATAACTATTCTCCTTTGTTTTTCCTTTTTTCTACTAATATTTTTATATATGATTATGTTCCTGCCAGTTCGATATCTTTTCACTTTCTTTTGAATCATTATGCCCCAACCAGTTCGAGTGATGAACTGGTTGATGATGGGGTATGTCTTCCAGAAAGTCCGGAATATGATTGAGTAATTCTGTATCACTCCCGGTAAAAGAATTACTTGATCTATGTGCTTGTATTGCCGGGGCCGTAGTAACGATTTAGAAATTCATCTGCAGAGTGTAGTTGCAATGAATTTCTTAATCTAGGACCTGTCCGCCTTCCGGGCACTGGAAGCTTACTTGCTGTCGAGGTAATAATGCTTACTTTTTCTAACATTTTTCTTTGTTTTGCTTTTTTTCTTTGTTTTGCTTTTTTTCTAGTTATTATGCCCCAACCAGTTCGAGTGATGAACTGGTTGATGATGGGGTATGTCTTCCAGAAAGTCCGGAATATGATTGAGTAATTCTGTATCGCTCGCGGTAAAAGAATTACTTGATCTATGTGCTTGTATTGCCGGGGCCGTAGTAACGATTTAGAAATTCATCTGCAGAGTGTAGTTGCAATGAATTTCTTAATCTAGGACCTGTCCGCCTTCCGGGCACTGGAAGCTTACTTGCTGTCGAGGTAATAATGCTTACTTTTTCTAACATTTTTCTTTGTTTTGCTTTTTTTCTTTGTTTTGCTTTTTTTCTAGTTATTATGCCCCAACCAGTTCGAGTGATGAACTGGTTGATGATGGGGTATGTCTTCCAGAAAGTCCGGAATATGATTGAGTAATTCTGTATCGCTAGCGGTAAAAGAATTACTTGATCTATGTGCTTGTATTGCCGGGGCCGTAGTAACGATTTAGAAATTCATCTGCAGAGTGTAGTTGCAATGAATTTCTTAATCTAGGACCTGTCCGCCTTCCGGGCACTGGAAGCTTACTTGCTGTCGAGGTAATAATGCTTACTTTTTCTAACATTTTTCTTTGTTTTGCTTTTTTTTCTTTTCTATGATTTTTCTAGTTATTATGCCCCAACCAGTTCGAGTGATGAACTGGTTGATGATGGGGTATGTCTTCCAGAAAGTCCGGAATATGATTGAGTAATTCTGTATCGCTCGCGGTAAAAGAATTACTTGATCTATGTGCTTGTATTGCCGGGGCCGTAGTAACGATTTAGAAATTCATCTGCAGAGTGTAGTTGCAATGAATTTCTTAATCTAGGACCTGTCCGCCTTCCGGGCACTGGAAGCTTACTTGCTGTCGAGGTAATAATGCTTACTTTTTCTAACATTTTTCTTTGTTTTGCTTTTTTTCTTTGTTTTGCTTTTTTTCTAGTTATTATGCCCCAACCAGTTCGAGTGATGAACTGGTTGATGATGGGGTATGTCTTCCAGAAAGTCCGGAATATGATTGAGTAATTCTGTATCGCTAGCGGTAAAAGAATTACTTGATCTATGTGCTTGTATTGCCGGGGCCGTAGTAACGATTTAGAAATTCATCTGCAGAGTGTAGTTGCAATGAATTTCTTAATCTAGGACCTGTCCGCCTTCCGGGCACTGGAAGCTTACTTGCTGTCGAGGTAATAATGCTTACTTTTTCTAACATTTTTCTTTGTTTTGCTTTTTTTCTTTGTTTTGCTTTTTTTCTAGTTATTATGCCCCAACCAGTTCGAGTGATGAACTGGTTGATGATGGGGTATGTCTTCCAGAAAGTCCGGAATATGATTGAGTAATTCTGTATCGCTCGCGGTAAAAGAATTACTTGAGCTATGTGCTTGTATTGCCGGGGCCGTAGTAACGATTTAGAAATTCATCTGCAGAGTGTAGTTGCAATGAATTTCTTAATCTAGGACCTGTCCGCCTTCCGGGCACTGGAAGCTTACTTGCTGTCGAGGTAATAATGCTTACTTTTTCTAACATTTTTCTTTGTTTTGCTTTTTTTCTTTTCTATGATTTTTCTAGTTATTATGCCCCAACCAGTTCGAGTGATGAACTGGTTGATGATGGGGTATGTCTTCCAGAAAGTCCGGAATATGATTGAGTAATTCTGTATCGCTCGCGGTAAAAGAATTACTTGAGCTATGTGCTTGTATTGCCGGGGCCGTAGTAACGATTTAGAAATTCATCTGCAGAGTGTAGTTGCAATGAATTTCTTAATCTAGGACCTGTCCGCCTTCCGGGCACTGGAAGCTTACTTGCTGTCGAGGTAATAATGCTTACTTTTTCTAACATTTTTCTTTGTTTTGCTTTTTTTCTTTGTTTTGCTTTTTTTCTAGTTATTATGCCCCAACCAGTTCGAGTGATGAACTGGTTGATGATGGGGTATGTCTTCCAGAAAGTCCGGAATATGATTGAGTTATTCTGTATCGCTCGCGGTAAAAGAATTACTTGATCTATGTGCTTGTATTGCCGGGGCCGTAGTAACGATTTAGAAATTCATCTGCAGAGTGTAGTTGCAATGAATTTCTTAATCTAGGACCTGTCCGCCTTCCGGGCACTGGAATTTTACCTGCTGTCGAGGCAATAATATTTTTTTTCTTTAAATTTTTGTTTTTGTGTCTTATTTCTTGCGCAATAAAAAAATTTCCATTTAAATAATGAGGCGGGAATGCTTTTTTAAAAATAAAAAATAAAATCGATTATTTTTTTTGTGCTATTACATTCCCAAATTTTTTTAATAAGATAAAAGTTTGACTTTTGAGCAGTCAATTTAATAAGATAAAGTTTGACTTTTGAGCAGTCAATTTAATAAGATAAAAGTTTGACTTTTGAGCAGTTAATTTAATAGTTAAAGACCGTGAACAAACTCTGCAGATAATATATTATCTGAAAAACTCACTCTTCACAAAAATTTTTATTTAGAAGAAGTATACTTTTTTTAAAAATACTCTAACTGAGGGGAATGAGAGTTGATGACTGCCATAATTTAAAGTACTACATTTGTTCTGTTGTCATAAATAACAAAATAGAATGTGAGAGGAAGATTTGCTTGCATATCAAAAGTACTATATTTTTTAAGGAATAACTGTATTTTATTTAAAAAAGAATTTGCTAGAAATAATGAGATGAAAAATAGTATATATAATGAGTAATAAAAGAAATAATGAGTTCGTTTTCCAGTTGTTACAATTAAAAAATGGTGTTAACCATGATGTAAATGGACCTAAGTTTGTGTACGCTAACCTGTGTTATTATTGTTCATATTTGTAAGAACCTTCATTTAAAGTCAAAATATTATCTGTTTAAGCCTTGCTGAGAGATGCTAAAAAAATTTCAATGCAAGCCCAGGTAACGTTTTCTAAAAGCCAGAACAAACCATTAGTTTTTAAAAAAATTTTAAATTAAAGACTTAATTGAACGAATTCCCTATACTATTAGTAGAGTTTTTCCAATGGCCCCCATCAAAAAGACCTTTTTCCCAAAGAAAAAAATAAAATAGTGAATTTAGTTTTGTAAGAAGGAAAAAAACTATTTTGAAAATAAGTTGAATGATAGTGTTGAATAATAGTTTTGAATAATAAATAATTGCCCAATCTAATCAAAATACCTTTAAACAAAATTTTTAAATCATACAACCCATAAGACTACTTTTAAGCTATACGTGTATCTTATTTATTCCTTTTCAGGTAAAACTCATAAATATTTTAGTTTTTCTTTTAGTTAACAGAAGTATTGAAGACTACAAATACTTGGCTTAATTTTAATATTCTTTCTTTCATCTGTTGTTTACTATTGGTACAAATCAGGTAAGCATATTAATAACTTTTATTATGCATTATTATATAAATAAAATAATTTTTTTAAGTATGCTTGAAATAGATTATAATTTCAGAACTGTATTCGACGGATAAAAATTGAATTGCTTTTATTGCCTAAATATATTTTTTAATTCTTGACTTATAGTAGGGGATGTAGTACAAACTGCGACCATCGTAATGATGACTATTTGACTTGAAATTAAAAAGGAATCGGTTAAAACAACATAAGAAATTTCATGAGTGTCTTACAAAATAATTTTCATAAATTTAAAAAAAAAAAAAAACAACGAAATTTTAATATTGAAGTTGCAAAATGCAGGAATAATAGTTTGAGATGCCAAAAATTTTAGATTCTTCAAAAAAATTTTCGAGCTTTAATGTGTTCGAAACAAAACATGGTTTTTCGAAGCTCTTTCATCAATGGAAATAAAAAAACTATATTTTAAATGTTTTACACTTTGAGGGAAAGCTACGATTTTAAATTATATACCATCATGCCATGAAGAATTATCTGGTCCTTAGAACGGACAAATAACTTAAATAGTTTTTAATCCTTTAAAAAAAAACACCAATTTCGTGACATTTTTCCACTTAAATGAAAATTATCAAAATCGATGCTTTATTCTCATTTTCTGCAATTTTTTTTGTAGCTCAGATAATGCAACATGGAGTTAAATAAAACGGTGATTTTGCTCCTTATTGATGTTTTATGTCAATTACAGAATTAGCATAGGAGGCGTGGCCAAAGATAGGTCATGAATGACTGTTGCATACTCCCATCAGTTATAAAATTAGTATATTAATAACAAAAACATCCTTTAATGCAACAACAGAGCTTTCTAACAGCAGCACTTGTACTGGCAAGAATAGTTTACCTAAACCAGAGGTCGCCAAAGTGGTCTATATAGACCCCCAAGGGTCTATTTAACAAAAGCAGGGGTCGATCTGAGACAGGGGGGCGAATGGGGGTCGATCCGAATCGGAAGGGTCAATTGTGGGTCGAAAAAAGAAACAGTTCTCAATACGCAAATCACACATACCTAATTAAGTATGTAAAATTTGTGAATTTTTTTTATAATTGACTCAATATCAGTTTCTTTTAAAAACATAAATTAATAAACGTATATTTATTGGGGTGAAGCAAGTATGTACGTACCACCGCACAGTGGCACGAACTCCGCGCAGTTTAACCCTTTGGTTGCGGCTGGTACAGCATATGTACCGGTAGAAAAAACTTCTTTTATTGCGGCGCTGGATCAACAGTTGTACCGGTGGTTCTCTTCCCCCTTTTCTACTAGACCGTCATCGCTCCTGTCATTTCTTCAAGAACCCCCTGTAATTTGCTCCTATTGTTGAAAAAAGACTTCACGTGTGCTCACTTTCGATTCGAATTGGCTGAAATATTTTTCTCTGTTATTATCAGTTGGCGAGTTTCGAGCTATGAGAATTTCTTTCATTCCCTTTGAAAGTCTAGTATCATTTTATTCGTGATCTTTTCAGCGACATTTAGCGAATCCTTGTTTATTGTTTTTCGATTAATTTCTTTGTTAGTTACGTTTATTTTTTGTTTGCGTTTTTGTTAATTTTTTTAAGCTTTTGCTTTAATGTTCTAATTAAATTTTTATTTACGTTTTATTTTTTAATTTTTTACTTTCGTTTTGCATTTTTTTATTCTTTTTACATTAAAAGAATTTTTCGCATCTTTAAGATGCCACGTAGAGGGAGACCACTCACTCAAGATGAAATCCATAAGATAATGAATGATTTTGATGATGAAACATACGCTGATTCAGAATCTGAGTGTGAGGAGGAAGAAGAAAAAAATGAAGTGGATGAAATTGATAGTGAGGATGAATCTATGGATAATTGTCAATCAAATTCTGCAACTTCCAATTTAAAAGCAGTAGAAAGAGTATTTCAATGGAAGGAACCATCTTTTGATGATAAAGTAAATGTTTTGCCGTTTACTGGAAACGTTGGATTAAATGAAAAACATAAAGATTTGAAAAGAGAAGTCGAATTCTTTGAACTTTTCTTTAGTGATAAATTGTTCAATAATTATCTTCTAAGCATTTAAATTATGTTTGTACTAAAATAGCACAAAATTATTATGGAAACAAAGTACTGTATATTTTTTTACATGAGTAATATGCTGTTTCATAGGGTTAAAGGGAAAATCTAATCAATCGTTTGGAACTCTGAATCTAACGTGCACAAAAAGATGAAAGTAATAATTATTAAAAAGATAAAAGAAAGATAATTAATTATTAAACGAAATATTGAATTTTGCCTAGTATGATTGAGTAAATGAAGTTCAATTATTTTTTGTATTCCAGTCTATAGCACAAGATTAGTATGAAAACAAAGTATTGTATATTTTTTACATGAGTAATATGCTGTTTCATAGGGTTAAAGGGAAGTCTAATCAACCGTTTGAAACTCTGAATTTAACGTGCACAAAAAAATTAATGCATGTGTAAATTTTTTCATTGGTAATTTTATGGAATCTAACTTTTGAAACCGCTTAGAAAATGTTTCAGATTTCTTTCTTTTTTAAAACAAAGGAAGAAAAAAAACACATTTATAATATTAATTTATTGTGAAAAAATACTGTTAAAAACCGAAAAGAAAAAAAATTAAATATTTGTGGAAAGATGATGGAGCATCTATGGAAAGGTTTTCAATGCGTGACCTTGAACAGGAAGTTTAGTCACAATGAAACTATCTCTGCTTTTCAAACATTTATATGTGATTAACTACTGAACCATTTTAAAAAGGTATCTTTCTCGCCTCTTGCTGAAGTTCTCAAGGACAAATTATTCTTTCAAGTTCCGACGAAGTTTTTCTATTGAGAGTTTTACAGTTTGTCATAATTTAACTTGCTGGGCACAAAATAAATTGTTACTCCTTCTCTAAAAGATAAAGGAAAACGAAATCATTCCTGCCTCTTCCACAGGCGAGGTGGCATTTCCTGCTTATTGTTGCGTTATCGGTCAGAATGCGTTTTGGGAGGGCTCTTATTATTTATTTTGGTTACTGTCATTTTTAAAATTCTTGACAATAGTTATTTCAAACACCTGCAGAAAGACCACACCATGACTAAAGGAAATGCATGTCTTACCATCATTGTGTCAATAGAACTTGTATAGATGTGTCTTATAACAATTGCTGACTTAAAAATTTCATATGGACATGGAAATCGTGAAATACTTCTCAGAGTAATGACGAAGTGAAATAACTCAGGGGATACTTTTTTTGAACAAAACCTTTCCTACTAAAGATAAAAATAAATAAGAAATTAAGAGGAATATTCCTTTTTGTATTAGAAAAAGAAGGGAATAAGGAAAGTATAAAGAAAACCAATCAATCTATAATTGCAAAATTTCAAAATTGAATAATATCTTTACTCTTTCAATATGTGGGTCAAATGTAAGGTAAATGGAAACATGGCAAATTTTTTATTCCTCAATATTTTTGCTGTAAAAAGATTTAACAATGGAGTTTTTTTATTCTTTGAACTTACTTCAAACATATTCTTTATTTTCAGTGTCGTTATAATTATCTTTTATATTTCTAATAAGGTTTCTATAAAATATTCTTGCAAGATCTTAATGAATTTCTATTTAATATACGCGTGTAACATTTCTGTTTTCAAAACAGAAATGAAGGCGAAACGTTCTCGGAAAATTTTTAATCAAAGAATATTTATATTTTAATTTTGTTTGAATGTTATAGACGCTACTGTAAGGGGAAACTAACAAGTTAAATGAGTAAAAAATGTTTCACAAAACAAAATCTGCATTTGCTATTCTTTTTCACAGATAAAAGTACTTTCGGAAATGTATAAGAGATACAACGTTCATCGTTTAAAATTCTAATAATTTGCTTTACAAAATTATAAAAGCTAATTAGTGTGTTTAAGATTTTAGGATAAGAATAGAACTTCAAATAATGCTTTATATATTCGAAAAAATTAAAAGAGATTTGTTTATAACAGATTAATAACAATCTTTCAGATGCAATAAAACGCACGTTTTATAAGAGCACATGCACATTTTATTAAAATATTTTTTTTTATTCTCTTTTAAAAAATTAAAAGAGATTTGTTCATAATAGATTATTAACAATCTTTCAGGTGCAAAAAAAATTCATATTTTATATTAAATTAGCAACATATTTAAATCATTTTTAAATGAATGCTTTCTTTGCATTAGAAAAAACATCACTTTATTAAGTAAAATTAATTTAAAGCTATATTTCAATTTATTCTCATAATGTGTTAAACGTCACAAATAAAAAAATGCCAAAGTTTGCATAACTATGCCAAAACGTCTACGATAACGATATACATAACAACCCTACTACTTTTGCCTCCTCGAAAAGTAACACACAAATTACAACAAAACGTTTCCTATTCATAGCTGGTTAAAGTAGTTACCACCCACTGACTGAGTGGGGGAAGAATTTTTGCAAAAAGGCGCCGTAACGAGAGGAGAATTTTTTCACCTGACTAGCCGCAACTAAAAGGTTAAAAGTCATATGCATATATACGCTTGTCCAAATGCCACGTGTGACGAGCATTGACGTTACAAATGCAAATATCATACGCAGTTTCAACTATCTTTGTAAACTGTGTTGAATATTTGCAGTGCCATTATTAAAACTTTTATAATTTTGGATAATTAGTTATTGTTTCGATAAAACCATTCGTTTGGTTTAGATATCAATTTTAATTATCAATGCACAAAAAAGAAGGTAAGCATTAATGATATGGATTAGTACAGCCAGCGACAAAACTATAGCACACTTTGTATTTTTTTTACGAAAATTACAAAATTGACCAATTTTGACGAAAATTAAAATTGACCAATTTTGAACACAATGTAGCGAACCTTTCAAAAAAACACCAGGCCCACCCATCTTATTGATCAAGAAGCAGTAAATCTTTAGTAACTTTACTTATTATATCTACTTATGCATAATTACTTATTATTTAATATTAAGTTATTTCAATTTCAATATTAATATATTTTTCATAAAACTATAGTTACATAATGTACTATTACTTTAATAAATGCTTAAAATCATAAAATAAATGTACAAACATAGTATCTAATAGAGTTTTATTTTAATTAACAGAAAATTACTTTTGCGGGGGTCGATGGAGAAATTATATAGGGGTCGATAGTCAAAAAAGTTTGGCGACCCCTGACCTAAACAGTAGGCTGCAATTCACTTCCAAGCATTTAGGAAGCCATCTTTAACTCTGGGTGAAATTTGTGTTTTCCCGATTTTTTTTTTTGTACTCAACACACTATTGATGATATAAGGAAAGTAAATTTATTGAAAGATAAAAATTATTGTAAAATATTACAAGAATTGCCGCACTGGCATTATAAAGAAAAGGGCATTCTAATATACTGGAATCTGGTTCTAAAACATTCATTTATGATAGTGCAAAAAAATGGTCAAAGAATATTAACATCTACAGAAATCATGGCATCTCGAAATTCGCTAATTACCCCAAATTTGACGACAGGTTAAAAGTAAAAATGATAATGAAAATATAATCTTTAATGGCCAAAAATAAATATAACGATAATTAAAACATAGGTTAATTTTTGTTAAACTAAAAGAGTAACTTTAACAGTGCCCTGAATAAATTTTTATTTTAATGTGATATTTGAAATTTTGAATATTCTTCTTTTTTTGTATTTTACAGGATTATGTATGATTTTGTATTTTACAGGACAGGATTATTTTACAGGATTTTTTGTATTTTACAGGATATTTTTGTATTTTTTGTATTAACTGCAGCCTCTATGTCTCTATGAAGGAGAAGAATTTGTGTACAACACCACTTTTCTGGTAAGAATTTTATTTTCATGCTTTAACCATCTTAAAATCTCTTCAAATTGAATAAAATGTTTTAATATTTCCTAGGTTATTTATGAAATTCTAATCACTTTATTAGAAACAAATTTTATTATCCAGTTTAATAATTTTTAAACAGTAAGGGAAAATAAAAGTACAAAAGCAATCATATTGTAAAAGAACGATTAACAATCATCATTTTCATTATTATGTGTGAAACCATTTTTCAGTTACTCTTATTTAACTCTTTTCCCCAAAGCATATGATCATAAAACACTATTATCATAAAACACTGTATTCGAAGTTTACTTTTCAGTTTTGATTTAATAAGATCGAAATATTCTTTTAATTGAAACTGAGTTGCACGGACTAGAATGTAGGTATATTAAAACATACTAAAATAACCTGTTTATATGCACAGGGTTATTCATAATTCCCTCCGGGGTTTCGAAGCGTCATAGTAAAAAAACGAAGATGATTATGGCAAAAAAGAACATATGAAATTATTCCGAAAGTATTCAAGTTTTAATTTAAGCAGTTGCTGGTAGATGGCAGTAATATGTACCACTGAAGCCAGTTGTAGTAAAGAAAAATGGCGTTTGCAGGCGGTGGGAATTATGAATAACCCTGTATTTTATTCTAAATAACGAATATAATTTAATTGAACATTTGAATTAAGTGGTAGAATTTTTAACGAATATTTATGTTTTTACGAAATTTAAACAAATATTTATGTTTTTTGTAAACTATAATTAATTAACTTATCAAGGAATATATTATATTCATAATTTATGGTAGTGTTCAAGTACAAAAGAAAAAAAATAAATAAATACTCATAATGCTATGAGATTTCACTCGACTATTGAACGCTGTCATAAATTTAGTTATACGTACCACATACGTGGATGTTCTTGACTATATTATTTTTAAATATTCAATAAAATTTGCGATCGTCTTATTACGATGACTGGTAACCTATTGCTCAAATGCTTTTTCTTTCTGGATTGACTCCGTTAAACGCCACAACATTCCAAATCATGGGTCTCCAATAATTGACTTTCATATCCTGCCTATGTACGAGTTTCAAAATACTTTTCCTTCTTCACCATTCTTACTTATATTAAAAATCACCGGTAAAGCCAGTCATTATACGTTAATAATAAAATGAATATAAAAATATTTGAAATTATTATTATGTAAAAGCATTAAAAATGCCTGCTAGTGAAAATAAAAACAGCAGCGGTCGCCATGGCAACGCATGCAATGACGGCAGATGATTACTCTTGAACACAGTTGAAAAGTGTGTGGACGCCATCAAATTCAAAACAAGACCCATTTTGCCAATGGGTGAAAATGGATATCACCCTATATCATTTCCTTTCTTATATGATCGGATTTCCAAGTACTAGTCTCAATAATTACTAAGGGTGACCTCAAATATACTACGTATTAAGTAAGTTACGAAGTGGGACACAAAATCGTACTTTCTCTGAATATATATATTTTTTTCATATTTGGATTAAAAATATGGGAGATACCTGGAAATTGTGACCTTAATAGTTCAGACAGGAGAGCGGATGAAAGTTTTGACCCGTTAATGTTAATTTTACTTTTTGAGTTTTTAGTCATATCTTTAAAACTAATTAAGCATTTTTTTTTTGTTTAAAAATGCACCCATTTATGAAACGTGATCTCTTAATTACCTGCCCGTGCGTGTTTTAGCCACTAACTGTTTTACTTACTATTTAATTGTATTTTTACATTTTCAAAATCTTATTCTCTACACTACTGCGTATATAATATACAAATAAATTGTTTTAGTAATTTTATTTAGGTTTTTCTTTATATCAGTGGTTCCTGAACTTTTTTGTCTCTTAGACCCTTGCCATATTTTTTCGGTTTTGGGTGGACCCCCTGCTTACCTGATATTGATCTTTTGTAAATTCATCAACTTCAAATGTATTTTTGACAGCTGGTATAGTGAGTGCTACTCACTGTGAAAGATTTAAATTTCTAACTGTAGTGAAGTGTACTGTGAAACACCTAGGGAAAAAACACATGTTAATTTTATACATTTATTAATTAAATTCAAGCTAATTTAATTTAATTAATTTGTAAATGGAATAAAATAGTGCTCTATAAAACCCGTACCCCGTTACTAATATTATAATAGCGGAAATAAGTTTGTATGCAAAACCATAGTAGTGTATTGTCTGTCTGTATATTACGTTTTTACGTAAAAACTAAGCAACAAATCTCCGCGATCTTGCACACAGATAAAATTGGAGATCTAGCTAGCTAAAAGAGTTGATACACTTGCTAGGCTACACTTTACAGCAAAAAAATACTTTTTTGTTACAAAATAAAACCTAACACGCAAAGAAAATAAAAACGTACGCTGGCGGAGCTGCAGGCATTTGCTAGTTTATAATAAATCAGTTTGTTGATTGTTGATTATTGCATTCATGAAATGCCAAAATTAAAAGTCTCGACCTGCTTATATGAGACCCCCAATTTTTTTTCACTTTACATAGACCCCTTGCAATTTGTTGTCGACCCCTAGAGGTCGATGTAGACCATTTTGGGAATCACTGCTTTAAATTGAACTTTCGTTTTTAAATTTTTTTATTTTATAACTGTCGTTGAACAGCCGACCCGATTTCCAGCTTTACGACTACCAGCGCTCAACTCCGTTGAGTTGAAATTTTGAACCCAATCCAGAAGACAAGGGAACTCCTTTATCAAGTATCTTGCGAAATTTTGTCTTCGTGGAGGGCTATTTGGTGGAACTAATCAAACCGCATTTACTTAACATGGTGAGGAAAACCATGAATTTTTAAAAAAAATTATTGTCAAGTTTTTAATAAAAGAAGCTTAGAATTATTGCCACTTAGTTGAAAATTAAACCTTATTAAGAAATTTAAAAAATTCTGCTGCTTTAAAATTAATCGATCTAAATAAGCTGACTATATTTTCGAAAAATGAATGTAAATAATTTGATTTCTTTTTTATTTGATTTTTTGTTATTTGAGTAATAAAAAGTAAATGCATATATGGGTTCTTTGGAAACATGGGTTCTCGTCAAATTTAAGTCTTCAAAATAATCTAAATTTTTTTTGTATACTTATTTAGTTACATTTATTAATATCTTACAGACAGTTTATTGACATTTGCTCAAGAAAAAATAAAATAAAATAGAAATTCACCAAATCTTGAATGCCAGGAAAATGACATATTAGTTTAGAAGTTAAAAAAAGTCATTTTAAGTTAATAGTATGTAACTCAACTTAAGCCTTTATGTTGGATGGACCATAAATTGCTTAAATTAATTCCTTTTATCCACTGTTGAAAGAATCAGAAATGTTTTTGTTGCTGATATGTACAGAATAAAATTGTGTATAATAATCAATCATTAAATAAATAAACAACTTTGATTACATTCAAGCATATTAAAATCATACATAAACTTGGTATTAGGTTAATATTTGCTTTTCCTCCTTACTGCATACCGTTTAAAAAAAATTTCTGGTAACACTTCAATGTCATAAGATAGGAAAATGATAGCCAGGATAATGACAATTTGCCATTTTATAGCATTTAACTTTAATTTAATATTTCGGCCTAAGACATTTACATCCCGCAGAAAACAACAGGATTTCTTGAAATAACTCAGATAAATCTATGTAGTTTATGTTATTAATGATTTCAAGAAAACAGGAAAATGACAACGTAAAAACTAAATAAAAGTAGCCAGGAAAATGACAGATTTTCATGTGACAAAGAAATTGTTGACAGAAAAAATTATTTTAAGCGAAGTTTTTGTAAATAATACCCTCTGCTTATATTCTAGAAACGGTGGAGATAAAAAAATTAGATATTGAAAAATTTATGCGAAGTTTTGAAACTAGTTATTATTGGAAATATTGTTTGTGACATACCAGAAACATGACATTTTGAAATTCAGTTAAATTCGATAAATATACAAAACAGTCGATGCTAGTACAAGGTCATTTTAAAATGCTAACAGCAATGCTATTTATTAAAATTGAAAGAAGTTCTTTTCGTAGTATAGTATTAGATCTTGGAGCAAGAGACTGTAAATTGTCATATTTCGTGAGAATCACCCATATGCACAACGCAAAATGTGTATCCAGAAGGTTGCTTTGTTTTTTAAATGGACAAAAAATTACAGAGCTACGACTTTTTTTTCACGTTCAAACTTATTTTTGCCCGTTAACTTTAAGAAGGTTGACTTTTTTTAAGAAGATAATGATGGTAATAACTACCCGCGTGTCATCTGCTCATTTTGATACTCAGGAATCTTATTTTATTCATACGAATGCTAATTTCCCTTGTAGTTTCTCACCATTTCTCCATAGCACGTCAAAATGCATTTTGCCCTGATACACCACCGCTGTCGGCCACTGCGGTTTTTCTGGTGTTTTTTTTTTTTTTTTTTTTTTTTTTTTTGTTGACTCTGTCATTCTCGGGTACTGTGATTTTCCCAGTTTTTTTTTTCTTTTACATATTTTGCTGGCAACTTCACTTTTATTGTTATTCACTTTGGTTTTCTTCACTCACGTATGGCGATTCTTAATGGGCTTCTTTTTCTGAGTTTTCCAAACATGTCCACTTTTATTACCATTTTCATATTCTTAAAGGCAATGAAGTTTTTACCATTAGTATACAATGTTCGAGTCTCAATCGTTATTTTGAATGGAATCTTAAGCTGATTAAAACAAACATCTGTATATTATTATTTTAGCAGATGCGCTCCTTAAAACATTAAGAAAACCTTTGCTTCTATATTAAAATTAAGAAGTTATCTTAATTTTAAGTTATTTTTTTACGTTATCTCAAGTTATCTTTTGTTTTAAATTAAAATTTCAAAATTTTGTATTCAGATATTTCGAATTATTGAAATTGATAAGTGAATGTTGTGGTGAATATTAATGTAATAAAATGCATTTATCGTACAAAATACATTTGCTGCCTCTATAGAGTTTCTTAAAGACCTTACGAACTCAAGTTTAAAGGGAGACTATCTTATCAGATGTAAGAATCATAATGTAAGTTCATAGTAAAAAGAACTAAGCAAAGAAATTATAGTAGCAATATTCGGTCGGCGTAATTAAAGGTGATCGTAATTAAAGATCATGTTGAGCAACATTTCATGGAAAATTTAAAAAAATTCGTTTTAGAATGTATAGAAACATTAGGATGCCATTTACAAATTTTCTTTAACGAAAAAAAAAGACAATTTAGACAAAAAAGACAAAGACGTAGCTCATATATTTGGCAAAATAAAACTATTTTTAAAAAAATGAATCATGCAATGTTCTTAAACATTCGTATTTCAATGCTTTTAAAATGCCATGTATAATTAACTAATTTTTTCAATAATATAAAAAAGAAATATCGTAAATTATATATATAAAACCTTATTAATGTGCATTATAATCTCTTCCAGATGCTTTATATTTTTACAGAATTTTTTTTGCCTTACAACTCTGTAAATAATCTAAATAATTAATGCGCATTTGGTTCTAGCAAAAAATTTAAGAAAGTTAAAAACAACTTAAAAAAAAAACAAATGGTGCTATGTAAAAAAATCAGGTGTTCAAATACTAAAATCTTGAAAAATTATAAAAAATGTATTTATTGACTCAATTTTTTTTGAAGAGGAAAGCAATCTTTGCTTTTTTTTGGGCAGAAATCAGCCCAAAAAATTTCTGTTGCCTAGAAACTTCGAGATATTTTTGTATTAACTATTAAACAATCTTCTCGATCTCAGCGAACACAATATGATAATTTTTTATTTCATTTTTTTATTGTCTCAACTTCCTGCTAAGTATTTCTCTCTTGTCTATCAGACAGTTAGGAGGGTTAATTTTATAACCATAAACTAAGTTCTTGGTTTTATTTTAGGACTGCACCAAATATAGCTTCCTAGCACCCCAATTTCTTGAAATTTTATCTGCACTCCCATTTTTTGGGTCACGAATCAAAATATGAAAAAAAATATAGATATCTTTATTCAGAGAAAATTCTTTCTTGTGTCTGATGTTGTAAATTAATTAATAACTAGAACTAGAGCCCCAGTGACTCAGGGGATAGAGCTCTCGTCTCCCAATGAGGTTACCCTGGTTTGATCCCATTGACAACTGGTCGATTCGAACACCGCACCCGGCACGCACCGACCCCAGTGCTGAAGTAAAATATCCTCAGTGGTAGACGGATCATGGGTTACCGTCATGGTCATGGGTACTCTTGCTGTCAAGCTTACCGTGGGAGGTTTTCATGGTTTTCCACTGCATGTAACGCAAATGAGTATATAGTTCCATCAAAAAGTCCTCTACGAGAGCAAATTTCTCCCAATACTTGATCCAGTACTTCCCTTGTCTTCTGGATTGGGTTAGAAATTAAAGGCTATGCAGTTGAACAATAGTAGTCGTAAACCCAAAAATTGGGTCGGCTGCTCAACGACGGTTATGAAATTAAAAAAAAAAACTTGTACTAGTTAATTAGCATGCTTGAAATTCTCCTCTAGATCCATTAAGATTGACACTTAGCTTGTAAAAAATCCGATCATTAGGACGAAAGTTATTCAGGGTATCTTTTTTTATTTTTACTGTTTGGCGCACTGTACATAAAACAGGGATGAGATTTTCCGCTTTTGTCTCTCGAATTTCAGCCTTTTAATCGAAAACTCCGATTCTCAAAGAATTTCCCTTTTTTTTCTTCTTTTTTTTAAAAAAAAATAAATATTCCGCTTTTTCAGAAAATTTAGCCGTTGAAAAAAACTAGTTATATTTATTTTCGATTTTCAAAGATAAACAGAACTGCATAGCTATTTTCTCCTAAATCTACGCGCAGAAGATAAACGCATTTTTACCCGACCGCCAGATAACTGGTATTTTTGGTAATTCAAACGAAGCCTGGAATCTGCTAATATCGCGATTCTTATTCATGCGATTTTAGTATCAAAGATAGCTTTTCGTATTTACATGATTTTTAAGTTGCGCGTTGCGATTCTTATTCACGAGATTTAAAAATCCAATATTGCGATTTGTATTTTAAAAACCTATGTAGCGACTCGTATTCACGCGAGTTAAAAATCCAATGTCGTGATTCGCTTATGTTGTTAGAATATTAAACATCGATTTTCGTATTTATACTTGATTTAAAAATAATTCACTGGGATTCGCATTCACGTGATCTTAAAATTATGCATCGTGATTCGTATTTTCGCAATCTAAATATGACACATCATAATTTGTATTTGCGCGATCTAAAAATTATGAATCGTGATATATATATATATATATATATATATATATATATATATATATATATATATATATATATATATATATATATATATATATATATATATATATATATATATATATATATATATATATATATAAACTATCCTCTGTAATTTCCTATTGCATTAAATTAATCCGTAACTCTTTAATTAATTCGTTGATGATTCTACTTGTTTATTTATACCTGACAACTGATGTCTGGGGTATCAGACACCCATAGTAAAAACTGAAAACGTAGAAAGTAGTGAAGGAAATATGTCATTTCTGTTGAGAGAACATTGACATGGGCGAAGAAACTTGAAGGAACATGTGGAGAAGACGAAGAAATTAAGTGACTAATAAAAAATAATAGCATGAGAAAGAAGCAATAAATGGCAGTTAAATTTTAGAAATGGAGCATAAGAATTTAGGGCCAAGAAAATGAATGCAACGGAAATTAGTAAAAAGTATGCCAAATTTTGAATTTGAAAGAACTCGAAGAACGTTCGGAAAAACCTATGAAGCGTGATTTTGAAGGTACTTCGAAGTCATGGGAGACCAAAAGTCAGTAAAAAAGAAACGATTGTATGTTTTTATTCGTCGCTAAGACTTTTGGTGCGGCAATTAATCAAAATAATGTATTGTAGAATTTATGATGAGGAAAGTGAAAAATTTAGAAAACTTATAGAGTTTTTAAGGAATATTTCAATTAATTTATAGTCTTTACATCTAGGTTTCTAGGCTGTAGATAATATAAACATGGATTTTAATTATTTGTTTATGTTTACCTATAATTGAGAAAACCATATTTAGTAATTATTTATATTTAAGGCCAAGTGATATCTAATGATATCAGGACTGGGATAGCCTGGTTGGTAGGGCACTGGGCCCACGTCTAAGAGAGACTCCCCATGAATTAATTGGTGACCGATGCAAGTTAAATCTGTCCAGTCACAAAGTCCTCCATGTTTCCATAACAAGTCCTAACTTCTGGGGGTACTGATCCAGGAAACGTCTTCTGCATTGGTTCAAAATAACAAGGATACAGAGTTGGACATTAGTAGTCATAAACCCAAAATTGGATCGGACAGCGGTCGTAAAATAGAACAAAATCTAATCATATCTAATGAGATATCTAATAGTGTATCTAAATGAGATGTTTATTTTATTTCGTTCTATCGAGAGAAAATTTTGCCATGTAAAGGAAATAATCTGGAACTTGCAGGGAGGTCTATATTAGCAGAATTTCTTTAAAAATTTGATTTATTTTACATATTTACCTTACCGTATATATTTATCCCATTTTGTATGATGATATTGTTTTGTATGTAAGAGTAATATAATTTTTTCATTTATAAAAATTCTTTTTACAGAAATATGCATCCTTGGAGAAGAGCTCTAAGTTTAACAAGATCTGTTGAGGTAAATAAAAAATTTTTTATAAGTCATTTGATTTGTATTTGTTTTATAATTAAATTTAATGTGTGTTAAAGCTCTTTTTTTTGTTACTCTTTCATAGCTATTCTAATATTGGTCTCAACTCTCTTTACTTTTAACGGCAGCCCCTTATTTTCTGTGATCACTCCAATGCTTCTTTAAACTTACATTAGTCCTTATTTTTAACAGCAATGTGAAAATTTCTTGTAAAAAGGGACATTTGTTCATTTTTCTCTGTTTGGTAAATTTTGTTTTTTATTTACAGAATATCATTATCTTTTGCTATATTAAAACTATTTCTCCTTTTTATATTTTAAGATTCTTAAATGTTTTTTCTTAAATTAATTTCTAAATTAGTTTTAGGTTACTGATAGGGCTAGTTTTTTCTTAATTTAATTCTTTTGTTTTTTAATGATTTTTAAAGTGTTATTTAAATTAATTTTTCTATAAGTATCAGTTTATCATTAGTGCACTTTTAGTACAACAGTTTTTGTGTTCTTTCAATTTTTAGCTTCCAATTTTATTTTCTGATGTAATTTACGAAATTTGGAATTTCTTTTACTTTATCCATATTTTTTTTGTTTTTATATTTCATGCCTTTAGATAATATCTTTTCGTATTTTAATATTATTTCAAAACTGTAATGGCTGTTAATTAATTTATTGTCGAGTTATTTTAATACACTTTTTTGGGTTATTTACAGAATTCTTTTTGTGTTTAATGCCTTTTCAAGTTTTTTCTTAATTTTGTTAATGCAATAGTTTCACTTTAGTGTGTGTTTTGTTTTTGTAACATTGGTATTGATTTTTGCTTATTTTTATTTTTTTGGTACATTATTCTGTCTATGAAGTTTTTTTAATCTTTAGCGTTATAAATAATATATATTCTTATATTTATTAGAGTTTAAAATGTTAACTATGTTTTTTTAAAATTACTTTTAGTTAAATATAAGTTATTATAAAACAATTTTTTTTTGTAAACTGTATTTTTTTGTAATAAAATTTTAGCATAAATTTATATCAATACTTTTCTCCTTTTAACTGTTTAATTTTTTGTTTGCAATTTATAGAATTTATATCTATATAATTTATGTATAGAATTATATAGAATTTATATCTATATTGTTAAATGAATGTAATACTCATATACCTTCATTTTTGCATGTTATGATTTTACAACATTTTTTGAATTATAAATAATATGTTAATGTTTTTTTCTACTTTTTTTGAGACTACTTTTTTTTTTACGAAATTTGCACGCGACTTTTTTGATATTGCGTAAAAAAGAACTTTTGATAGGAATGTTTAAAATAATTGGAAATAAAGATAGAAAACACTTACTAACAGCTATTTAAAAAGAAAAAACTAAAGTTTCATGTGTCTTTCAGAACATTAATTAACAAGTTTTTGAACTTAATAAATATGTATAAAAACTATTTCTAATTATGCATAGCAAAAAATATTATTTCTGATTCTTTTTTTTATTAAATCTTTTAAAATTTCCCCCAAGAAAACTTTGTCGAAAAATAATTTTATAAATTTTTATAAATAATTTACCAAACTTTATTCGGCTGAATATTTGACCAAATGTTCGACCAACCGAATGTTCCACAAAAAGGCCGAATATTCTTTACATCCCTGAAAAAAAAACCTATCTTCAACTAATTTTATTTCACATATTTACCTTACCTTATATATTTATCCCATTTTGTATTATGATACAAATATGATATGTGTTATGATATTGTAGGTAAGAGTAATATAATATTTTAATTTATAAAAATTCTTTTTACAGAAATCTGCATCCTTGGAGAAGAGCTCTAAGTTTAACAAGATCTGTTAAGGTAAATAAATAATTTTTAATAAATCTTTTGCTTTGTATTTGTTTTTACTTTGTATTTGTTAAAAAAAGAGCTTTTACACACATTACATTTAATATAATTAAATTTAATGTGTGTAAAAGCTCTTTTTTTTGTATTTGGAATACTCTTTTGAGGCTATTTCTAATATTGGTCTCAACTCTCCCTTTTTTTTATTGAAGGCCCCTTATTTTTTGTGATCACTCAAAAGCTTCTTAAAACTAACATACGTTCTTATTTTTAACACTAGTGTGAAATTTTCTTTACAAAAAGGGACATTTGTTCTTTCTGGTAAACTTCTTTTTAATTTACAGAATAACCCTTTCTTTTGCCACATTAAAACTAATTCACCTTTTTATATTTTAAGATTTTTAAAAGTTTTTTCTTACCTTAATTTTTAAAATAGTTTCAGGTTACGATAGTGCTAGTTTTTTCTTAATTTACTTTTTTTTTTGTTTAGTAATTTTTTTTAATGATTTTTAAAGTTTTATTTATATTAATTTTTCTATAAGTTTCTGTTTAGTATTAGTACATGTGAAGTGGAAAACATTAATATTAGTTTTTGTGTTCATTTAATTTTAGCTTCCAAGTAAATTTTTGATGTGATTTACGAAATTCTGATTTTCTTTTACTTAATCCATATTTTATTATTTTTGTTTTTATATTTCATACCTTTAGATAATATCTTTTCGTATTTTAATATTATTTCAAAACTGTAATATCTGTTAATTAATTTATTGTCGAGTTATTTTAATACACTTTTTTGAGTTATTTACAGAACTCCTTTTGTGTTTAATGACTTTTCAAGTTTTTTCTTGATTTTATTTATGCAAAAGTTTCACTTTAATCTGTGTTTTGCTTTTGTAACATATATTGATTTTTGATTTTTTCGTACATTATTCTGTCTACAGATTTTATCCTTAGCTGTATAAATAATATATATTTTTATATTAGACTTTAATTTGTTAACTACGTTTTTTTATATTTAATTACTTTTAGTTTAGTATAAGTTAGTTATTATCAATCAATGTTTTTATTTGTAAATTGAATTTTTTTTGTCATAAAATTTAAGCATAAATATATACTAATACTTTTCTCCTTTTTACTGTTTAATTAATTTTATTTTGTATATATATACCTTCATTTTTGTATGTTATGCATTTACAGCATTTTTTGATTTATGAATAATATGTTAATGTTTTTTTTGCATGTAAAAGTTTTTTCTTACATTACTTATATATAAATTTAATTTAAGTATTAGTGCACTTCACATAAGTTTATAATAGTATTACTTTATCTACATTTACATTTTAGTTTTATAGTATATTTACTTGTTTAATTTTCAGATTTTAATATTAGTTCAGACATTAATATTAGTTTACATTAATATAAGTATCCATTAATATAAATTTCCATTAATATTAATTTATCTTTATTAACTGCTTAGTTTCTATAAAATTTTATTTTTTGATTTACAAGATTATATATTCTAATTTTTGACATATTTTTCACTCGTTTTTAAAATAATTATTACTTATCAATAATTATTTTTTCTACGTTTTTTTCTTTAATTTACTAAATTTCATTTTATTTTGCCAAATAAATAATATAATAAATAATTTGTGCTTTATGTGTTTACAATTTATCCTTTCCACTATTTTTCAGTGTCAAATTTAGACTACCCTTTACTTTGTGTTTTGAGAATTAAAAATCCAAATCTGTCATATTTTTACTAAGAGAAAACACACTTTGCCGTCTAATGACATATTTTAGAGATAGATATACTAATTATTTGGCTTATTTAAAGCATTACTATTTATTAAAACAAAGTTATTCAGGGTGATATATCTTTTTTTTCCAACTCACTGTAAGTAGTTTACATTAATAGAACTATTATTTCCATCTATTGTTATCCTATTTTTGTTTAAATTTCAAAATTTGTTACCTATATTTTTTAAAAAAAAAATTTTAATCTGATTTTTAAATTATTTTTACTTTAGAATTACATTGGTATTCCGAATTGTAAGCAGTTTTATTTAATGTCATTTAAAGGTAGAATTGAATTGCTTAACTTTCGGAATTTGGTTTCCTCTTACTTTATAGGTTGAAAGTATGTTTGTAGAAGAAGAAAAAATGTACATACATTTTTATAAGGTTTAATTGAATATTACTACAATTAATATTTGTCACCAATTATTAGTTCTGTCAAAATGTTACTATCCTTGTAATGTTTTACTGAAGAATTACTTTAGTTGTAGTCAGAATATATTGTTAAAATTTTTAGTTAATCTTGTTTAATTGCAAAATTAAATTATTTTACTCGTAGATTTTTGATTTGTATGCTATTGTTTAATTCAAAAAATTTAATTTTATTTTGAATTGTAAGTGATATTTTGAGCTAGAGTATTTTTTGCACTTGTACTTTTTTCTTTAAATACTTTTAATTACTCTACTTTTAGCTTTAGTAAACTTAAAAGTAGTTTTGTTTCAATTCACTGCTGAGTTTTCTAGTAATTTTGTGCTGCTGTAACACAACTTCATTTTATTATTTAGGTTATTAATATTGATTTAATTACTAACAGTTTTTTTATCTTTAGATTGAAGTTTTACTCAAATTAGTTCTTAAATTTGTATTGTATATGATTTTGTATTATTGCAATTAATTTTAGTAAAATATTAGTATAATAATTTTTTTTTCTTATTTATTTTATTTCGTTTATTTATTTTATTTAGATAGTTAATTAATTTATTTATTTCTATTTATTTATAGATCTATTAATTTTGCTTAAATGTTAGAATATGATTTACTTTCTCTTTTATTGATATATATTTTATTTCAATTTTTCAATATTAGTTTTGTGAAAGTTTATATGAATTTTTTAATTAATTTTAGTTTAATTTTTTTTATTTCATATTAATTTGTCTTAGTTTATTGTTTCTCGTGTATCATACAGAATTTGATTTTTATTTTATAATTTTATTTTTTGATTTTGATTGATATTTTTTGATTTTTATTTTATGATTTTGATTTTATGATTTTGATTTTCATTTTATGATTTGTTTAGTTTTAATTTAGTATTTGTTTGCATCAGCAATGAGAAAAACTCTGCAGATTTTCTTGCAATTCTGAATGGTTTTAATGGCAATAAAAAAAATAACATCATCCATAAAAAAAGAGTGATGTTATCTCATTTATATAACAATTTTCTGAATGAACGAACATTTTTCACTAAAAATTACATTAACTGAAGGAATCTTATCTAAAATAAATATTATTTTTCAAACTTATAACATTCATATGGATTGCGCTGTTTTTTTTTTTTATTTATTTTTCTTTTATCACTTCGCAGTTTTTATTTTTTTTTGTATTTTCACGTTGATTATTTTATTAAATTGGATACTTTTATTGATGTATTATAGCAATTTAGAAAAGAAGAAGTTTCAGGTCAACCTTTTTTCGAACACCTTTTCTGTTTGCAAACATGACTTCGAATTTATAAGTCTTTATAATGAATTTAATCTACATCTACGCATCATAAGTAAATAACATTTGGGAAATATCAGAAGGAAACAATATTAATTAACCTTTTATTTAACCCATCCTTCTTTTTTACTATCTACGAGAGATCATTAATAGCTAAGGCAGGTGTTTAACAGTTTACTACTAAGTAGAACTTTTTTTTTATGTCCAGACATCAGTAAAGCAACAACCTTGATTTTGCTTCACTGATAAGAAACAAAGGTCTCTGTAATCAATCTATAGTTTCAAGAAATTATAAATTTTAAAAAATTTAGTTTTAAATTAATATAAATAGAATTGTTTAATTCTGTAGAAAAATATTATTTAAAAAATATTGACTCGTTTTAGAGCAAAAAATTTTAGATTGTTTAATGATTTATAATTTCTTTTCATTTATTCAGAAAATGTATGAGAAGAAATTAGAGAAATAGTTTAGAGAATTTTAAGAAATATTTAAACCATTTTCGGTGCATAGTTTAATTTATGGTAAATAAATTTACAATATGAAAACAAAAGGACCGTCTTCCTCTTTACTACTTAGAAACGAAGGATTTTGTTATCATTCTATAATTATAAAAAGAAATGTGTTATAAAGAGGTAATAATAATGAACTTTTTGTTACAGTGTCTACAACAAGGGAACTCAGACCTGTGGAACTGCGTTTGTGATGCGTTGCTTACAGCTGTAGAGTCATTTGATGAAGTAACATAATTTTAGGGGAAAATCTAGTTTATAATAAATTGAGTAATGACCACTAACTATTACTATCCCCCTTTCCTTGAGCTAATTAGAATTCTATCCTTATACTTCAATTATAATGGAATGTGACACTCAAAGAAGTTTCATCATTAGTTCACAAAAAATGACGACGCTAACGCTAGAATCTAGATGGTTTCTTTTGTCAAATGTTTTACAGAGTGAAAGAAAGATCTTACAGGTCTCCCAGTTCTTCAACCTCCTTTCCGGGGATATTACAATGATCTAGGATCTACTGAATTCTCTATTTAGGATCGCTTGAATTTGATTTGCTTCATTATGAACTTGATCCTCTATGTATAATAGGTTCGAACATTTTATTTCAGTATTATATTGAATGCAGGTATATTCATATACTGGTGGATGTAATTAAAATAATATTTCGTGTTGGTGTCATCATTTACCTCCAAAACATAAGTTTTAAAATCAAGTCTAGTCCTCGCAGATACATTTTAAATTTAGAGAAAGTCATTTATGTACTCAATATAATTTTATATTGACCTTTACCAGCACAAATACAAAATGCTGTGCTGAACATAAACTGTTGTAACGTGCTGTCTTAGCATTACTACAAATTCTAATAATGGATAAATTAAGTAAAACTTTTTCGGTGTTAACACTGAAAAAGTTTAATTTAATTTACCCATACAGTTTTATAAAGAACGTGTTCAGTTTTAATTTGCTTGATATGAGCTGTTAACCGATAATATCGATTAGGGTAGATAATTACAAAAACATTTAAAAATAATTCTAGGAAAAGGGATCAGTGATCCAGAAATAATATACTATATGATACGGATGCAAAACAGGCGACTCTCCAGCGGCAGCAAGATGTTTACCCCTATCGTATACTGCCTGCGATAGCCACAGAACGTAATAAAAACTTAGAGATTTTTTTTTTTTTTTTTTGAAAATAAAAAGAAGACTGATATTAAGTAGTGCACCGAAGTTTTAGAAGCTTATAATCTTAATATAGTTTTTGATCACTTATCTCAATATTTTTAATGCCACAAAATAATAACGCAATACTTTTAAATTAATGTAATCACTTTTAAAGTTCCATGATATCATTTCATAGCTAATGTGAGTTGCTTTTCGTTTGTGTTTTCGAAGGTTTTTTGTTGGTTTACTACGCCTTTTAAATACGATATGGTAACGACTCGCAAATTTATTTGAGATAAAATTCGAATCGATAGATCATTTTCTTCATGAGAAGTGCTATTCAAGAATAATAAGTTTTATATTCAAACAAAAAAAATTACCCTTTTGAATTGTTAGCCCTTTTGATTCGTGTCTGTTCTCATTCGCTTAAACGAGAAAAAGGAAACAGTATTACAATTGTATGCATAGCAATATAAAGTGCAATAATGCAAGCACAAAATCTTTTCTGGATTGGTTTTAAATACTGCTATATATATATGTTACGGTGAATGAACGAAATCTGGAGAATGTCGACTCTCACCGGTGAATGTCAACAATCACATAGTCCCTTTGGTGAATGTCCGAAATATTTGTTATATCCAATTTTATAATAATATATTCGTTGATATTATCATATTCTATATTTTAATACTTACTGACGATAGATTAGAAGAAACACCAGTGTTTGGAGTATCGGGCAAATATATACAGTGCAATGGTACTTGACCTTAAAAAAACATCAGTGTAGGGTTGGCAGTGGCACTTAACCTTAAAAAACCATGAGTGTAGGGTTAAAATAAATATCCACGAATAAATTCATATCAAATCGAATGTAATAAATATTTCGGACATTCATCAAAGCGACTACGTGATAGTCAGCATTGACCGGTGAAAGTCAACAACCACCGATTTCGGTCATTCACCTTAACATATATATATATAAAAAAAATCCATAACTTCCAGTGAAGGAAGGTAATTTTTTTTCCTTCTTTTTTGTTATTTACTAGACTAGAATTTTAATGTTTGAATTGAGTCTTCGGTATCAACCATTCTATGTAATTACTCCATGAATAGAAAGCGCAATCAAAATTTTAATGAAAATTTCCAGTTAACTTTTTTTTTCACTTGCCACAATTAAGTATTTAAGTTGATTCTGATTATTAAAATAAAATTAATTATAGTGCTAAAAACTTCAATATTGATGACAAGCTTTGGTATTAAATAAATAAAGTAAAAAATTATTTACTTAAAAGAGGAGAAAAGCGTTCGCTAATTCACTTTTTCAAAGCGAAAATTAAAAACATTTCATCATGACAGACTTCATAACATGTAAAAGAAACTAGTAAATTATATTTTAAAATGGTTAATCATATTAGTAATTAAACATGCAATAAATTCAAAATAACTTGTACATCTTGAACGCATAAAATTTTTTTTGTTTTTTTATTAATTGAAGGTTTATTGGCTATGTTTTTTTAGCCAGAATAATAACAAATATGAAAACAATTTTGATTTGTATAAACTTGCTCATCAATTCACGATTAATAAATATACAATAATTCAGGTAAGTTTTTTTTTTTAAACAGCCTATTCTATGAACTGAAGCGGTGCCATCTGTCAAACGGCTTTATAATTTTATTTAACATAAACTTTATCTAATTATATCATGACTTCCTTATAAAAACTAAATTTAAACTAACAATATCTAAAATATGTAAATGTATACAATTTTACTTATGTTAGAAAAATGATTCTCATTTAAAGTAGTCATTCCTTTAATTAACTACTCATTTACTAATGATTATTGAAGTATGAATATTTATAAAATTTTGCTGTGCAGTCACATAACAGTCATTCATCTAAAATAATTAATCATCTAAAATAATTATTCATTTAAATATATCCCTAGAAACCAAAGGTTGTTAAATTTTTCTAAACTGATTTGCTGATTTATAAAACTTCGAGCTCAGCAGGATTATTTTCAATTTTTTAAAGTTTTTCACCCAATTGTAATTAAAATAATTTTTTTTTGTTTCAATTACTTAATATTTTAAATCACAAATAGTTAAAAACCCAGATAAATCCCATTGCTTTCATAAACTATGGTAACATTATTTAAGTAAATATGGTTGCTAGTTGTGTCAATTAATTTTAGTATGGGAACGAGCTTCCATATCAGTGGCATACATACACTCAGACACGTCCCCTGTATGATTTGTAAATTTAGATTTAGACTTTACACAAATTTTTTAAAATAATATGGAACAAGAAACATTCTATTTTAATTTATAAAATTAATTTTAAATTAGTTTAATATAATTTAATAAGGAATTAATAATTCGAATGGAAAGGCGAAATCAAAGCATTGTATACACTTTAAAGTGAAATTTATCTCAGAGAAAAAAGCTTGCACTGAATTAAAAAATCTTATAAAAGATATTTTTATTGTAATTCATTTAGTAAGGATATACAACCTTTTTTGACTGATGAGTTGATGGTAATTTTAAATTAAACAACAGTGTTTCAGACACAATGCTATTTATCAGTCAACTTAGTAACATATTTGCATAAAATTAAATTCTTTTAAGCAAATTTATTCAAAGCCGAAGAATACCAAAATCTTACTTTGAAAAATAATATAAAGATTGGGAAAACTTGATGTTTTTTTTATCACATCACGTAATACAAAAAGGCATAAAATGAATTAATTAAAATGCAAATTGAAGTAAAAAATAGATTTAAAATTGAAGTAAAAAATAGAAGAATATTTTGTACAGCAATATAAATGAGGAATAATATTTTAATTCAAGAAATTAAATTGTTCTCATTTTTTTACTAAACATTTTTTTAACTTAACTCTATTTTCAAGAATGCTTTAATTTCAGAGAAAAGTGAAGTTTTATCACTAAGGAAATTTTTTTTTTCTCTATTAAATTTGAAATTAAACTTGACATTTGTTTCAATGTCTAAATTTCAGAAGAAAAAGTATTCTTTTCGAAAAATAGCTTCTAAATTGCATTTCTTCCTTTTTTTTTTGTTCTAAAATTACCAATTTAATTTTACTTTCTTTCACGAATGTCTAAAGTTCAGAACGAAAAAAGTAAATTATTCGCCCTCTCAATTAAAAATCGGAGTAAAATAAAGTTTTCAATTTTAAAAATAACTTCAAAGTTGACTTTTTTTTTTTAATTATCAATTTAACTTGAGATTATTTTCATAAATGTGTAAATTTCAGAAGAGGCGATGCGCATTATTCGCTTCCTTAAATTAATTTCAGGGAAAAATAAAGTTTCGTACTTAAAAAATCGCTTTAAAGTTGAAAAAAAAATTGTTTTTTTCTCTATTTCTAATTTTAGATGAGGCGAAACTTATTATTGGCCCTATAATTAAGTTTCAAAAGAAATAATTATTTTTTTTTGAAAATAACTTCAAAATGGAAAAAAAAGCAGTTTTTACTTTCTAAAATTACCAATTTTACTCGACTTAATTTTAGCTGCGAATGTTCTTCGCCCCCTCACTAAAATTTCAGAGAGTGCGACTGTTCCCTCTGCCCCCCCCCCCTCCCCTAGTTGGCACTCCAGGAAGTTGAGGTTATAGCAGACTAGTATAAACCGAACAATTACTTTTATTCTCCTTGTAATGATTAATGCATGCAATGGGGCGAAGACAATGGAATAAATTAATATTATGATAAAAAGCAAGCAAATATTGAAATAGAAAATTTATACGAAACCAATCGTTTAGAATTATGAAAAAAAATTCTGAAATTTCTCGTCATAATTTGGGTTAAACGAAGATCTGTTTGCCAGATCAACTCAGAACAAAGAAATAGGTTGAATATTTTCATAAAAGCGAATCTTTGACGGAAATTCATGATTTAACTGCAAGCACAAAGAATTGATTGTTAAGAAAAATAATAGAGTTTTAAAATTTTAACTATCAACGCTTTCAATTAAAAAAAAATATATGTATTTCTTTTCTCAAAAAATTATATCTAGATTTCTTTATAAATAACCATCATAGGCTAGGATACTCGAGGCAGATAGGAGGGATTTTTGTCATAGTGGAAAAAGGGAGTGGACATTTCGAACGTAGTGTCAACTTTCACATTCACGAAAAACCTTTATCAAAAAGGACTTTTTATCAAATGTTAATTATTTTTATTACTTCAAAATTTGGGCAAATATTTTCAGAAGTATCAAATTTTAGCTTCAGAACAATTATTCGATACATTTCGTTCTAAAAGATTCCAACTTTTATACTGCCCTGCAGACCAATATATTCGGACCCTATTTCCTACTCCCAATATTTGAGCGTCAGGAATTCGATTGCTTCGAAGGAAGTGGTATGTTTATTCAAGAGAAAGCGCGTTTTCTCGTCTAATTTCATAACTCGTGAAAATTGCTAAGAATCTATAAATATAAGAAAATACTTTTACTCGGCCTTTCATCACGGAAACTGCGGTTTTTTAAAAGGTATATGGAGCCCAATAAAAATTCCAAATCATTTTTTTTTAAAGCAAAAAATAGAACAACCAAAAACTTTTTTTGTCTAATTAATAGTTTCAGATGCCATAAAGCAGTGTTCCCCAACCTTTTTATCACCACGGAGCTGTCAACGTTTGATGATTTTATCGCGGCCCGCTGGGGGTGGCGTTGATTGCTTATATTTTAGATTATTTTGATTTATTAATTTTAATTTAATTGTATTTAAGCATGCCTTCAAAATAAAATACAGTTACACCAAAAAATAAATATAAAGGGTTTTAACTTACTAGAAAGTTAAATCAATGAGAACCCTGAGCTTGTTTCTTTACAATGAGACGGTTCCATCTGGGGGTAATCGGAGACAATAATACATTACAAACATTAAAAAAATTATGCCACTACCGTCGGGGGCCCCTTTTATTTAAATCGATAAAATTTTAATGGAACACAGATATTTTTTAATTTGGGGTATAAACCTAGGAATTTAAATTTAGTTTCAATGAAATGGGCGACCTGGTACCATTTGACCCACGGACCGGGGGTTGGGGAACACTGCCATAAAGGATATAAAATCGTATTTTCCCTAGAGCCTCATACATATCAAACATATTTTCCCTAGAGCAGCGTCTCCCAATTTATTCCGGATACAGAACTCGAAATTATTGATGTGGCAGAACACCTATTTAATAAACAAAGAGAGACTACCATTAACTTTCAAATGAAGAATTGATTTTTGTAATTGCTTTAACATTAATAATATTAAAATTAGGTGTTGTGTCAGATGGACGAATTCTTGTATTTAGTTTATGCATGAACTGAAAATGAATAAAATAAGCCGAATTTCAGGAAGAAAAAAAATTATACAAAGATTGAAAATGGCTATTAGAGAAACACTTTTCTTTACAATTAAATTTGTTTACTTTTTTAGTATTAAAAGTTTGTTGGACACAACTAGTGCATTTATTTAAAAAAATCGCAGGAAGCTAAAGTGGTATGATATCACTTAATTAAAAACTTCATTTGTTTTAAAACTATACTAATTAGAAATAACATTCGACATATTTCACGCGCTTAAAAATAGGCGCTCAATTTCAAGACTTGCCAGACGCAAATGAAAAGAAAAACAGCTCATTTGAATTAACATTAAGTTACCAATGAAAAATGAAGGGGAAAAACAAAACTACAAAAACTATTTTGGAAACAGCGAACTTTTTCAGTGACAATTTGCTTGAATAACTTAGAAGAAATAATCAAAATATTAAATAAATAGTGATTAGGTATAAATATAATTGCAGCTTTCAAAAATTTTTACTATGTAATTGAATTTTATTTTATAACCGCCGTCGCCAACTCTGTAGCCTTTCAAGTTTGAACCTAATCTAGAAAATAAAGAGATTTCCAGTATCAAGAAATTGGGAGAAATTTGCCTTCACGGAGGACTAACCCGCATTTCACTCCCATGGCTAGCCAGACGGCAAGGGGACTCTAAACCATGATCTGTCTACCACTGAGTATATTAAGTCGGATGTGGAATTCGTATCTACCCGCAATCGCTGGAATTCGAACCCGGTTCACCTCACTGGAAGGAGTGCTCGCCTCTATCCCTTGACACATCACGGCTCAATATGATTTAATTTTTTATCTTATTTTATAACCGTCGTTGAACAACCGACCCTATTTAATGGGTTTACGACTACTAATGTTCAACTCCGTAGCCTTGTCATTTTGAACCCAATCCAGAAGACAAGGGAACTCCTGGATAGAGTATTGGACGAAATTTTGCCCTCCTGGAGGAATCTCTTTGATCGAGCTAACCCACATTTGCGTCACATGGAGAGGAAAACTACGAGAACCTCCCACGGCTAGCGTAACGGCAAGGGGACTCTAACCCATGATCCATCTACCACAGAGGATGTTTCACGTCATTACTGTGGTCGGTGCAAGCCGGATGCGGTGCTCGTATCGAATGGGATTCAAATCCTATTCGCCTCATTGGAAGGCGAACTCTCTATCCCCTACTCTCGGAACCCCTAAGAGCTTCCACAAAACACGTTTTGGGATCTAGTATTCTAGAGAAAAGTGTCTTTTTTTTACGACGCATTCGGATTTTTGACTCAAAACATAAGGAACAACCACAATTTGAAAAATACGGTCCAACAATTTTGTTAATTTGAACAGCTTACTGTGAATTTTATTTTTTGCATCGCATTTTCCTTGCATCGAATCAGAATATATTTTCAATGAATTAAAAAGTAGTTTTAGTTATTTAGTAAATTTAGCATTAATTTAAACATTTGTCTTATAACATAAAAAATTTTTTTATTGAAATTTTCACGTTTTACATTGCAAGATGAATCTTTCTTTGCTCAAAGCCTTTTTAAACAATTTCAGGAAAATATTTTGTTATTTATCAATTACTTTTGAAATTTAACCACATTCGAATTGGATTTTTTTTCATACCTTTGTGAGGAAAATGTAATTATTTCCTCATTTGCATTGCTTTAAACTACCGATAGTTCAAATATTAATAGTTTTTCAGTGTTTATTTTTTTAATTTAACGCAATGTTATTTACTATATTTTCAAGATCGGTGGTCGCAGCATTGTATAAAAAATTGAACAGTGGTTAACAAGTAAAGAGCTCCCGCAACAGCCCGTAGTGGATCATGGGGGATAAGACGGCACAATTACGTGACCAACGGCATGATCGTGGGAATGTGAGAAGCACTGCGCACTGGCCACCTTTACTTCACACACCAACTGATACCCATCGATCTGAAGCTAAGTGAGCTTCAAAGCGCCTCTGGGAATCGAAATTCAGCTCTTCTCAATGACAGCCTATTACCTTAACCACTGAGCCATCAAGGCTCAAAACAGTGCTATATAACAGTCGTTGAACAATCGACTCAATTTTGGGTTTACGACTACTAATGTTCAACTCCGAAGCTTTGTCATTTTGAACCCAATCCAGAAGACAAGGAAACTCCTCGATTAGTACCCCTAGAAGTATTGATTTGTTATGAGAACATAGAGGACTTTGTGCCTCGACACATGTAATGTGCATCAGTCACCTTTTACTACACGGGGAGTCAGCGGCCGACGGATGTCGAACCCACAACCTCTTGAACATGGGCCTAGTGCTCTACCAACCAAGTTATCCCAGCCCTCAAAACAGTGTTAGGAGAATTTCGATAATTTTCACCAAATTTAAAGTTCAAACGTTAGAAGACTCTCCCAGTCGGACCTAACTGTCAACTTTAAAATTACCTTCCAGCACCGATTAGGTAGCTTTCCATAGTAATAGTAGATACATATTACATAAGGCGAATCCAGCCGCCGGAAGACTCTCCATGTAGTGACTGGTGCACGTTAAATCTGTCTGGTCATAAAGTCCTCCATGTTCCCATAACAAATCAATACCTCGGGGGGTTTGGAGATTGATCGTTTTCTGGTTTAGGTCAAAATTACGATCTGTGAATGTATGAATGAGTGATCCCTATAAACGGGTGTGACGTATGGGTGCAGAAGAAGTCGAATTTTTAGCCATAGATGGCACCACTGGAAAAAAAGAACAAAAGGCACTCCCTCTGCCTTAATGGCCGACAGCAATAACAAATGCTTAAATTACAAAAAGGAATAATGAAAAAAAATTATATCTACATACTCCCCGAGCAAGAATGGTGACTGGTGCTCGTTGAATCTGTCGGATCACAAAATCCTCCATGTTCTCTTAAAAATGGATACCTCTGGGGGTACCGAAATGGAGATTCTCCGGTTCAGGCCAAAATTACGATCTGTGGATGAATGAATAGCTGTATGAATGGGTCCGCCCTATAAACGGGTGTGGCAGAAGTCCAATTCTTGACCACAGATGGCACCACTGGAAAACACGCACAATCGCACCGCATCTGTCTTTATATCCGACGACAGGAACAACAATACATATTACATAAATTATTTATCTATCTGTTCTAATAGATAAATATATAATAGTTCCACTGACAAAGTTGACGACCTCTCTCAGATCCTTTCTTTCTTTAAAGAAGTATATTAAACAAAACGCTTTAGCGGAAAAGACGAAGAAGCTTTTTTTCATGTGGAAATCCATGTAGTTGCTGCGCACCTGCATGTTAAGTTTTTTGCATTTCATGTGTTTTCACTGTTATTTTTGAACATCTTGTGAAAGATAATAGTAGAACTAAAGTAATGTACAGTGCGCAAAAATATAAATAAGCAAAAACACCTCGATTAATCCAATGACAACAACTTCAAGGGTTTAGGTAATCTGTTAATTAGTTAGTGCAGATAATACTTTAAGTTACGAAATATCAGATACAATAACGCATTTTCTCTGACTTCCAAAATAGAGGAGATTGCCGCAATATGGAAAATAGGGTCCCAAAGTTTGGTGAGAGAAGAGGTCGAAAGTTTGATCCCCTTATGGTTAATTTCACTTTTTGAGTATTTCGTCCTAAAACGTTTTCAGAAAATAACATAAAATTTAATTAATAAAAAAGACAAGTGCTAAACACATCGAATGTTCTTCAACCAACTGAAAATGGCGACAAATGATTTCAGTCAGCACTTATCTGGAACACGCCATGAACACAATCGATTTTACAGCAAAGAGTATTGCTGCTTTCGTTGGCAATTAAGGAAAAGGATGCGATTGTTCTTGTTTTTCAGTGGGCCAAGAATTCGACTTCTGCCACACCCATACGTCCCACCCGTTTACAGGATGGACCCATTCATACATGCATTCATTCTTCCACGGATCGTAATTGTCACCTGAGCCAGAGAACAATAAATCTCCAATTCAGTACTCCCGTAGGTATAATTTGTTATGGGAACATGGAATACTTTGTGACTACATAGATTTAAAGTGAACCATTTACCACACAGGGAGTTTTCGGCTGGCTAAATTCGAACTCCCGTTCTCATGAACGTGGGTTATCGTTACTGTGAAAAAAATGAATGGAAATTTTCTGCAGAAATTACAGCAATTTTTTACAAGGCAAAAATTTTTTTTGAAAAGCTTCATAAATACATTAAATAATTCATTGAATTCCATAAATAAGAACTCTCATCAAGTTCTTAAAATCTCACTATTTTTACGAAAGAACACACCTATAAAACTGTTAAAACCCGTGTATAGGTTTCATAACTTTAAGAAGCTCATTTAAGAACATTTAAATATATTTTGAGTACATTCACGCTTATAACTAAACTGAGGCACGTATGAATGTAATAAGTAAGCGGTAAGTATAAATTTAATTTTCTACATAAAGTGTTTGTTTTTTTTAAATTTTTTTTTTACTCTTTAATTTCATAATTTAACCTGTCAGATTATATATTTCCTAAATCATTGGTCCAACTGAGAAAGTTTTCGTGGTTTTCTTCTCTTTTTAACAAGGTACAAAATGGTTTTACTGGAATAGTTTCTCATTGATAAGAAACTGCACCATCAGAAAAGTTCCTAATTTTACTTAAAATCGAAAATCCGCAGTCTTCTTTTTAGTTTTCTATTCAACGTTAGTATTCGAAAGAAAAAATTTAAAATCCCTTAAAATTATAGCTTTTTTTAATTTCTAAAAAACATAAAATAATAATTTACATTGTTTCTAATAAAAGGTTCTCAGATGCAGAACAGTGATTTCAGGAACAAATTTTCCACATTATAAGCACAGGTGTTTCTTAAAAAAAAAAAAAAACATTCTTTATGAACATATTTATCACAAAAGATAAGTAGTTATGTGGTTACTATTCAAATAAAACTATCGGAAATAAAACTTAATTTTATTAATATAGAAAAAGGGAAACAAATATATTAAATTTATATTTAAAAGAGACACTTTTAAATTTATATTTAAAAGCTTTTTTAATTCATAACCATAAACTCAACTTTGGATAACATGAAAAAAAAAACATAATGATGTTTTAAAGTTTATTGTTAAAAAAGTAAAAATAAACTTAATAATTATTTTTTTATTAAATAGTTCTTTCGTTATTAACTAATAATTATTTATTTTATTTAAATATTTTTTTTCAATAAAAATTTCAATCAAAAACTTTTTTTTTTCTAAAACTACATTTAATTCTAGATATAATCTAGATATAGCACATAGCATGCTAGCCTCTTATTCCAATTGAAAGCAAACGGTTAGAAAAAAACTCAGAATGTACTTACATATTAAAACAAGAGCTAAAATAACAAAAATAAATATTAAAGAATGAGAAATATATTGACACAAATATTTAAATGTGAGGTATGAAATTCTAAAGGATTACACATGTGAAAGGAAATAGTGCTTCCATAGAATCATAGCAGCTTTTTACAAACAATAAAAAGTCATTCAAATGCAACTTTCTGCAAGGGTAGAAAAAAAATGTTCTTTTTTTTATCAGAACAGTGCATTATCCATTTCCAAATTATCAACAATGTTAATGAATCAACCTCACAAGCAAAGATTTTAAAAAATATTTATAACAATTACACAATGACATTTTGTGGAAGTTTCAAGTTCTATTGGGAGTAATAAAAAAATGTAGCACATTTCAATGGAATACAACTAGAAATTTTTTTCTCAAAAGGTGAGTTCAATGATTAGGTGCATTTAGTAGATGTATAATTATAAATCAGGAGTAGGGGCCGATTTTTTTAATACTGATGTAATTCTAAATTCAGTCTTTAATCTTATAGACAAGATTTGTATCTAACTCATCACAGTTTGAATTAAATTACAGTGCAAGTATAAATATAGTTTAAATGAGATTACAAATTATATTTTCTAAAACTTTATACACATTCTGAAAAAGAATCAGTCAGCCACACAAAAAAGTAAAAGCAATACAAAACTTCTCAATTTTCCTTTGAGAAATTAAAAAAAGTTTCATTCAGAAAAATGCACCCTTATTTGAACCACTTTTACAGGTACTCAAAAGAAGCAAAATACATATCGGAAGTTTTAAATCCCTATACATTAAATCAGAAAATAATGCAATCGAATAAAAGAGCAAAAAAAAAAAAAAAAAACAATTCTGAAAATTAAATTTAAAAAATTAATCAAATATTACAAAGCGAACGGAAATAACTCAGAAACTTTTAAGATAATTTTTCAACCTTAAATTTTTTTAAATCAGTATTACGCTTCAGATACCTCTCTCATTATGATAAAAATTATATATATATATATTTAAAATAAAACTTTCATAGTTTTACTTACAATGTTCTTCTTCACAAACGAATATATATATATATATACTTATATAACAATATTTTTGCAACAAAATAAAAAATTGTTTTGTTCAAATTGAATTTTATTTCTCTTCAAATTTGCAAATGTTGACATTTTAATGTTTACAAATGATGTTAACATGAGGGAAATTTTTTTTTAACAATTATGCATTTAAAACATGAAATTTAATTTTACAATTGATTTAAATAAAAAGCATACATACTTTTTTATATACAATACATCAAAAAGCATCATATTTAGGATCAAGCCAAGAAAACAAATATTTTAAAGAGGAATGGAATTTACATGCCAAGTTATGAAAATAATGCAGATAAAAACAGATAGTTAAAAAAATTATTACAAAAAACGAAACAGCATGGTTTTGTTTTGAAAAGTATTTGAACACATAGTAAAGGGGAAAAGATAAATAGTTTGGTCCATTCTCATAAAAAAAAAGAAGGAAATAACATAATTTTCATAATTAATAACATGTAACGAATAACATAATGTAATATATTAAAACCAAAATTAAATGCACAGAGGAAGAAAAATGCTGTATAAAACAGTTACAAATGTATAAAACATTAATAAATATATATAATTATATCACATATATAATATCTTTCTTATATATGCATAAAACATGGTGGTCAAGGAAAATAATGCTACAACTAAATTTAAAGAAATTCATTAAAATATGAGAAAATAGATTGTACAAATATCATAGACAAAACTAAGTCAAAATATAAGCGAATTAGTTAGGTGGTTAAAAATAAGTTAACTATTATCAGTCAATGACTAGTTAAATAAAGAATAAGTGGCATATCCCCCCCCCCTTTTGCATTAACTATGTATTTAATTTCTTAAACTTTCTCTTTTGTTGGATTCAGATTATCTTAAAAGTGGATTGTTGACCTTTCAGAATTAATATTTTTATATTGTTTAAATATTTTTATTATAATAAATAAACATACACTTTTCTATTATTAAACCAGATAAGAAAAAAATTCTAAGCAAATTGTTACTTTTATTATTTACTTTTGAGTACACTACATATTTTGTTTTGCTACAGGCATGTTTTCTTCAAAAAAAAAAAAAAAAGTCAGTAACATTAAATACATAATTATAAAATAGCTCTATATAACTATACAGTTATTCATATATTTATTTCATAACTTTGTGCTCGAATATTTGTTAGAAATGCAAAATTATTATTTTGCTACAAAACTAATTTAAAATTACATTTTAAAACAATTTATTGGCAGTGATGATATTTTGATTAGTTTTAAGCATTTATCTAGGCCTTTAATGTTTTTAAAATTAAGTTTGCGTTTTTTCATATTATTAATGATTAGATAATGAGCTTTGATTAATAAAATAAGCATTAATTACTTACTTTGTAATTGATTAACTTTAACACATTAACTTTAATGTTACTAATATGTGAAAACATCAGTTTAAAATATTAAGCTAATTAAAAATAGATTTGAAATTCCTGAGCAAGAAATTCAGTATTTTAGATTCAATCATCTAACAATTTTCAGAGTTCTGCTTTCTGTAACAATAGACTACATGCTCATAGCTGGCAATTTACAAAGTTGCTTATTAATTAATAACATAAATGATTACATCATTGCTTAATTTTCAATCTTTTTAAAGCAGAAGAAAAGTTTTCTACAAAAAGGCTCAAAAGCATTTTTATACGCTTGAGGATTCTAAAAAAGATACAAGAATAGAGCTTCTTTATAAAAATGAGAAATCGAAAGAAAAACAAAAAGACATTACTCAGATTTCTCTTTCTATATATAAAACATAAAACTCAAGAGAATAAAAATGCTAATAGAGTAAATATCACTTGGATAAAAAAAAAATTAAAACTAAATATACACAAAAAATGTCAAATCAACTTATATACAATATATATATATATATATATATATATATATATATATATATATATATATATATATATATATATATATATATATATAAAATTCAATCGTCATTGCAGAAATTACTCTGCAGATGGCAATGTTTTCGTTCAGTTCCTTGATTCATTCATCTTTTATTTGCAATTTATTTTGCAGTTCTTTGACAAGACAAGTTAATTTCTTACAAGTCTCAGGCAACTGAAAGAAGAATTAATTCTAAATCATTCATCATCCAAAGTTAACTTAATATTTCTATTTATAAAAGACGGATCTTTTATAGGTAGTCATGTTTAAAACTTTAATCAGGCACATGGACAATAAAAAAAAAAAAATTGGTTTCAAGCCAAAGTGTTTTTAAAATAATACAGTCAAACCTCCTGTCATTGTTTCAGTATCTTCCTGATGCGTACTGTCTTGTTTTTATGGTCTCATAGCAAATGCTATTCTGATAATGTGAATAATGCCTATTTAAATCTTTTTTGAAACAGGCAGAAGAATATCGTTCAGAAATTTCACCAACATTGTTTTTAAAAAATAAATAAAGTTATTTGGATGTAAGAATAGAAACAATTAACTCCTGGTGCAAAATGAGGATTTGTTACTGTTTGGCTCAAATATCACGTTTGATGTTTATTTATAAGCAGACGAAAAGGTTGAAACTTTTGTTGCTGCAGTTTTAAAAAATAAATGCAAAAGCAGAAGAATTACAAAGACTGCAAAATGGAATCACAATCAGTGCAAACACTAATGGAAGACAGGACTCCCACTCTTGTGACAAAGATAAAATTAAGCACTTTTAAGGACTTTTTTTGTAAAAATTAAGAACTTTAAAAATAGAATGATTGTCTATCATTGAAAATACATATATCACCAGTGACAGAACCAATTATTTACTTTTCTTAAAAAAAAATCAATAAATGGAAATAAATAATAAAAAATAGTTTTATTATAATGTAAGCACTGATATAATTACATTAATTAACAGGGCACGCCAAAGAAGTAACAGACAATTTTTGCAAACCAGGATCGTTCCCCCCCCCCTAAATTTTCAAGTTGTCAAAGGTTAACATCATCTATGAAACTAATCTGTATTCCACTTTTAATCATTTTAATGAAATTGAATTGTAAAACTAAGCGCAGAAATTAAGATTTGCAATTGCAATGAATCTGAAAGGGGTATTCTTTTTTTATAAAAAAATCTTGCAGTATCCCTTTATCAGGTAAAAAATATTGGAACATTTTATGAAAAACATATTGAAAAGGTATATATTAACAATTTTGATATTATTAGTAAACAGCAAATGTGTTACATTTACTTTTATGATGAATTTTACGCAAAATTATTTCCAGCAAAACCTGTTATTAGGAATTAACTTTACATAATGTTACTAAATAATCTGGCAAAAAACATGAACTAATTTTAAAGCAAACAAAAATTGAATAAAAATTAAAAACAGTATATTAAGTTGGAATGTTAGCTGAATAAAATGATTATTAAAATCTAAAAATCTTTTAAATGAGGATATCTAAATTTTTAAGTAACAATTTGCTTATTCTTAAGAAATAAAAATAATAGCATAAAAATCTAAAACTTCAAAAAAAAAAAAAAAAAAAAAAAAAAAAAAAATTAGGTTGCAATAAAACAAATTATAAGAAGTAACCAAATATTTAACTTTCTTGTTAGAAGCAAATCATGCTTTTTTATTTGGTACTCAGGAAAAAAATACATAAAAGTATTTTTGAAAAAACTTTAGGTTTTCATTAAAAAGCCAATTAACCAGGATTTTGATGAAAAACCTAGGTGGGTTGGGATTCTTTAAAACCTGTTTATTACAGATTGGTTTAATTTTTAGAACAATCATGAATTTTAAAAAAAATGTTACTGCTTTCTATAAATTTACAGTTATTACATATTGAAAAATTATACAAATTTATTTAATTCTTCAAGATTTTAGGAAATAGTTTTTGTTATGGATTCTAGTTCAAAAGTACTTTCTGATGCTTCTGTTCATAGCATTTTACTTAATTCCTATAAGCATATGCGGTAACAATATAACTGAATTTCTTAAATTCTGTCAGTTTTGAAGTGTGGGTCTTCTATTTAGGTACCTTAAAACTGCCCCCCCCCAAAAAAAAGCCCTATCTCATCTATGTGCACTATCCCCCTTGTCCACACTATTCTTTTCTTTTAGAATGTGTCACTCTCCTCACAAAGTATTATTCTAGGCAAAGGGCAGAATATATTAATGAAAAAACCAATATATTAATGTAAGGGCATGCTTTCTTTTCCTTTGCTTGTAGCCCCCCCCCCAACGCATTAGTTTTGGTCTCATAAATGTTTTATCCTGGATGCAAGGTCTAATTCTAAGTGATGATCTGAAGAACAACATTTTGAAAAAATTGAACTGAAAAATTGTTCCTATCAACTTTAGTGATTCTGGAAAAATTAAGGACTTTTAAAAACCTTGCACCAAAATCAAGTACTTTTAAGGGCCCTTACTTTTCAAAATAAAAAATAAGCAGTTTTTAAGGACTTTTAAGGATCGTTGGAATCCTGGAAGACCTCAAACCCTTTGAAACAATGAGGCAAAAAACTTACGGAAAATTGACAGCAATTTGTTACTGTTAAATATTTTAAATAAATAAATGTATTTATAATTTTTTTGCAATGTAAATAATTTTAAAGCATATAATTTTTAAATTTACATTTTTTATATTTATAGTAAATTTATTTAATTAAGTCATTATTTAAAGTCTTTTATGTTGACTCGCATTCATTATTTTCCCATATCTATTAAAGAATGATCTCATGAGAAATGATAAATCCGAGGATTCATAGTACATTTTAAAATTTCTCACTCTTACAACGATTAACTTTTCTAGACTTATATCAAATCAAAATAATTTCATATATCTGTTGCTTGAAATGGAGAATCCTAAAAGATTAAACCTTTTGCTTTGCAAACTTCTAAGTAAATTCCATATCAGAAACAAAGTATTTCTTTAATATGGAACACTGATATTCAATATCAGTGTTTGAAAAGTGAAAAATAAAACAGTATATAACATTTTCTCCTATAATCAAATTACATTACAGTAAGTTCTTAGCACATTTTTTCTCTTGATAATTTTTCTAAAAAAAAAAATAATAATTTATATCTCATACTTGTAAATAAATATTTGATTTAGATTATTTTAAGAAATATTTTCACCCACAGAAACTTTTTTTAAAAAAAAAACTTTGAATTTGACATCTATACATTTTTGAATGTAAATATTAAAATTCAGGAAATTTCCACATTTTATTGGAATGTTAAATATAAGCTTTATACACAGAAAATTACAATATTGTGATTACTGATTTGCTTATAGCTAGCTTATTTGGCAAACAAAATAATAAAACAATATTGAAATTGCCAAAGATGAACAGCATCAGTTTTAAAACTAAATTATTATAAAACGGTAATTATTTAAATTGGTTTGGGTTTAATAATTTATCAAATATACACATAATATATATTATAAAAAATATAATAATTTAAAAAAAAAACATAAAAGAATCTGTATTGTTGAAGATTTCTATTATTTTCAAAAATGATATTTATGCAAAAATACATGAAAGATATCTGAAATATTAGATGCTTAAGTTACTTTACAAAATAATAAAACAATATTGAAATTGCCAAAGATGAACAGCATCAGTTTTAAAACTAAATTATTATAAAACGGTAATTATTTAAATTGGTTTGGGTTTAATAATTTATCAAATATACACATAATATATATTATAAAAAATATAATAATTTAAAAAAAAAACATAAAAGAATCTGTATTGTTGAAGATTTCTATTATTTTCAAAAATGATATTTATGCAAAAATACATGAAAGATATCTGAAATATTAGATGCTTAAGTTACTTTAAAAATATGGGCATATCTCATGCAGAAATCATTTATTTTGTACTCAAATTAGAATCACTAAAATTATTAATTCAGTTTTTATTATGTATAGGTAGAGTGGGATGCATATTTTCAATTATTTTGATAAAGATGTTATGGATAAAATAAAACTGAATGAGCTTCTTATATACATAATAAATATTTTTTTATAACTTTCAGTGATTTAAAAATATGTTACTAGATAATACTACTTTTTTAGTACATATCTTATCATGTTTATACCATTTTTATTTCTGATAAAAATATATATATATATATATTTAAAAAGAGCACAACTTTTTAAATAATGTATAAATTTTCAGACTTAAAAAAACACAAAATGCAGCAAAAATATTTCATTACACATGCTTTTAATCCATAACTAATAAACAGAGAGAAATCAACATGCTATTTACATAGATGTTTCTTTTTAAAGTTAATTAATTGTGTTCCAGAAAAGTTCATTAGTTTTCTTTGTTTTATCATATTATCATTGAAAAAGTGACTGAGTACTTTGAAAAATTTTGAAAATACATTTTTGAAATTACAAAATATTTACAATTATGAATCTAGATATTTTTTGTCAATAGTGATATCTCTAAATATCTTCAATGAAACTGAAGATATATAGAGATTATGATTTATAGATTTGTTAAAAATGTTTCTTGTGTTTTGAAAAATCAATTTATATTTCTTCACACAAAATACCTATATATAAGTATAATTCAATGAGTTTACATTTGCAGGTTTTATCATGTTTTTTTCTTACAAAATTACAAAAAAAAAAAGATTTTTCATATGGCACAATATATGACACAAAAAGAAACATTTTGGAGTAGCTAAGGGCTTTTCCTTGTTATTTCAAAGTAAACCAAAAGTGAGTTCAAAAATGTTTCAAAGTAATCCAAAATTCTGACAATATTAAAATTCTAACAGCACTAAGATTTACAGCATAGAGGCAGACAATTTTCTCTTAGATAGAAGAAACAAAAAAAATTTACTTAGTCTAATAAAGTGGAATTTTTAATTTGTTGCTTCAAAAATTTATCCAAATGCTTGATTAAATAAAAAATCACAGTTAAAACATTTACTAAAACTCAACAGAATTGAAAATATAACACAGTATTTGTAGTAATATTTTTAAAAAAAATTGAAAAAATGAAAAAAAATTTTGAATTTTCCAATCTTTTCATGAAAGCTGGCAACTATGAAATTTTAAATTATTTTTTTTTTATCTAGAGTTACAACAAAACATATAATGACTATTAATTTACCTTCACAGATAACAATAGGATTTCTGTTTTTCCCATTCAGCCATTCTCTAGCTGTAAGTGATGGAGTAGGAACAGTAGCAGTGTCAGGAACAAATCTTCCTGAAATTGTTCAGACTAATTAAATATAAATTTTGAATGTCATATATAAGTAAATATATAAAACCAGTTATGATATATTTTTGTTACTTAGTGTGAAAAATCAAGAAATACCATCAAGTTAAGCAACAATTACAATAATATATCATGACAGGACGAATTCAAATTACTTACCCCCAAAATGAAGGGGAATATTTCTCGCTATCTGGGAAATATGGTCATTAAAGCTTGGACCCTAATGTTAATTTTACTTTTTGCATATTTCCCCATAGGAACAGAAATTGTTGTGCAAATTAAAAAAAATTCTTGGATGCAATTACAAAATCCGCTTAGACACAGATAATTCCATGCAAAAAATAAATTTTAGTGAGTATTTAGTACTTTTTATTATTTCATATTATAGTCAAAAAACTTATGAATTGTAAGGCATACAGTTATTTGCATTATTTTAAAAGGCAAACTACGCAATTTGAGTGAAATTGGTCAAATGTTTTCTGAGAAATAATCTTTTGAAAATTTTGTATTTTTAAAATTCGATTTCTCAGGAGCCATTTGACCAATTTTGCTCAAATGTTGTAATTTGCAATTCAAAAATTCATTCTTAAAAAGAATATAAAAAATTTTATGTCTTAATGTTAGATTTTTTTTCGATTATTATTAAATAAAATAGTGAAAATTAATAAATACTCACTAAATATTATTGTTTCCACAGATTTATCTACGGCTAAACAAACTTCATAATTGTGAGCAAATTTTTTTCTTTTTTGCTTAAAACTTTCTCCAGATATGGCGAATTAAGCAAAAGGTGAAATATTAAGGGGTCAAAACTTTAGGGCGCTCTCCCGACAAACTAGTGGGACCATATTTCCCATATTGTAGTTACCCCCTATAATTTTGGAGGACAGAAATTTTAATCCATCGAAAAAGATATGTTTATTTAGAGAAAGTACATTTTTGTGTCTAATTTAATAATTTTAAACATCATTTGTACAAATTAATTGGCATAATTGAGATCACTTTTTTGAACCATTAAGATTAACCCCTAGATTGTGAAGATCTGATCATCAAATCAAAAATTATTCAGGGTGGTTCGTTTCTTATTTTGTGCACTGTGTTTATAGATATTTATAAAGAGAGAGAGAGATTATCTTGCTGTAAAGAAATGTCAATGTTTTACAAAAAAAAGTTTAAATATTCAAAAAGAAAAAAAAAAGAATCTTAAACTTTTTTTTTAAAAAGCCTTTAATTTGGCCAGATTTTTCTACCTACAAGAAAATTATAAAAAATCAAAGAATAATTCTTAAATTTTGCAAAGTTCTGCAAACTTAGATAATGCAGTCTTATAGTAATTTTTCAAATATTAAAAAATTAGAATACAAATGCTTTATATTTCCATTAACTGTGGCTCTTCTTCGTATTGACATTTTGAACCATTTTCATTATTGGCATAAATAGTGCAGAATAAGAATACTCAAATAGTGAACTAACAGTTGTTCTGTCTTTGTGACAGCCAAAGAAAAAAATTTAGAGCATTTCTTTTGCAAAGTATTTATATACCTAACTATTTTTAAAAAGAAAAAAAAAGATAAATTTTGCTTTACTTAAGTACATTAAAAGTGAATTTTTTCGCAAAAGAATTACAAAATATACTATTTTTAGTTTCAAAACTTTGTTTAGTCAGATAGTTTAACAGTATCCAGTATAATTCTATTAATGGAGTACTGAAGAATTCATAATAGTTAGAGATCAATACATATAACATTTTACAGTGCTCTTACATTGAAATAATCAGTATCAATCAGTTAACATTTCCTCATATCAATGTTTAGTTAAATTTTTTAATAGAGTTCAAGACTTCCTTAACACGTAGACTGCCACACGCATTTACAGTGAAATCACCTTCACGCCGCGAGTAACGTGGTACGAAGCGTATTCTGCTAAGTACTTCGAACAATATTTCAATAATGTGAGTCTCTGGAGATCTCAAGGATAATATATCGCTCCGTTTGTTTACATGGTATCATGTCTGTTTATTTGTGTCAGTTGCTTCTTATCGCATGATCAGTTTGGATCAACGAGGAGTATAACTTAAAAACTTTACTCTAACTAGTTAAATTTTCGAAAAGAAAATGGAAAACTTATTTCTTAGCGAGTCAAATAGAAATGAACCAGAACGCTTTCATGAGGTTCACAATAATTTTCTTAATCACTTTTGTACTACTTTTATAAAAATTCAACAGTTTTGTTACGTCCTGTGAAATATCTTTTCAAATACATACGAATATCCTTTGCAAGGAGATAAATAAGCATCACCTCAATACGGGTGACGTGGTCTGATCAGAAACTATGCTGTTACCTGAATATGGGTGATGCAGCAGTCTACGTATTAATCAAATAAGTTTAAAGTAGGGTTTCTTGATACAAATCTCTTGATACAATTATCTTGAACAGTGAATGTGTTAACACTTTTGTACAAAAGTAATTTAGTGGATAATACCTCAATTTCCCATTTAAAAATGTTATGACATGATAAGCATTGATTATTTTTTAAGTTAGATGAAAGAGATAAATCAATATAGTTTCTAAAACTACAAAAATCAACGCTTTAAAGTTTGTTATTGTAATTGCATAAATAAGTGTATGAACCGTGAATTCATCACCATAAAAATTTGATACTACGCAAGATTTATTGATTATCTTTTCTTAAAGTGACTGCATTCCTAAATAATTTGTAACTAAGTATCCTGCATGTAAGGTTGTATGATTTAATAGTGTATATAAGTTAGTGGTTTATAAATTTGAACCATCGAATAGTGTGCATTTTAAAAGATGTTGGATTGAAAACTATATATTTTTTCAAAATTAATTTAACCATTCCCAAAATAATGGAAGATTCAAACTCTCTTATGGACAGTTCAGTAATTATATACATGGAATGTTCTGAACACACAAAAACCAGGAACATCATGACAAAAAAGATAAAAATCAGGACTATATATGATCAGAAATATCAAGAATATCAGGGCAACTAAGAACCCTGAGATGTTTCAAACTCTTAATAGTTATAAAAATAGCATATTATTCATTAAAAAGCATTATCTTGTTTGAGACATTAAAAGAAAGAACAAGAAAATATTTGACCTTTGCAGCAACATACACCATTTCAGAATCATGATCATAAAAAGGGAACGCCAGAAGAAGTATCAATGTTCCCAGAGGAGTGTCCAAATTGTTCTGAAAGCATAAACATTTTTAGTTTACAACAACTCAAACATTATTAATGAACTTTTTAAGGTGAAATATTTTATAGGAGGGTAAAGCTGAGGGCTATAGCTTCACCTATTTGGGGTCTAAGATTAATAACAAAAACGACACTACACAAGAAATACACACGAGAATCATGATGGCCAATACGTGTTTTTATGGTCTAAGAAAATATCTTAAGTCAAGCCTAATAAAAAGAAAAACAAAAGTGTTACTCGATAAATGTCTTATACGATCAGTGCTTACATACCCATGTGAGACCTGGACAATGACCCGTGGAGATGAAAATATGATAGCTAGATTTGAGAGAAAAATACTGCGAAGCATTTTTGGTGGAATAAGTAAAAACAATACCTGGTTTAGAAGATCAAACACGGAACTTAACAAAGCATATAAAGAACCTGATGTCATTAAATTTATCAAAATTCAAAGGATTAAACGGGCAGGGCACATTATAAGAATGGAGGATGGCAGGACAACCAAAAAAGTTTTCAGTGCCAGGCCAACAGGTACAAGAAAAAGAGAATGGTCAAAGCTAAGATTTTTAGACTGCCTTGAAAAGGACCTACAAGTTTTAAAGATAATAAACTGGAGAACCTTGGCTAAGGGAAGAATGTCTTGGTATAGGCTTGTTGAGAAGGCCAAGGCCCATCCTGGGCTGCCGTGCCAATGAGAAGAGAAGAAAGCTGAGGGTTCTGTTATATGTAGTAACATACACTAGTTCCCTTCTGGTGGTTCGTTTTTGAGAGATGGGGTTACATTTCTTACAAATTCATCAAACAATCTTATTAAATATAGTTTTTAACTAGTCAAGAATTTTTTTCAATAATAATCTGAACCTGTGTTCTGGTTTATATCTATAATTACAAAGTTGTTTAAGTTTAGCGTACTAATTGTTTTTTCCTCGCTAGCTCTACTACACCGGACTAATGCGGACAAGTTAAGGTGTTAGTGACAAATTTGATAATTTATTAAGTAGTCATTTATCATAACTCAGAAAGGTATATTTAAAGCAAAAATGAAGCCTTATTGGAGGGCATTTCACTTAACTAAAAAAGACATTTTAAACAAAATCAATGTATTAAAAATTACTATTCAATTTGATTTATTTGATAGCATTGAATCAACTTAAAATTGAATCAGTTTTAATAACCATAATTTTAACTTGATGATGAAATGGTTTGAATGGATAACACGAGGAGTGCATAGTTTAGTGATATTTCCCTCACTGGGGTAATGAAAACCATTTGCTGTTTTAATTTAAGGTATGGCAAAAATTCTTTATTTTATCTATATTGAATGGTAGTCTTTTATCAAACTTGATAAAACATCACCTTTAAATTTTCTTAAAACTTTTAAGGGATGAATTAATCTAAAGGTCTTGTGCTAAATATTGAAATTATTAATTGTAAAGGTATATTATTTTACAAAATCATTTTGATTTAGGAAATGCATAGCATCAAATGAATTATATATTTAACCAATAAACATTTATTCCATTGGAAGTTGAACAGAATCATTGTCCACATTACCCATACCACCATTTGTCTACACTAGTACCATGAAGATATGTTATATTTGTTTAAGCCTAATACTGGCTAATTGAAAATATACAGAGCAAAAGGTAATATCAAAATAGGCAAAAATTTATAATTTTAAACTTATTGGCACCTTTTTTGAAATAATGAAAATAAAATATGTTATAAAAGAGAAAATTTAAAAGTCACGTAAAAACCCTCTTTTACAAATTTGAACAAAAATATTCAGTCTAATTTTACAACTGCATGGAAGTGTACATCAATGTACACTTTGCATTTGCATTCAATGTATCTTTGACACTTTGCATTTCAAATTTTTATATTTACATTTTGATCATTCAAAAATTAAATTTTTATGACTAAAAATATTTTGTTTAATCAGTAAATCAAATAAATAACGAAATAAATAATCAAGTAATCAAATAAATAATGAAATAAATAATCAAGTAATCAAATATATAATGAACAAAAAAAATTTTTTTTCGAGTTTCAGAAAAAATTTAAATCAATGAGGCAAATTTTACAATTATTTTAATCTATTTTGAAAAAAAAAATAGGTTTTTGAAGCTTCTTTGTAATTCTGAGAAAACAAACTATCTGTTAAGATTTCCTGTTCTGTTATACAAATTAACAAAATTAGTATTTAATATTTTTTTGCATTAGTAATTTTAGCAACAACAGCAACAAAAAAAAAATAATAATTAACTTACACAGTGCAGCATTTTAACAGTGTTAAAATCATGTTTTGTTTAAGAGATACAGATTCAACAATGTAATATTTTATTTCAATCAGAATTTTTTTAAAATTCTTTTTCTGTTTAATGATTAAAATTCTAATAAGATGTATAAATACTAAATACCATTTAACAATAAAACTACACTAAAATTTTTAATACCAGTTATAATAAAATGGCTAATATTATTTAATTAATGCAAACCATTTTAAACTAACTAACCAAAATCAACCCAACTTATGATATATAAATGCTATATAAAGAACTTTATTTTTCATTAACAAAATTTTTAGTTTAGGTCTCTCTGCCAAAGTAGTTTTAGCAAACAACTAATTAATTTGTTATGCAAAAAACTATACCAGGTAATTTTGTGTTTAGGGTTGTAGCAGCCCTGAACGAAACATTGGAGAATTTTATCAGGGAACATAAAAATCAGATTTTGTTTAAAAGATATACATTAAATATTATAAATTTTACTTCAATAAGATTTTTTATTTTAAATTCTTATCACGTTTAGGGATCTGAACTCTAAAATGTACAAATAATCTTCAATATTACTTAACAATAATGCAATTAAAATTCTTAACATTATTAAAAAAAGTTTAATATGATTTAATGACTACAAACTAATTACTAAACAAATTATAGCAGCTATTATTTTTTAATTCAACTCAAAACTTAAATGAAATCTAAAGACAGAGTACCAATTTTGCCAAATGAAAAATAAATGAATTTAGACGAGAAATCATTTTTAAAAACATGCTATTTATAAATTGAAAAAAAAAAAGAAGTTTAATTCCTTGACGAAATTCACACTGCAGACAACATATATTAAACTTACGGGTTTTTAATCAGTACCAGAGGTGCCAATCCAGCATTGCCAGATTCTTTATAAAACAATTAAATGTATATGATAAGGAAAAAAAATCTGATGCTTAGAAATATAAAAATATATGAAGTGTTCAGAGTGAAAGTAGATCTAGTTTTATTAAAAGTTGTTTATGTTTAATTTATCTAAAAAATTAAAATGTAAGTAATTTAAGAAATCAAATCTATTTTTTGATTCAGCTTGATGAACTAAAAAAAAAATTACTTGAGCTATTGGGAGTTTTAAAAAAGAAAATAAATAAAATTCGAAAAGTCACCAGTTCTGGGGGTAGGGCAGGGAAGGCGGAGTCTTGTGAGGGTTCTAAATCTCGTATTCTAGAAGACACTGGACGTTTACCATCCTTTTGACGTTGAGACAGTTTGGCGGAGAAAGGGAAACTGCTCAGCATGGCAAGTCAGGTTATTCTAGCCCCTGTAAAAAGTTTTATTTCTTATTAGAATTTCTAACAAACGCAGAGAGGCTAAATCATTTGAGAAGTAAGAAAAATATAAATTAAACACAATACTATACTAAGTATTCGCTCTCTTTTTTTGAGATTTTTTTTATTTGGAGTTTTGACAATCAAAATATGGGAGTAGCACAAAATTCCAAAAATATGGTCCTCATAGTTTGTTCGGTAAGCGCTTGAAAAAGTGTATTTCGCACAAATACATATTTGGCACAAGTTCACGGATTTTTTAAAAATAATAGAAAATTTTTTAAACATAAATTTAAATTTACTTTATCCAAACGAATCCCATGTAAAAAGAAAAATAAAGAATTTAATAGCCTTTATTTATTTATCTAATTACGTGTCGATAACTATTTTTAATTTCATGGTAAATAAATTTACATAATTTTAAATTATCAAAGAGGAGAAAGTGAGAGAGCGGTTGAAAGTTGCTGCCGTTTATGTTATTTTCATTTTTTACATAGTGCGCAAAACTTTTAATGGCCTAGGGCCCCGCATATGCTTAATCCGCACCTGTTTGAGGGGATGATATTAAATATTGCTAATTAATTAGTACAGACGACATTTAAAATTACAAAATCAAACTTTTTCTGAATAAACTTTTTGAAGGATTTGAATTTCTGACACTGAAAAAACAGGAAAACATTATTTTAAAGACTATATTTTTGCCTGGAGAAATAAAAATTTTTTGCAAAATTAGTCGAATAATTTCTAGAGAAATTAAATTTTAAAAATATATCTTTTTCAAAATTTGATTTCTCAAAAATTAATCTAACAATTTTGCTAAAATTTTGCATTTCGAAATATACAACTCCATTCTTTAAAATGATTTAAAAACTTTCATACCTTACAGTCCAATAGTTTTTTGACTATTACTATTAAATAAAAAAAAAAAGTAATATATATTAAAAGTTGTATTTTGGATAGAATCCTTAAAAAAAAATTTTTTAATAATTATAAGCAAAAACTTTTCAATTTGCTTAAAAATGACTGATGGTGAAATAGACAAAAGGTAAAAGTAACAGTAAGGGGTTCAAACTTTGGACGTGTCTCTTGACAAGGCTATCCAGAATATATTTTCCACAATACCGTTAGATCCTATATTCTGGGGGATTGAAATTCGAAACCATCAACAAAGAAAAGTATGTTTATACAAAGAAAATACATTCATGTGTGTGACTTAAAATATTGCCTGCATTAATTAATCAGCATATTTGAGGTCACCCCCTTGAACCATTAGGATTGAGTCCTAAAAGGTGAAGATCCGATAATATTAAATCAAAAGCTATTTAGGGTTATCCTTTTTATTTTGCGCACATAAGGAAATTTAGTTAAAATCTTTCACGTAAAAATTAACTAAAATGAGTCATAAAATAAGGTAGAACAGAAAAAGTTTGTTACTTCAAAAAGAAAGAGTTTGCTTTTCTTCTCTACAAAAGTTAATGATTAATACCTTATAAAATGTATAAATTAATGTAGTGTAAAGTGCTCTTTAATTTAGTTGAATTCTGAATAGATAATTGTTGGCTGACCACCAAAAATTCAAGAAAGCCTTTAGAATTAAATTTAAAAAAATAGATAAATAAATAATTTACTTCTGATTCTGGCTGGAGGTATGGATACAGAAGAAGACATTGACCTACAAGAGGAACTGGTAGAAGAAGGAGGGCTAGGATTTAAATGCTGATCTGTTTGAAGCGAATCGGTGTAAACTTGCTGAAAAACATAAAATGTTTTCAACCAATGAATGTCAGATACATGAAAATACAATTTGAACAAAAATATAACCTTCAAAACAAAAATACTTTTAAATAAAAGGCATTTTTTGGAGAATCACACTATGTTATGGTTTTTGGGTTTTATTATTAGCCAGTTAAACATTTATAACAGTAACTTTTTCTGCAACTAGCAAGACAAATTAATTATGAAACTTGACGCTTGCTTACCCGCTTGAACAGTTTGTCATAGAATGCTATGACACTGACAGTGACGTTCTTAGTGCTGTGAGTTGTAAATATGCCAAATTTCATTGCGTTTGGCACACAAACTTAGCACAAAGACATACAGACATTTTCTCATTCATTTATATATGTATATATATAAAATTTTATTTCCTAGTGACATTATTGAAATTTTAAATAACTAAAATGTCTGGAAAAATGAGCACTTACATCATATTTACTACTTTAATCTCAAATATTTAATCACAAAGCTAAGGAACTAGTAAAACTAGGAGACTATTACTTAGAATTGGGAAAAAAAATTTTAGAATCATTCTACCAAAATAAGTGAACATAAAAATATTTAGAGGAAAGCTGTTCAATGTTTCAAAAGTTATAGTTTAAAGCAAAATGCAGATATTTTAAGTTCAAAGTGAGCTTTTGCAGCTATTTTTGTATAAAAACTTTTATATTACTACTTATTTACAAAAAATTAATTAATGTGCATCAGATATAAAGACAAGTAAAGTAGATATTGCAGTTTGAAAGTTTCATACTTTGTATTTTATACGGGTTTTTATGTACAAATAGGTTTAACTGAACATATTTACATTTTATGTACGAGTTTGAATTTAGCAATTTTTACTGTACTATGATCATTTTAAGTACTTAAAGAGTTTTTCCAGGGTGTGTAGCCAAATCTTTCAAAAATAAGTAAAAAAAGTACTTTTTAAGGACTCAAAAAATATTTTTAAGCACTATATACATTAACAAAATGAGAAATAATTTTAAAAGACTTTACATGATCATTACTTTTCCCCTAATCTCATAAAGATAGATCCCATATCTTGTCAAGATAGGAACACAAATCCCCAACTTTCTTCCGGTGTGGTATTCTAAATAATATAATCATGCAGTACCAGCTATTTTACAATACCTAGACACATTAATAGCCGCAGACATGTTAAAATAGCTGCAGCTGTTTGAAAATTAAAAGGGTGCATAAAAACTATAACTTTACTGTGTATCATGCATATATACTGTCAGTTTATTACTTTATATAGAAGCTCACCTGATTTTGATGTACTTTAATTTAGGACAAAATAAACATATGCCAAACATTTAAATGGTTTAATAATATCTGACCGTTACTGAATAAAAATTATCCATTTAAAATTATACATTTAAAATTATACATTTAGTCAGTATTTGAAAATGGACTTATAAGTTTAGAAGTCGAACAAAAAGTTTTTATAATAAAAATTCTGGGTTAGTCAATTTTTAAATAAACTTTTCTTTTAAAGGTCGATATTTTTCGCAAAATAAGCTTATTTTATCTGGACAATACATGGTTTTTATAATTTTATGTTGGATTATTTTCTTAATATTTTATTTATAATGATATGAATGATTATCTTGACTTGAAAAGTAATAGATTGCATGCGAGAAAAAATAAATTAAAACATAGGGAAACAGAATATGTCATACAATACAGGCTTTATAGTGGGCTAAAGAAAAATTAAAGAAAAAATAAGGACACTTTTTAGAACAGCAGACATATGCCAGACTACTTTTAAAAAAGACAAAAGGCAAACTAAAAAAAACATATAATTTGTTCTACTGAAATATATTAAACATAAAAAAATAATTTATTGATTTTTTTAAATGATTAATTTGATTTTCTGTGTTTTATGCTTGTTTTAAAATGGAAAATTTTTCATGATATTTCAGAATCAATAAAACTCAAGAGTTAATGACTCATATCAGACAGGTAGAATTCAAACATATATAGCTAACATTTCAGATAATTCTCATCAAGAATAATATAACAGTATCAGTAAAATAAATAGAAATAACTATTTTAATGGTAACCAAAAACCAAACGCAAATCGAAAAAAAAACAAAAAAACTGAAGGGTAAAGTTGATGCTCTAATAAAAAAAAAAGTTGAGCTAGTGGAAAGCATTAGGACTACTAAGACTTGAAAGAAAATTGCCAAACAATTGTTTATTCCTTGTAATTGTTTATATGCAGTGATCAAAGCTAAAGGTGATGCTAAAAAATAAGTAATTTTTTTTTCTCGTTTTATAAATGACTTGTAGTATTTATAAAAAAATATTTTAATATTTTGGACCACATCAATTCTTATTCTTATGTTATGTTGTTATTATTTCATTAAAAAATAAATTGTGCAATAAGTTCACGTTATTTTTTTAATTTTTTCAATGTTTAAAAATAACATATATCTATATGTTATTTATTGACCCTCACCGGTGTATGTCGACAATCACAGATATGCTTTGGTGAATGTCTGAAATATTTATCACATTCGATATTCTAACCCTACACTGATGTTTTTTTAAGGTCAAGTATCATTGCCCGGTATATATTTGCCCAATACTCCAAACACTTATGTTTCTTATAATCTATCGTAAGTATTAAAATATAGAATAAATATAAATTTATCAAATAAATATTATAATATTAACGAATAAATTAATATAAAATTGGATATAACAAATATTTCGGACTTTTATCAAAGCGACTATGTGATTGTTGACATTCACCGGTGAGAGTCAAAAATAAGAGTATTTAGCAAATATTTCGGACATACACCTAGTGACTACGTGATTGTTGACATTCACCGACCGGTGAGAGTCGACATTTTCCAGATTTCGGTCATTCACCGTAACATATATATATATAATACATTCTTTATATAGTTGTGAACTCAGATTTAAAGAAACAAAACTGGAAATTACATACATGAAATTCATACATTGGAATTAATTAAGATTAAGTACTTGTATAAATACAACAAAAAATTTGTTTTCCAGGGTATAATTGTTTTATTATGAGTCATTTAATAAAAGAAACAACAAATATCACAATTTTGACCATAATAGGTAATAAAAATTATTAGTGCAAATGAAGAAGCCACTTTTTAATAAAACTTTTTTTCAATAGCCAATTTTGTGACTTTAACTATTTGGTTTATGTAAATGTTAAACTAAAGACTAGTTTGTTTTTTTTATTCATAAATTTTTTTTTTGGTGTCAACATTTCTAAAACAGAGAAAGGAAATCATATTTTATTATTTTTAAAAAATGTAAAGTTTTAATATTTTAAAAAATTTAAATTTAATTAAAAAAATAATTTTTTTCATAGTTTAGCTATGCTACTTGCCATAAAATGCCCTGAAAATCTGAAAAATTATCACACAATTTAGCTCTCTAGGTTAACTCTCTATCTAGCAATTTATAAATTGCAAAAAATTTGTAAATTTTCAAAAATGTTTAACTTATTCAAATTATTGACCTTAATTTTTTTATTGAATGATTGGTGTAGAAATACCCATTATCTTTTCTCAAGAGTATGTAGAAAATCTGCTACAAAATTAATTTTATTTAAAAGCAGGCAATATAAGTTATATATACATGGAACATGTGGAATATATTAAAGAACTAAAATATATTCACAAATAAATCTGTTTCCTGAGTTATAACTTAATTAAAAAAGAAAAATTATTAAATTTTGCAAAAGAATTTTGAAAAATTCATTAAATGCTTTAATAAAAAAATGTATACTAAAAACAAACAATATTAAACAACAAAAAACAAGTTTTATTTCTTCTAGAATTCATAATTTAAATAGTTAAAACTAAACTATTTTATTTATGCAAATGCTAATATAACTGAAAAACTGATTTTTATGAATTAAAATTTTTTTTTTAAATGTGTGTTATACATTTTGTAAGTTGCATAGTAAGAAATTAAAGTTATTTTGATATTAGTAACTATATTAAATTTAACTAAATTTATTTGCAAAAAGCATAAGACATTAAAAAAAATTTTCTTGCCAGAAGAGATTCAGAATATCAAAATTGTACTATGTTAAGAGAATTTTAGCAGAGTTTAAAATGAAGATTTTATTTTGCTCATTTTTCAGGTACACACAGAGTATCACTTAAGATTTCAGGAGACAAATTTTATTTTAATTCCTTAGATTTAATTACAATTTTTTAAATAAAGATTTAACCCCTAGCAAGTTTATCAATAATTATGATCACATTGAATGAATAAATATTCAAATTGTCATGAGGCAGTAGAATAAAGAATTGTTCAATATTTGTACTACTTTAACTAATATTTAATGTTTCCCTGTATTTGATCTTGCTTAACACAATTATTTAAATGCATTACATTAATATTTCATGAAAATGTTATATTGACTTATTGAAAAAAGGTAGCATGCTTATAAAATAATGAAAAGTAATGGAATCTTATTGAACTGTAAAAAACTTAGTAGAAGGGTTAAATCTTGTTTATATTGATGCTTTATAATGAGCAGGAAAACTGTGTCTCCAAATTCAAACATGTCAAAAATGAAAAGAGTAATTTTTCTCAATTCTTTTCTTTAACTTGTCCATGCTAAAGCAATATTTTTTATTTGTCTTATTTTTTAATTATTATTATTTCATGTTAAACTGCGCTTAAAAATACTAAATGAGTAAAAAAAAAATGCATCAATTACACTTTGTATTTAAATTATATTTTTAAGAAAATAATACAAATGAGATATCATGACTGTTCCTTTGTCTCCAAAATGGAATTCTGAACTTTTAAGTAATTTATTACATTAATCAAGAATTCTATAGATGAATGCAAATCTAATCTGATTTAGTATAATTTTTACTTGATTTAAGTATACATGATTCATATTCATAGATTAATTTGAGTACTTTGTTCTACACATCATTTTGAATATATCCCCAATATTTGTGTATAAATTATCCCAAATACATAAAGTGGCAATAAAACTCAATTGGTGGCTTTAGATGAATAAAATAAAATTCCCGGGCTATAAAGAGCATTCTCTTTTAAAGAATATTAAAGTTTAATTGCAGTGGTAAATAAGCTTTTATGGTATATAAGCTTTACTTAATCTTTAAAACTCCATGTGTTACTTTATTGAGTGTAATTAATGTCCCCCCAGCTTTCTTCAATAAATTGCAAGTGAGTAAAAAAAAACATTCAATTTGTACAAACTATATAATAACTTACTTTTATAGCAATCTTTTTTCAATGCATAATTACTGAAATAATTACATTAGGACTGTAATTTTTTAATAACTTGAAAAACTTTTCATGTGCTTAATATGTTTTAATTTTTATAATGCAATTACATATGTTGTTTCTATTTTGTCAGATTTTAAAAAGGATTAAAATAAAAATGTAATTGTTTGACAATAAGAACATAGTCAGTAAGTAAAAGAATGCAAAATTTTAAAATGAAAGAACAAATTTATGGCTGTTAAAAATATTATTAATTGAGAAAACATTAAAAAAAATTAATTAAAAGTGTTCAGATAATTATGAATACATTATTTCTTGTGTCCCACAGATAGTTTTGATTTAAACTGTGAGCTTTGTTAAAAACAAATAAACTGAATAGCTAAAATATATATATATATCCAAAATTAAATGTATTTATTTTCATAATTTTTATTGGAAGTTTGCTCAATATATATTTCTTTCTTTTTTGCACCAAAACAAATTCAGAATATATGCTTAAAAAGTTTCAATTATAGTTTTAACTAGATTAAGATCTAAATGATGTAATTTCAATTAGGATCTTTTAGTTAGCTCTATTTATAAAAAATGATTAATATTACAGATTTTTTATTTTTACACATAATAAACAAAGATTCAGCTCTTTTTAAAAAAGAAAAACAATTTCTACATGATATAGAAGTTAGCAATTTCAGCATTAGTAATTTGTTGATATTTTTTTAACGATACAGTAACCTCCCGATTATTTACTGAATTGAGTGACCCCTGAAGCGCGGATAAGCAAGTTTGAGGATAATCTGTTATCAATTTTATAACTGATAAGGGTTCCAAGAATGTGTTGACTAAATAAATGACCATGAGGATAATTCATTCCCAGTCATCAAATAAAGGCAAGATGGAAAAAGTTTGCTATTAATATTATTGCTTTGAATAGCAACAATACCATTCAGGAGAAGAAACTGCTTTGATGGAATCTATTCATTGAAATTTGAACTTCATCCTGTATTTGTAGTTCCACAACTGTAAATCATGACTCACATTGTTTTGCTCTTTCTCACCATTTTCAATGCTCCTTATTACTAATTTATTGCACCTGAAGCTGCAATGTTTCAGTGTAGACCTATTATTTGATTAATTGCGAACATCTGGACTACAAACACGAATCTTTGCTATCTGCGAATCTTTGCGAATCTATGTTGCTCTCAAAACTCTTGAAATAGTTTCATCTCTATGAATTTATTAGTTTTCAATTCTAAACGTTATGTTGTTTGTCCTTGTGAAAAAAAGGTGAAGCGCTGATGATCCGTATTCTCTACCTGGGGATAATCGGAAGTTTACTGTAAATCAATTGTATGAATATGGGTAGTGAAATCAACATCAAGAATAAAAGTGCCAAAAGTGAAGAACAAACGTGGCATAAATAAAAAGATTACACAAAGCATGCGTATTTATCAAAACTCAATCAAGAGTTAACTCGTAAGCTTCTAAGTTAACACATAAATAGGAAGAATCCACAATGCGCTAGCTAGTTTGAAAAAAAAAGAGTAGTAAGAATTGTTAGGAAAAAAAATAAGCTAGGCCCTTTAAGAATAAGTTAAATTGACATTAATGTCCTATCCTTATAAAAATCGACGCAAATACCTGAATAGTTAATTAAAGGTATGACTTGTTACAGTCCCGAAGAATGGCATTGAAAAGGCCTGAGACATAATTGCCAAATGAACTTTCCACATCATCGCAAGATCTAGGACTGCACTGAGTGAAAATTTTTGGCGCTGGAAAAATCAGCTAGAAAAATGAACTTAAGAGTGAATGTGGAGAAAACAAAATATATGTATTGTGGTACAATGGAAACCATCCCTAAATTGTTTAAAATAGATTCTTTTAAATTTGAATCTGTAAAAAGTTTTATTTATCTAGGATCAGAAATAAACTATCAAAATGACATTAATCCTGAAATCAGAAAAAGAATAATTGCAGCCAATCGCTGCTTCTGTGGTTTAAGATCATTATTGAAATCTCACTTAATAAAAAGAAAGACAAAGATTTTACTTTATAAGGTATTAATGTTTCGGAGACATGGACTTTAACGAAAAGGGAAGAGAAGTTCGAAAGAAAGGTTCTACAAACCATCTTTGGCGCTATCCTCGATAACAACTGGAGAAAAAGATATAATTTTGAAATATATAAGATCTTAATAGCTGATATCATTAAATCGATTAAACTAAGTAGAATGAGATGGGCCGGGCATGTAGTGAGAATGAGCCGAGAACGAACAGCATTAAGAGTTTTTAATGCAACCCCCTTCAATAAAAGGCCAAGAGGAAGTCCCAAAAAGAGATGGAAAGACTGTGTGGATGAGGATTTTGCCATCCTAAAAGTAAAGAACTGGAAATCAATTGCTGGGAGAAGGGCAGAATGGGAAAAGCTTCTGAGGAAGGCCCAGGCTCACAAAGGGCTGTCATGCCAATTCTGATGATGAACTTTATTCCAAATATCCTGAAACTCCAACAGATAGTATGGAATAAAGCAAATAAATCAGTGTTAGGTTTGCAAGTACTCACTTGGAAAATGATTTTAATTTATAAACATTATGCTTTACTTTCATCAAAAGTACACATTTTATTGAAGAAATAATAATAATAATAGGAATTGGTATTCAAGAATATATTGTAATAAATTCAAAAATATTTTTTTCACTTTTAAGAAAAAATATGTGATCAGTGATTGCGATTATTTACGATAGCAATTTGTAATCAAGTACTTAGTAATACAGATTCAAAAACATTCTTATTTTTTTTATAATAAATTGTTTAGACAATAAAGTAAAAGTATATTTTACTGTGTGTTTAGGTGTTGTGGATAGTGTAGAAGAAAATGATAGAGATAAGATTATCGTTTATGGGTTGCTTGGATGAAAATGTTTACTGGTTGTAGGCACAAAATATACGACAAATTTTCAGAAATTGAAATGAACTGTCATTTACATATTTTCCAAGCAATATTATTTATTTTCTTAAAAATATTCAATAACTTCTCAAAAAAATATCTTTTAAAATATTTTCTATGTTTTTTTAATAAATTATTTATTGATAAGAAAAAAAGTCAATTATTTTTTTTTGTGTGTTTTAAAAGCATTTAAGTGAGAAAACAGTATTTACATTTTCTCATGCAATGGCAATTTAAAACTTTAACTAAATTTTTGTTTTAAAAGTTCTTTATTGCTAGTCATTGATTTGTATACTTCAGTCAACGATTTTAATGTAAAAATTATCAACATTTAGTTAATTATGATATGAATTCCTAATTGACTGAGAATGACCCATATAGGGTAGATGAGTGGAATAAAGATGCAAAGAGTGAACCCACATTATATTGCAAAATATGAAAACATTTGCAGAAGTAAATTAAATGATGAATTTTATATAATCAATTAAAAAATTGTTTTGTACCAGATAACAGTAACTCCTGTATATGTTATTAAAAGGAGCAAATGATGGGCTGAATAAAGTTCAGCAACAAGGGCTATACTACATGGAATTTAATATATAAAGTTTTTGTATGTAATAATGTAGTACAATTTTATAAAAGTAATTGAATGAATTTCAAAAAAAAAATATTCAAGTGTACTTAATACAGGATTCCCACTCTTTTAAGAAAGCAAAAATAAAGGACCCTAAAAATAATAGGATTGTTTATCATCGAATATGCATATATACCACCAGTGACAGTGCCAATTATTTACCTTTCTTGAAAAAGAAAATTAATCAATTAAAAAAACAATAAAAGACAACTTTATTATAATGCAAGTCCTGCTAAAATTGTATTAACTAACAGGGCTCGTCAAAGTGGGACTGGGCAATTTTTGCAGACCCAGATCGGATTTAAAAAAAACAAAAACATTTTCAGACTGTTAAGGGTTAACGATATCTATGAAACTAATCAGTATTCCATCTTTAATAAATTCATTGAAATTGAATTATAAAATTAAATGGGGAAATCAAGAATTGCAATATTTTTTTCTTCATATATTTAAAAAAATAGAGGAAGTTGAGAAAAAATTATTACAACAAGTTTTTATATTGTGGTTTCTAGAAAATAGCTGCCTACTTGTTAAAAATAAAAAGAGGAACACAAAGTTAATCGTGGGAAATTATGACAAAAAGTGAAAACAAAATATCAAAAACTAAACTATTGATATAAAAATATAAAATTATAAATGTTTCATGCTGAAAAAACTTTTTTGAGCAAACAGTTTTAATTAAATTACTTACAAATAAAGAATATCACACATTTATAGTAATTAATTCAAGAAAAATCTTACTTCTTACATGAATCATAATTCCATTTTTATTCCAGTGAAATTTTAAAATCCAGTGAATATGAATCGTGAAATTGGATTTTAAAATTGTTTAAATATGAATCCTGATATTGGATTTTAAAAATGCGAAAATACAAATTATACAATGAATTTTTAAATCGCGTAAATAGGGATCATGATGCCTAACTTTTAAATCAGCTAAATATCAAAATTGATGATTGATATTAAAATTGTGCGAATAAGAATCGTGATATTAGCAGATTCCGATGGAGTTCCTAATATTCAAAATGGCGAAAGTAAGTGAAATCAAATTAGCAGAAGAATCATAAATGTCTCGCCAATGTGATTTAGCAATAGTTTCAAAATCTCGTCGGATTATAAAGTTTTGATTCGCGAAGTCCGCTAACCAATGGTCTAACAGAATTCTGTGATATTCGCGGAAAAATCACATGCCCTGCTTCTCGTTTTTAGACCTGCCCTGGGTTGAAAGAAAATAAAGTATAAGGAGTGAAAAGGCACTAGAATGACAAAAAATCAGAACATTTTGGCCTAAACCCGTAGTTTCGGAGCAAAGCTAAAAAATCAGAACAAACACGATTTAATCGGAACAGTTGGCAACTAAGCTAGACATGCATCACATATTTAGTTGCGGGCCAATCTCGCTAAATACTCATTTACACCCAAAATATTCTTTCTTTTACATTAATAAAATGTTTCAATTATAAGGGTATATATTAAAAGAATTAATATTATGCATGATAGTAGTTTTCTTAATAGATCGTGGCAAATTAAGTCTTATTTCAAGTAAAAACAGACAATGTTGGTATTTAAGCACCTTAAATCATTCACTTTTTTTCATTTTGCTTAACTTTTTTTTTAAAAATTTATTGAAATAAATATTTTTATGAAAATTTTTATAGAACAAAAACACAATTATGTTCAAAAGATTTATAATTTTCAAACCAATGTTTTTTATTAGTTTTCAGTGAAACTTATAAATGAAAGGTTCTAAAACCATTTTTAAGGGTATCAACACATTCCTTAGGCAGAAAATTGATATGGTTACTTAATTAATAAATACTGATAAATTATTTAATTTCTAAAAAAAATTTATAGACATTTACTTGTAATATTTTTTATTATCCTCTATCATTCTTAATATTACTCTCTACTATTATCATGATTTGATATTTTATTTTTACTGTAAATTAACAGTTAGAACAAAACAGTATTCTTTTATTATTAATGGCATTCTCTTATCCTACAATATCACCTTATCAGGTAATGTTTATGGTACCTCAACTTTTATAATGAGGATTACATAAAATTATTTCCAGCCAAAACTGTCATTAGGAATTAACTTTACATAATATCACTAAACAATCTCATGAAAAACATTAACTAATTTTAAAGTAACCAAAAGTTGAATAGAAATTTTAAAAGAAGAAGAAACATTTTAAGTTGCAATGTTAACTAAATAAAATGATTATCAAAATCTAAATTAGAATTTTATTCTAATCGACATTTATAACAAAAAGTTTGGGATAGATTCTAGACAAAATGAAGAATATTTTAATGAAAGAACCAGTATATGAATGAAATATGCCTCCTCCCTTGCCTGTAGTCCTCTCAGACACACCCTTTCTTGTCTCTCTTAAATGCTCCACCATAGTATAATTCTAGGTGATAAAAGATCAACTTTTTGTTTTAAAAAATTTGAACTGAAAAAATTGTTCCCATCAACTATAGTGATGCTGAAAAATAGAATATTTTTAAAAACCTTGTAGCAAAATAAACTACTTTTAAGAGCCCTTATTTTCCAAAATAAAAATTAAGCAGTTTTTAAGGACTTTTAAGGAGTGTGGGAACCCTGTAATGAGGAGGTCACCCAAGTCTGCACAATACTTGGGTTATCTGTATATGTGATAAAGAAATTTACAAGCTTTATATAATTTAGAACTTACTGTAGAGGTATTCAGAGTATTCTTCATCCTCTCCCAGGCAAAGTTGATCATCTTTTTCCAGCAAAAAAATTTCATTAAAGGTGAATTACTGCAAGAAGCAGCACAGTGAAGATGGGTCCTACAAGTAATTAATATTATGATATAAAGATTGATAAGTATAAGAGAGATTCAAAAAATCAAAACAAATTAAAAACCATGAAAATAATACACAGGCATCAAAACTATGATGGAGCATTATATTTGGTTAAAAGCACATTACAGAAAAATTACAGAAAAAAACATTACAAATAGGTATAAAAAAATTTTAAAACACATATACCTGAATTTTAAAAAATAAAAAGAGCAGTAAAAAAATTGTCACGCTGATTTTTCTTAAGTACTTTTTAAGCCCTTTCTCATAGGCTGATTTAAATATTTCACACTTTTGCAACGTTTGTTTTTGTAATGTTTTCTGCATGGTACTTTGCATTAAAGATGTTTTAATGTAACTGTACACAATTGTGCACTCTAATTGAAACTTGCATACAATTTTTAATTTGTAGCATGTATTTTTTATTTATTTTTTTTAGTTCCATATTTTACTTAACATCATTTACTAGCATGAGTCACTGCAAGTTTACAAACTTAGTGAAATATTTTACTGAAACTTACACATGATATTCAAACTATTTAAAATATTCAAACAAATGTTACAGAATTAAAAAATGTCATCAAGCTCTCTGTTAGTAAGCTCTGTTAGTAAACCCCTCTCTAAAAAGTATTTAAGAGAAATTTTAAAAAATATTTTAAATGTTTCTTTGAATAACAGTTTAAGAATCTACCAGTTATTTAACATTCAACTAAAATTTACTGCAAACATAGAAAATAAGAAACTTTTGATAAATGTGAAACTTTACAGCCTGCTGGTAAATATATATATTCAAATATTAAAGTGTCAATATAAAAAGGACATTCTTAGTGAAAAGAAAAAGGAATAGCAAATCTAAAAACATTATTAGAGGTCAATGTATTAAGAATCTTATTTTAAGAATCTTGAGAAAATTATATATATCAAAAACTATGGTTCTATATTCATCAAAATACTATATAATTTTTTAATAACCATATTAAGAAAAATATATGACCATATTAAGGAAAATGTATGTGACCATATTAAGAAAAATACATGAACTTTTAATTTAAGAAATAACAAATAAATAACCTTTTCAAAACCTGAAAGATAAATAAAAGTCTTCAAAACATACGTTAGCAATCCCAACTTCTAAGTTAACTCTTGTTAAATTTTAGATAAAAGTTAGAAAAAATATTTCACTTGATAGAAATATTTATTATAAACAAATTATTGTCAAAATGTACAAGATTAAATAAATAAGTTTACTTACAGTATAAAATAAAAATTTTCAACAACATCTAAGGAATAAATGAATTTTTGAAATAAAATTAAAAGTTTTTAGTAACACAAACTACAAGATATATTTCAAAGTAATAAAAGAAAACAAAAACAACAAAGTAATTCAAATAGCAGTACTGAATTGCTTATCCACATACACAAAAGAAATACTTAGAAAATAAAACAGACAAAATCTAAAAATATTTAAATTATACAACAAAAAAAATATCCTTATAATAAATACCATTCTTGAATTTGCAAAAAAACTATATAATTGCTCAAAAATATCTTTCTGAGACAAACTAAAAAGCGTAGTAGAGTTTTAAAGCAGTCTTATAGATATGTTATCAGTTCATAATATACCAAACAAAATTAATTTAATTCTATTCAAAGAGAATGCTTGCAATTTCAATTGGGATTTTTAGTCTAACCCAGAAAAAGTAAGCAAATATTATTGTTTAGTTCTCACAAGCGATTGCATGCAAACAAGTTTGTATCTAACAAGGGTGGAACACATCTCAAAAATTCCTATTAAAACAAAATTAAGCTCTAAATTAAGGAGCATGTGGTTAAGATAGGGCGCAAATGAAACGTGCGATTAAATTTCAGAATAGCCAGGACACGCTATTGGTCGAAAATGACATCACAATTTGTGGGAAGGGAGATGGTGTGTATTGCTTGCATGAGGCAATTTTGAAAAATTGCTGAAAACTTTTCCTTAAAACAAGTTTTTTTTTAAATTTTCCTTATTTTTATTTAACTATTATAATTGATTTCATTTCAGTTTCAAGAAATACAACCTCATTATTTTCAAACGCGTATTTTAGTTTATATTAAAACTAAGTTAATATTGGTTTAGTTAATTTTTTTTTTCGTGGTGTAATAGTGGTGTCTACTAGTGAGGTCAGGAGTTCAATTTAAATTTCTTTATCTAAAAAGGTTAATAACTATTTAATAAGCTTTATTCAATTTATAAATTATAATTTTTTTAAAATCAAACTTAATTCTTTTCAAAAATTTAATTTTTAAGACAAAAATTAATAATTTTTTTTTAATCAAAATATTTCCATTATTTTTTAACTATTTTTTAACATTATTTTTTCATCATTTTAAAATAAATTTTAAATTACAAAATTTTTTAACTTAATTTTGTAATTTAAAAAAAATAACAAAAATTTTTTTAACTTAAATTATGCATTTTTTAATTAATCCATATATTTTAATAAGATAAAATTAAACAGGTACTGATATTTTTTATTTTTAAAATAATTTATAAATTGATTAAACATGTTAAATAGTTCATTTTTAGAAAAGAAAGTTGAAGATAATAAATATTCTATTAAAACCCGAACCATTCAACAGAAAATGGAAAGTCTAAATGCTACACCACAACTGCAGGTGAGCTACAAAGTTTTTCTTAATTTAAAGGTAAATGAACTGAAAGTTTAAAAAGTAATATTTTGCCTTTGGGGCATTTCCTTGTAAAACATGCACAATCTACAAAACTTTTTACATTAGGCATTTTTGTGTGCCATAGTTGTAAAATTATTTTTGAATTATTTGCTTTATACTTTTACCCTATCTTGAAAATAAGTGAATATGAATTATCAATCAAATGTAAAATAGTACTTACAATTAAAGCAAAATTTATATATACATAATAAAATAACAATTCGGAAGCTATAATATGATGCAATTTTTCATCAATTAAAAATACTTAAGAAAATTGGAGTAATTTTAAACTATGTACAAATTGAGCAATCAACTATGAATTTAAGAAATTATGAAGATAAAAAATTTATGAAGGAACAGTCTCAATTATAAGTGAATTAAACTCAAAGCAATAACTCCTATCTTAACTGCATGAATCAATTCAATTAGATGTATTTTGCAGTTTCATTATCAATATTTTATATGTTTACAGAAACTGAGAAAACGCTAATCATGACAAAAACATTAATAAAAATTCTATAAAATTAAAGTTATTTTTAATTCTACTTATTTCCCACCTTAATTCCCAAAGAAAAGGAAGAATTGCCTAATATCCAATCCTTATATTAAATCCAAATTCATAAATGATAAAAAAGTTAAATTAAGTTAACACAATGATTATATTTAAACTTTGAAAAAAATACTGCATACCGAACGGTAACTAAAGCCATGTACAGAAACAAAAATTGTCTGCTAAAAATTCTGGCTTTCTAAATATCAAAGTGAAAGATAATCCAACAAGAAAAAGTCAGAGGGAAAAATTATGTATTCCCTTTTCACCTTCAAGAATTTACTCATTGGAGCTTTTTAAAAATTACATTGGTGCAAATTTTTTTACCATTTCATACTTATGACTAATAAATTAAATACATCAGAAATTACCAGATTTTCAAATTGGAATAAAACTTTAATTTTCACACGTAAGCAAATTAAATAAAAAGTTGCAAAAACCACACACATTAAAAATAGTGCATGGTTAAAACAAGACTAATATTAGACATGGTTTTGTTGAAGATCTCCTTTTCCCTGTTGGTTATCCCACACCCTACTTTTATTTTGATATCCAATCACAGGAGAGGGGTAGATACGGATAAGGGGCTTTTTCCAAATTTAAATCAGACTCCCATTTAACAGACCTTGAACTATTTTTATAGTAAAAAAAAAACTACGAAAGAAAGGGGAGTGTTTTTATAATTTTTATATTAGCTTTTATTAGTTGTATATAATACTTGTTTAAAACAAAGTTAATATCTTTTATTAGAATTTTATCCTTAAATTAAATTAGTACTGTAAAGAAGAAAAAAAATCAGAGGGTGACTCCTGACTCATGAAAAAAGGTTTATATCCTGACTCATGAAAAAAGGTTTGAAATATGCTTAATTTTGCTGATAAGGGAGGTGTTTGAAATTGCCAAAAATATGCTTAGATAATATTTGAATGACTTCTAATTTAAAGTAATGATAATGTGATAATGGTAGGGAAATGCTTAAACTAATTTGCCCAAATAATGTAACAGTAAAAGGATCAAATATGAACATCAAAATAGATTCAATAAAAATATGTTAAAATTGTTAAATAATGTTGAGCTTTACCAAGAAGCTATAAACTTGGAAAAACAGTTATCAATTGTTTACATTACATTATTTGGAAATAACTGTAAAAGGATAAATAGAATGCAAATAATCAAGGTTCAGCTTATTAGAAACTTCATAAGTCTGAAAAAAGGTAATTTAAAAATTTTTTAAAAATTAATTCAACAATATGAAACTTTTAACAATAATGATATAACGTAACTAATAATTCAAAGATACATAAGTGTTGGAAGAGCTTGAAAATGTTCTTTAAGACACACTAAACTAATCATTTTTTATATTATTGATAGGAAAAAGCAAAATCTTATCTCCAATAACTATAATTTTTCAATGGCATTGAAAAACATTCTAAAAATGCAACATTTAGTTATTTTGTTAGAAGAAATTCATTAACAGTATATTTTAATACCAGTGTTCTCTTTAACTCTTTTGTGAAGGGCAACCCTTCCAGCAAACCCTTTGATCCCAATAAATGTACCCTCTTTACCCTTTTTATAAAAATAAGACTCTCTCTCTTACAAATATTAACTTTTTATTCAGATTCCATTTTGAAAAACATCAATTCATTGTTTTAATAACAATTACACATTGGTAAAATTATGTGTTTATAGGTTAAATTCAGATTACTTTTACAAACATTTATTTTGTTTGGTCTATTCTCAACTGGTCAATATTCTATAATATAAGTATCTTTTTAGGGAGAGGTCGGGGAGGAGCATATTAATAAATTTTTTAAGTAATTTTAAATTTTAAAACTAATTTCTAAATATTTTTTTTCAAAAAATGCACATTTTAAAGTTTATTTTCTTATAATTTATAGTTAAAATTATTAAAAAACGCTCTCAAGCTGTTTATCAAATAATCATTTTTTGTTAGTTTACTTTTAATTGAAAAAAAAATATGCACAGAGATTGTCTGTTAGCATGCCTTTGATTATTTTTATTAACAACAATCTCTTCTCAGATTTCAGATCAAAATAAATTTTTCAGAAAATCAATTAAAAAAATTAGGTTCTTCAACACATTTTCAGAAGCTTAAAGTGCTGAACAAAGTTTAATGGGAATTACTGAGAATTTTAGAATAATCAAGTATTGTTAAAATCTATATTCTACCAAAAAAGGCATTGCAGATTTTTATTTTTCAGTATACTTTCATCTGATTAAGCAAAGAGAAAATAGCATGCGTAAAACTAATAGCATTTTTTTAACTTTTTTAGTTTATATGACACATGCACCTTGATTTCTATTTTTATTATTTTTAAGATAAATTTGTGATTGTTCTCATCTAACTAAAGAATAATTCGGTGATTGAATGTGCTTAAAAGCTAAACTTTTTTTCTGAGGCTCTCCTCTAAAAAAAGTTCCTCTGCTTAAGATTTTTTAGGACAAATTTGTTGCATGAAAAATTTTTTAAAAAAAGTTTAAAATAATAAGGTATAAATTTTTTTAACTTTTCAGAGTTTTATGCAAACTTTATTATAATTATTTATTTTTATAAACAAAAAAAAATTTCAAGCATAAAATAGGTTTTTAAATAATATATACCGTCACTGAGAATGAAGAAAAATAAGACAATTTGATAAAGATTACAAAAATTGCAGCAATTAAAAGTTTACATATTTCATAGTTATTATTTTATATTTATTAAGAGTTTTTTCGATTCAAATTTAGCCAAACACTGCGTGGGTATAGATGTGGTCGGATAAATACCCAGTAAGTATGGTATTTATAAATGGGTATTTACCTCTGCCTTGGGGTAGTACCCTAAATCAAGGCTTTTAAAACTTTTTGTCATTTTTAAAATATCTAATCATCATTTGCCTTGCTTATAGTGCTGGCAATAACATAACATTTTTAATTTCAAAAAATGAACACTAAAGTATATTAATTCCAGGAAAAATATTTCAAAAAACTATAAATACCTAGCAGAGGAGCTGAATTGTCACAATAAAAAGCAATGTAAAAAGGTATTGTGCAATATCACAAAGTAGACTTTATGTTAAGTGATTTATGTGAAGGTTGAGCGCTTTTCAAGAAAAAATCATTTTTTTTAAGAAAATGGCATTAACTGGATAAAATAGAAGAAATTTATATGCATAGGGGATGAGTTTAAACTTTCTTAACTGCGTTCATTTCTATTAATTCCATAAATATAATATTTATATTAAATGACTAAACTAAAACAGGAAAATTCCTTCGGAAAATTTTTAAAAAAAATAACTATATAACTATTTTATTTAAAATAAATGCTTTTTTTAATGTAATTTTAAAATCAGTTGATATTTTGCACAAATATTTTTTTCTACATATTATGAGAAAAAATAAAGATGATTTTTTAAAAAATTCCTTGATATTTTAATGAAATTAAAAATAAAAATAAATCATTTTTTCAAAAAATATTAAAGTAAACAATTTAATTTTTATATTTTGTCAAGTATGAGCAAAACAAATCTTTAAAATACAAGACAATTTCGACAATTAAACAAGACAATTTAGACAGTGGTTAATTTATCTGTGTTCATAGATTTAATTTTCATTACTATTACGAATATTCACTTTGTTAAAATTATTTTCATACGGTAAAATTTGTATAAGTATCTCTTTTTCCGAAAGGGGTATATTAATGACCTTTTTTTAAGCGATTTTAACGCTATTTTTTAAATAAATACTTTATTTTAAAAAAATGCATCATTAAATGCTTATTTTCTAATAATTTTCTGTTCAAGTTATAGAAAAAAGCTTTCAAGCTGTTTATTAAAAAACAGTTTTTTTAGTTTTACTTTTTTTTTTCACAACTTAATGTAGATCGGAGTTTGATTGCATAGTATTCATATGCAGAGAAATTTTTGTATGATTTTCTAAAATAAAATACTTAAAATCTGAAAAATATTTTACATTTCAAAAATATATTTCTAAGATGAGAAACATTGGGAATTATGAATCAAAATGTGAACTTCAGGATGATTAAACCATAGTCACTCTCAAATAAAAACTAAAATACAATGATTTTTACAGTACACAGATATGGCCTGAAATTACTTTATTATTTAAGCTAGTTAATAAAGATTCATTTTATGCCTCCAAAAAAAACCAAAAAGAAACGGGCATAAATCGAAACAATCAGTACTTTCCCACATCACCGAGTGAATTCAACTTGACCCTGAACTCAGAACAAAAGTACCCTTACGTCAAAGAAAGTGTTAGAAGTAAAATAAAATAAACAAGAACAAAATTAAAAAGAAAAACAATTCATAAGGATCTGATATTCTCTATCCGAATTAGAGCACTCGGGTTTCGGTTTAAAGTGTGCGCGCATACACAAGTCATAACGTGGGTATGACATGAAGTCCGCATGAATGATTACATAGCAAACTCCCCATTTTTCGTGAAATGCATGGGATCCACCAGATATCACTGAAGGGAGAAAAAAAAATTAGGAAAAAAAAGCACTTTTTAAAAACGCCACCTGAAAAAAGCACCTTTAAAAGCTTTTAAAAACGAAATCCCCAAAAAAGCACCTTTAAGTACTTTTTACAAATGCTATGCACCCTGAGTGTTGCATTAAAATGATAAATAAAGCATAAAATCAATGTTACTTTAAAAAAGTAGTGTAAAAAGGAGTGTAATGTTGTAAAGTAAATCATTTAAATTAAAATTGGTGCATTTTGAAGAAATGTTTTTTCTTTCTTCAATGCGATAGGATAAACTGTATTAAATGAAAAAGATCCTCAATTATCATGAGAATAAAATTCAAATTTATAAAATTTGTTGTTTGAATAAGTGATATAATAAAAACTATAAAATTTCGTTTTTAATTTATCCATAAAATTATTTCATTAAAACAAATTTGCCTTTTTTTTCTTTTTCTTAAGAAAAAACTTTCAAAATTATATTTAGCTTTTATCTGTATTGAATCTGTGTTTATTAAAATAATAAGAATAATTATTCATCAAAAGTCAGCCACATTTGAGAAATTTCAAAATTTTATTTTAGTCAAAAGAAATAATGATCTATGCAATATAACTTTAATGTTTGTTATAAAATTATTTGTCAAACTTTCAAATACTAGTGAAAAATTTGTACTTTTTATGGAGCACAATCATTTCTGTAATATAATCAAAGTATAAAAATTGAATGTAAAAATTAAGTTTATTGTTATAATTATTAACTAACCATTAGATCAGCTGATAGCTTCTTGTTTTTGACTATCAATGATACCACCATTAATTCTTTCATGTTTGCAATCTTCAGCTTCCAAAAAGAGATGTCCAACATTTTCATCTTCTAGATAAGAAAGAAAAAAATATTTTAAATTGAGTGCATGAATAAGCATAGTTATTAACATGAAAAGAAATACAATCTGATTTTTGACACCTAGATAGAAAAGAAAATTTTTTTTAAAATTAAGTACATAAATAAGCGTAGTTGTCAACGAAAAGAAAAACAATCTGAAGATTTTACAAAAATGTACATTTCTTACCAACTCTCGAATCATATAGCTATTTTTTTATGCACTTCAAAATTTTATAATAACGCTCACTTTAAAATCAACTTATAGAATGTACCAATTAAATTAAGGAATAATTTTTTTAATTTAAACTAATTACCGCTAAAAAATTTATTTAGTGATAAAATTAAAAACTTTGTATATTTTGGGTGCCCTAAACGTAAAGCAAATATTTTAAAATAATGCTCTTTTTTATGATGGGCGCCCTTTTTTAGCGGCTCTTTCCAGTTTCTAGTGCCCTGCCCTTTTTAAGGTCTAGAATGAACAATTACTTAGTATCTTAATATAAAAGTTACAGAACAATTAAATAAAGATAATATTTCAATTAAAGATAGCAATTGGAATTCTGAGAAATAATAATGATTAAAAACATCAGAACATTTCAGATTAACAAAGCTAAGTATTACAGAATACACACAAATTTATCTAGAAAAAAAAAATAAACAAATCAACTGGTTCCTTGAATGTTTAGCACTGTCTTAAACTAGCAAATGAATTATTTCATTTTGTTATCTTTCAGGATTGAGTAAATTTCTTGTTTACATCGTTACAGAACAACATAAGAAATATTTAGCACACCAAGCTTGCACCATTTATAATATCCTACACAATTCGGTAATTTCCCCCCAAATAAAACTTCAAAATAAAAGAGAGCAGTTATAATAAATTTAAACTAAAACTAGCTCAAAAATAACAATTGGACAATCAACCTAAATAAAGCAAAAATCAAAATACTATTTTGATTTGATGATATCCATATACGCCCCATCCCTGCAGATAATTTCATTTCTCGATGTGTTTCCTGGATAACCTGGGTCTTGGCGAATTTAGTTGGCGTCACAGATCAGATTACGAATATATCTCTGTATAATTTAAACTGCTACTTGAAACGACCGAAATAAGAATATATAAAAAAGCTCCTTTACTTAAAAACTAATTATGTTAGGCTTAATTGACATGTTTACATAATTTCACGAACATACACATAAATTAAATTCATTAGCGTATTGAAAATTCATGATCAACAATGCAATCACAAGAAACAAGCACAAGAACTTTCAGACAAGTCAATATCAGCAGGGCAATTACAATTTAGTTAAGTTTCAAAAACCTTTTCTTATTTTTGTCAAATTTTTTAATTTAAAAATACTGTTTTGGTTATTATAATCAATCAAAGATAAAGGCAAATTCAAATGCTGCAATTAAAAAAATTGTTGGCTTATAACAAATTTCGAAAGATAGTGCGAAAATATTTTCACGCTTTTAGCTTACTTATTTTCTATGACGTTTTTAGATTTTTTTTTGCTTTTAGTTGTATATCAAAATCGTCCCGCGTCCCGCAGTGGACTGATCGTTAAGACACGGTTCCCAGCAGATCACCGAAGTCAAGCATCACTGGCTACGGTCAGTGTGCGGGTGGGTGACCACTTGGATCAGTCTGCGTAGGGACCGAGGGTGTGCGGTATTGGTCCTCGTTAAACTGTGCTACCATAAAGTGCTCGACTTCGCGCGCAGGTCGTCGAGCTACCGAAGCGGGGGTGCCATCCCCTCCGCAGAGGATCAAAATTGTGATGGCATGTCTTCGGATCATCCTCCGGGATGTTTCCCAGACCGTCGCCAATAGCCCATTGTGCAGCTCTAGTGCGACGTAACTTAACAACAACAACAACAACAACAAAATCGTCCCGCAGTGGACTGATGGTTAAGACACGGTTCCAATTTGTTATAAGCCAACAATTAAAAAAATTGTTGGCTTATAACAAATTTCGAAAGATAGTGCGAAAATATTTTCACGCTTTTAGCTTACTTATTTTCTATGACGTTTTTAGATTTTTTTTTGCTTTTAGTTGTATATCAAAATCGTCCCGCGTCCCGCAGTGGACTGATCGTTAAGACACGGTTCCCAGCAGATCACCGAAGTCAAGCATCACTGGCTACGGTCAGTGTGTGGGTGGGTGACCACTTAGATCAGTTTGCGCAGAAACCGAGGGTGTGCGGTATTGATCCTCCTTAAACTGTGCTACAGTAAAGTACTCGACTTCGCGTGCAGGTCGTTGGGCTACCGAAGCGGGGGGCCATCCCCTCTGCACAGGATCAAAATTGTGATGGCATGTCTTCGGATCATCCTCAGGGATGCTTCCCAGACCGTCGCCAATAGCCCATTGTGCAGCTCTAGTGCGACGTAAATGAACTACAACAACAACAATATATCAAAATCATTAGTTCATTTACGCAGTAGAGCTGCACAATGGGCTATTGGTGACGGTCTGGGAAGCATCCCTGAGGATGATCCGAAGACATGCCATCTGCGGAGGGGATGGCACCCCCGCTTCGGTAGCCTGACGACCTGTCCGTGAAGTCGAGCACTTTACGGCAGAACAGTTTAACGAGGACTAATATCACACACCCTCGGACCCTACGCAGACAGAACCAAGTGGTCCTCCACCCGCACACTGGCAGCAGCCAGTGAAGCTTGACATCGGTGATCTGCTGGAAACCGTCTCTTAACTATCACTACAGGACTTAGATTCTTTATTTTTATTCTAGAATGCAAATTTTATAAAAAGTAAGATAACGGTGCTCAGCAGACTATTAGGTAAACATCTTAAAAAAAGATCAGAAATTAGAATAAATCGTTTGATTCTAGGGGTGGAAGTTGCGGGGTCGAATCCCGCTTTCACCTTGGTTTTTTCTTCGCTATGTCCTTCTCTGTATTTTATTTTATAACCGTCGTTGAACAGCGAACGCCATTAGGGTTTACGACCACTAATGTTCGACACCGTAGCCTTGTAATTTTGAACCCAATCCGAAAGACAAGGGAACTCCTGAATCAATGATTGGGGAGAAATTTGCCATCGTGAAAGACTTTTTGAAGCAAATAGTCGGTATTTGCGTTATATGGAGAAGAGCACCTTCCACGGTTAGCCTGACTGCAAGCGAATAGTTTAGCCCGTGACCTGTCTTTCACTGAGGATATTTATTGTCGGTGCGAGCCAGGTGCGGAATTCGGATGGACCAGCTATCATTGGGGTCGAACCCGTGTCACCTTCTTGGAAGGCAAGTGCTCTATCCTCTCAGCCACCCTTCTCAATATTATAGCCGTCGTTGAACAGCCAATCCAATTCTTTGGCTTCTTTACGTCTATGAACGCTCAACTCCTTAGCTATGTAATTTTTTACCCAATCCAGATGACAGGGAAACTCATGGATCAAATATTGGGAGAAATTTTGTCTCCGTGGCGGACTCTTTTTAAGAAACTAACCAGCAGTAGAGTTGCATGGACAGGAAAACCGCGAAAACATCCCATGATCAGCCTGACGGCAAGGGGACTCTAACCCATGATTCGTCTACCACAGAGGACCTTCTCTGTATTTTATTGTATTTTAAAACAGTCGTAGAGCAGTTACCCCAATTTTTTTGGGTTCTTGACTACCAATGTGCTGCAATGTAATGTAACTAACTCAGTAGTTTTCTAATTTTTAATCAAATCCAGAAGACAAGGGAACTCCTATGACAAGTATTGGGAGATATTTGTCTTCGTGGAGGACTTTTTAATAGAACTAAGCCGCATTTGCCTTAGAGAGGAAAACCACGAAAACCTCCCATGGTTAGCCTGACGACAAGGGGACCCATGATCCGTCTACCACTCAGGATATTTTACATCAGTACTGTAGTTGGTGCAAACCGGGTGCTGAATCCCCTGAGCCACCATGCTCCATCTTCTCTGTATTGTGCTATCTGTCTCTCTATTTGACAAATGTTTTTAATGTTATAGGGGATATTTCCGTATCTTCATCTGTCATGCCAATCAAGATCTCGAAGGTGCCAAATTGATTTTAAATGTGAAAAATTTAAAAAAATAATAATAACGCGCAGATTTTTGCTCAAGAGTGACTTTGAGTTACACCCTTGCAGAGGGTCTGCCACCGCTGCTTCGTTAGCCCGATAACGCGCACCCTTGGTGTCTACGCATTCTGATCAGAATGGTCACAAATTCACTTACAGACCGAAGTGATCTTGAACTGTGTCTTTACGATCATTCCACTGCGAAAAAAAAAAATGTTTCTAGAAAATGTCCATTTAGAAATACCGATTTTAATAATTTCATCAATATTTCGTCCACATACATAAAATAAACAGTAATCCAAAAAAATTCCAACACTTTATTCATAACACGAGGGTGGAAAGTTAAGATAATATGTTTAATATTTTTTAGAATATGTTTATATGTTATATTTTTTAGAATATGTTTAGAATATGTTTATATGATAATATGTTTAATATTTTTTAGTGTCAAAAAATAAATTGTAAATCTATATCGCTTACACTAATCAAATAGTTACGTTTAATGTTAAGCTACTAAGTACTATTAATATTGAGTTCTAGTACGTAAAAATCTTATCATTGAATCCAAAATTATTCAGGATGTTAGCTTTTTTATTTCGTTCGCTACGCATCGCATACTTTTAAATGAACTTTACTTCGAAATCCAATAAGTCTTAATCGTTCTTTAGGATTGCTTTTTTTAAAAAAATGCATATTTCTGCTGCTAATCTAAAACTCAACCATAAATTATACGTTCTCTTAGGAACGTTTATAATGTACCCATTCCATTACTACTTTTACGTTAAATAAGTTTGTTTTTTAAAACATATAACCGATTTATTCAACTTTTGCTTCTTAACCTCTTAGCCACTGTAATCAAAGAGAACTGCATCGCTCTGTTTCATATTTGAAGAAAGACTCAAAAACAACAGGAAGTTCTTTGAAATCTCTTTACTACAAAAATACTTCAGCAAATATCAAAATACTTTAAAAAAAATAGAAAAAATGGCGGGGTGGGGTTCGAATTTCGAAGCCGTCTAACTCCCTTCAATATTAAGTTATAATTTTCAAACTCGGTCCCTAAGTAGGGGTCTATGGTCCAAACATTTCTGATGGAGGAAATTTTTATATGTGAATTAGGGGGTGCAGGGGGTGCCTCAAAGTTCTATTGCATAGCTGACTGTGAGAGGACTTTTGAAGCGAAATTGTGGCAGGCTTCTCGTGTCCGAGTAGTATGGTGGTCAAAACACCGGACTATTACCCGACGGCTGGGGCGAGGGGGCGTAGGTTCGAATCCCGGGATCAGTAATTTTTCAGAAAAATTTCTTTTTTTTTTGCTTCCGCTTATTTTGCATTATATTATTTTTTCAATGTGTTTTTCTATATTTTAAAGGTTCCTACGTATAGGAAATAATTTTTTTAAATAGGGAAAATGGCGAATAACGGGTGAAGACTGGAAAAATCCAGAAAAATTGTTTAATTTCCATTGCTTTAAATTATTTCTACAATATATTCGACAGTTTATCATTCGTAAGTTGTTCTATGAGTAGAATCGTGCTTCTTTCTTTGTTAAAGAACGCATAATAGAATAATAATAATAATAAAAATTTAAAAAAATAGCGGGGTGGGGATCGAATTTCGAAGCCGTCTAACTCCCTTCAATATTAAGTTATAATTTTCAAACTCGGTCACTAAGTAGGGGTCTATGGTCCAAACATTTCTGATGGAGGAAATTTTTATATGTGAATTAGGGGGTGCAGGGGGTGCCTCAAAGTTCTATTGCATAGCTGACTGTGAGAGGACTTTTGAAGCGAAATTGTGGCAACCTTCTCGTGTGCGAGTAGTATGATGGTCAAAACATCGGACTATTAACCGACGGCCTGGGCGAGGGGGCGTAGGTTCGAATCCCGGGATCAGTAATTTTTCAGAAAAATTTCTTTTTTTTTTGCTTCCGCTTATTTTGCATTATATTATTTTTTCAATGTGTTTTTCTATATTTTAAAGATTCCTACGTATAGAAAATAATTTTTTTAAACAGGAAAAATGATGAATAACGGGAGAAAACTGGAAAAATCCAGGAAAATTGTTTAATTTCCATTGTTTTAAATTATTTTTACAATATATTCGACAGTTTATCATGTGTAAGTTGTTCTATGAGTAGAATCGTACATCTTTCTTTGTTAAAGAACGCATAATGAAATAATAATAATAAAAAAAATAGAAAAAATGGCGGGGTGGGGTTTGAATTTTGAAGCCGTCTAACTCCCTTCAATATTAAGTTATAATTTTCAAACTCGGTCCCTAAGTAGGGGTCTATGGTCCAAACATTTCTGATGGAGGAAATTTTTATATGTGAATTAGGGGGTGCAGGGGGAGCCTCAAAGTTCTATTGCATAGCTGACTGTGAGAGGACTTTTGAAGCGAAATTGTGGCAGGCTTCTCGTGTCCGAGTAGTATGGTGGTCAAAACACCGGACTATTAACCGACGGCTGGAGCGAGGGGGCGTAGGTTCGATTCCCGGCATCAGTAATTTTTCAGAAAAATTTCTTTTTTTTTGCTTCCGCTTATTCTGCATTATATTATTTTTTCAATGTGTTTTTCTATATTTTAAAGGTTCCTACGTATAGGAAATAATTTTTTTTTAAATAGGGAAAATGGCGAATAACGGGTGAAGACTTGTTTTAAATTATTTCTACAATATATTCGACAGTTTATCATTCGTAAGTAGTTCTATGAGTAGAATCGTGCTTCTTTCTTTGTTAAAGAACGCATAATAGAATAATAATAATAATAAAAATTAAAAAAAATAGCGGGGTGGGGTTCGAATTTCGAAGGCGTCTAACTCCCTTCAATATTAAGTTATAATTTTCAAACTCGGTCCCTAAGTAGGGGTCTATGGTCCAAACATTTCTGATGGAGGAAATTTTTATATGTGAATTAGGGGGTGCAGGGGGTACCTCAAAGTTCTATTGCATAGCTGACTGTGAGAGGACTTTTGAAGCGAAATTGTGGCAGGCTTCTCGTGTCCGAATAGTATGGTGGTAAAAACACCGGACTATTAACCGAAGGCTGGGGCGAGTGGGCGCCGGTTCGAATCCCGGGATCAGAAACTTTTTCTTTTTTTTTTTGCTTCCGCTTATTTTGCATTATATTATATTTTCAATGTGTTTTTCTATATTTTAAAGATTCCTACGTATAGGCAATAATTTTTTTAAACAGGAAAAATGGTGAATAACGGGAGAAAACTGGAAAAGTCCAGGAAAATTGCTTAATTTCCATTGTTTTATATTATTTTTACAATATATTCGACAGTTTATCATGTGCAAGTTGTTGTATGAGTAGAATCGTGCATCTTTCTTTGTTAAAGAACGCATAATGAAATAATAATAATAAAAAAAATAGATAAAATGGCGGGGTGGGTCTCGAATTTTGAAGCCGTCTAACTCCCTTCAATATTAAGTTATAATTTTCAAACTCGGTCCCTAAGTAGGGGTCTATGGTCCAAACATTTCTGAGGGAGGAAATTTTTATATGTGATTTAGGGGGTGCAGGGGGTGCCTCAAAGTTCTATTGCATAGCTGACTGTGAGAGGACTTTTGAAGCGAAATTGTGGCAGGCTTCTCGTGTCCGAGTAGTATGGTGGTCAAAACACCGGACTATTAACCGACGGCTGGGGCGAGGGGGCGTAGGTTCGAATCCCGGGATCAGTAATTTTTCAGAAAAATTTTTTTTTTGCTTCCGCTTATTCTGCAATATATTATTTTTTCAATGTGTTTTTCTACATTTTAAAGGTTCCTACGTATAGGAAATAATTTTTTTAAATAGGGAAAATGGCCAATAACGGGTGAAGACTGGAAAAATTCAGAAAAATTGTTTAATTTCCAATATTTTAAATTATTTCTACAATATATTCGACAGTTTATCATTCGTAAGTTGTTCTATGAGTAGAATCGTGCTTCTTTCTTTGTTAAAGAACGCATAATGAAATAATAATAATAACAAAAATAGAAAAAATGGCGGGGTAGGGTTCGAATTTCGAAGCCGTCTAACTCCCTTCAATATTAAGTTATAATTTTTTAACTCGGTCCCTAAGTAGGGGTCTATGGCCCAAACATTTCTGATGGAGGAAATTTTTATATGTGAATTAGGGGGTGCAGGGGGTGCCTCAAAGTTCTATTGCATAGCTGACTGTGAGAGGACTTTTGAAGCGAAATTGTGGCAGGCTTCTCGTGTCCGAGTAGTATGGTGGTCAAAACACCGGACTATTAACCGACGGCCTGGGCGAGGGGGCGTAGGTTCGAATCCCGGGATCAATAATTTTTCAGAAAAATTTCTTTTTTTTTTGCTTCCGCTTATTTTGCATTATATTATTTTTTCAATGTGTTTTTCTATATTTTAAGGGTTCCTACGTATAGGAAATAATTTTTTTAAACAGGAAAAATGGTGAATAACGGGAGAAAACTGGAAAAGTCCAGGAAAATTGTTTAATTTCCATTGTTTTAAATTATTTTTACAATGAATTCGACAGTTTATCATGTGCAAGTTGTTCTATGAGTAGAATCGTGCATCTTTCTTTGTTAAAGAACGCATAATGAAATAATAATAATAAAAAAAATGGAAAAAATGGCGGGGAGGGGTTCGAATTTCGAAGCCGTCTAACTCCCTTCAATATTAAGTTATAATTTTCAAACTCGGTCAGTAAGTAGGGGCCTACGGTCCAAACATTTCTGATGGAGGAAATTTTTATATGTGAATTAGGGGGTGCAGGGGGTTCCTCAAAGTTCTATTGCATAGCTGACTGTGAGAGGACTTTTGAAGCGAAATTGTGGCAAGCTTCTCGTGTGCGAGTAGTATGGTGGTCAAAACACCGGACTGTTAACCGACGGCTGGGGTGAGTGGGCTCCGGTTCGAATCCCGGGATAAGAAACTTTTTCTTTTTTTTTTGCTTCCGCTTATTTTGCATTATATTATATTTTCAATGTGTTTTTCTATATTTTAAAGATTCCTACGTATAGGCAATAATTTTTTTAAACAGAAAAAATGGTGAATAACGGGAGAAAACTGGAAAAGTTCAGGAAAATTGCTTAATTTCCATTGTTTTAAATTCTTTTTACAATATATTCGACAGTTTATCATGTGCAAGTTGTTGTATGAGTAGAATCGTGCATCTTTCTTTGTTAAAGAACGCATAATGAAATAATAATAATGAAAAAAAATAGAAAAAATGGCGGGGTGGGGTTCGAATTTCGAAGCCGTCTAACTCCCTTCAATATTAAGTTATAATTTTCAAACTCGGTCCCTAAGTAGGGGTCTATGGTTCAAACATTTCTAATGGAGGAAATTTTTATACGTGAATTAGGGGGTGCAGGGAGTGCCTCAAAGGTCTATTGCATAGCTGACTGTGAGAGGACTTTTGAAGCGAAATTGTGGCAGGCTACTCGTGTCCGAATAGTATGGTGGTAAAAACACCGGACTATTAACCGACGGCTGGGGCGCGGGGGTGCCAGTTCGAATCCCGGGATCAGTAACTTTTCACAAAATTTTTCTCTTTTTTTGGCGTCCGCTTATTTTGCATTATATTATTTTTGCAATGTGTTTTTCTATATTTTAAAGATTCCTACGTATAGGAAATAATTTTTTTAAACTGGAAAAATGGTGAATAACGGGAGAAAACTGGAAAAGTCCTAGAAAATTGTTTAATTTCCATTGTTTTAAATTATTTTTACAATGTATTCGACAGTTTATCATGTGCAAGTTGTTCTATGCGTAGAATCGTGCATCTTTCTTTGTTAAAGAACGCATAATGAAATAATAATAATAAAAAAAATAGAAAAAATGGCTTGGTGGGGTTCGAATTTCGAAGCCGTCTAACTCCCTTCAATATTAAGTTATAATTTTCAAACTCGGTCAGTAAGTAGGGGCCTACGGTCCAAACATTTCTGATGGAGGAAATTTTTATATGTGAATTAGGGGGTGCAGGGGGTTCCTCAAAGTTCTATTGCATAGCTGACTGTGAGAGGACTTTTGAAGCGAAATTGTGGCAAGCTTCTCGTGTGCGAGTAGTATGGTGGTCAAAACACCGGACTGTTAACCGACGGCTGGGGTGAGTGGGCTCCGGTTCGAATCCCGGGATAAGAAACTTTTTCTTTTTTTTTTGCTTCCGCTTATTTTGCATTATATTATATTTTCAATGTGTTTTTCTATATTTTAAAGATTCCTACATATAGGCAATAATTTTTTTAAACAGGAAAAATGGTGAATAACGGGAGAAAACTGGAAATGTTCAGGAAAATTGCTTAATTTCCATTGTTTTAAATTCTTTTTACAATATATTCGACAGTTTATCATGTGCAAGTTGTTGTATGAGTAGAATCGTGCATCTTTCTTTGTTAAAGAACGCATAATGAAATAATAATAATAAAAAAAATAGATAAAATGGCGGGGTGGGGTTCGAATTTCGAAGCCGTCTAACTCCCTTCAATATTAAGTTATAATTTTCAAACTCGGTCCCTAAGTAGGGGTCTATGGTCCAAACATTTCTGATGGAGGAAATTTTTATATGTGAATTAGGGGGTGCAGGGGGTACCTCAAAGTTCTATTGCATAGCTGACTGTGAGAGGACTTTTGAAGCGAAATTGTGGCAGGCTTCTCGTGTCCGAGTAGTATGGTGGTCAAAACACCGGACTATTAACCGACGGCCTGGGTGAGGGGGCGTAGGTTCGGGATCAGTAATTTTTCAGAAAAATTTCTTTTTTTTTGCTTCCGCTTATTTTGCATTATATTATTTTTTCAATGTGTTTTTCTATATTTTAAAGATTCCTACGTATAGGAAATAATTTTTTTAAACAGGAAAAATGATGAATAACGGGAGAAAACTGGAAAAATCCAGGAAAATTGTTTAATTTCCATTGTTTTAAATTATTTTTACAATATATTCGACAGTTTATCATGTGTAAGTTGTTCTATGAGTAGAATCGTACATCTTTCTTTGTTAAAGAACGCATAATGAAATAATAATAATGAAAAAAAATAGAAAAAATGGCGGGGTGGGGTTCGAATTTCGAAGTCGTCTAACTCCCTTCAATATTAAGTTATAATTTTCAAACTCGGTCCCTATGTAGTGGTCTATGGTTCAAACATTTCTAATGGAGGAAATTTTTATACGTGAATTAGGGGGTGCAGGGAGTGCCTCAAAGGTCTATTGCATAGCTGACTGTGAGAGGACTGTTGAAGCGAAATTGTGGCAGGCTACTCGTGTCCGAATAGTATGGTGGTAAAAACACCGGATTATTAACCGACGGCTGGGGCGCGGGGGTGCCAGTTCGAATCCCGGGATCAGTAACTTTTCACAAAATTTTTCTCTTTTTTTGGCGTCCGCTTATTTTGCATTATATTATTTTTTCAATGTGTTTTTCTATATTTTAAAGATTCCTACGTATAGGAAATAATTTTTTTAAACTGGAAAAATGGTGAATAACGGGAGAAAACTGGAAAAGTCCTAGAAAATTGTTTAATTTCCATTGTTTTAAATTATTTTTACAATGTATTCGACAGTTTATCATGTGCAAGTTGTTCTATGCGTAGAATCGTGCATCTTTCTTTGTTAAAGAACGCATAATGAAATAATAATAATAAAAAAAAATAGAAAAAATGGCGGGGTGGGGTTCGAATTTCGAAGCCGTCTAACTCCCTTCAATATTAAGTTATAATTTTCAAACTCGGTCAGTAAGTAGGGGCCTACGGTCCAAACATTTCTGATGGAGGAAATTTTTATATGTGAATTAGGGGGTGCATGGGGCTCCTCAAAGTTCTATTGCATAGCTGACTGTGAGAGGACTTTTGAAGCGAAATTGTGGCAAGCTTCTCGTGTGCGAGTAGTATGGTGGTCAAAACACCGGACTGTTAACCGACGGCTGGGGCGAGTGGGCTCCGGTTCGAATCCCGGGATAAGAAACTTTTTCTTTTTTTTTGCTTCCGCTTATTTTGCATTATATTATATTTTCAATGTGTTTTTCTATATTTTAAAGATTCCTACGTATAGGCAATAATTTTTTTAAACAGGAAAAATGGTGAATAACGGGAGAAAACTGGAAAAATCCAGGAAAATTGTTTAATTTCCATTGTTTTAAATTATTTTTCCAATATATTCGACAGTTTATCATGTGTAAGTTGTTCTATGCGTAGAATCGTGCATCTTTCTTTGTTAAAGAACGCATAATGAAATAATAATAATAACAAAAATAGAAAAAATGGCGGGGTAGGGTTCGAATTTCGAAGCCGTCTAACTCCCTTCAAAATTAAGTTATAATTTTCAAACTCGGTCCCTAAGTAGGGGTCTATTGTCCAAACATTTCTGATGGGGGAAATTTTTATATGTGAATTAGGGGGTGCAGGGGGTGCCTCAAAGTTCTATTGCATAGCTGACTGTGAGAGGACTTTTGAAGCGAAATTGTGGCAGGCTTCTCGTGTGCGAGTAGTATGGTGGTCAAAACACCGGACTGTTAACCGACGGCTGGGACAAGGGGGCGCCGGTTCGAATCCCGGGATCAGTGACTTTTCAGAAAATTTTTCTTTTTTTTTTTGCTTCCGCTTATTTTGCATTATATTATTTTTTCAATGTGTTTTTCTATATTTTGAAGGTTCCTACGTATAGGAAATAATTTTTTTAAGTAGGGAAAATGGCGAATAACGGGTGAAAACTGGAAAAATCCAGGAAAATTGTTTAATTTCCATTGTTTTAAATTATTTTTACAATGTATTCGACAGTTTATCATGTGCAAGTTGTTCTATGCGTAGAATCGTGCATCTTTCTTTGTTAAAGAACGCATAATGAAATAATAATAATAAAAAAAATAGAAAAAATGGCGGGGTGGGGTTCGAATTTCGAAGCCGTCTAACTCCCTTCAATATTAAGTTATAATTTTCAAACTCGGTCAGTAAGTAGGGGCCTACGGTCCAAACATTTCTGATGGAGGAAATTTTTATATGTGAATTAGGGGGTGCAGGGGGCTCCTCAAAGTTCTATTGCATAGCTGACTGTGAGAGGACTTTTGAAGCGAAATTGTGGCAAGCTTCTCGTGTGCGAGTAGTATGGTGGTCAAAACACCGGACTGTTAACCGACGGCTGGGGCGAGTGGGCTCCGGTTCGAATCCCGGGATAAGAAACTTTTTCTTTTTTTTTGCTTCCGCTTATTTTGCATTATATTATATTTTCAATGTGTTTTTCTATATTTTAAAGATTCCTACGTATAGGCAATAATTTTTTTAAACAGGAAAAATGGTGAATAACGGGAGAAAACTGGAAAAATCCAGGAAAATTGTTTAATTTCCATTGTTTTAAATTATTTTTCCAATATATTCGACAGTTTATCATGTGTAAGTTGTTCTATGAGTAGAATCGTACATCTTTCTTTGTTAAAGAACGCATAATGAAATAATAATAATAACAAAAATAGAAAAAATGGCGGGGTAGGGTTCGAATTTCGAAGCCGTCTAACTCCCTTCAAAATTAAGTTATAATTTTCAAACTCGGTCCCTAAGTAGGGGTCTATTGTCCAAACATTTCTGATGGGGGAAATTTTTATATGTGAATTAGGGGGTGCAGGGGGTGCCTCAAAGTTCTATTACATAGCTGACTGTGAGAGGACTTTTGAAGCGAAATTGTTGTAAGCTTCTCGTGTGCGATTAGTATGGTGGTCAAAACACCGGACTGTTAACCGACGGCTGGGACGAGGGGGCGCCGGTTCGAATCCCGGGATCAGTGACTTTTCAGAAAATTTTTCTTTTTTTTTTGCTTCCGCTTATTTTGCATTATATTATTTTTTCAATGTGTTTTTCTATATTTTGAAGGTTCCTACGTATAGGAAATAATTTTTTTAAGTAGGGAAAATGGCGAATAACGGGTGAAAACTGGAAAAATCCAGGAAAATTGTTTAATTTCCATTGTTTTAAATAATTTTTACAATATATTCGACAGTTTATCATGCTTAAGTTGTTCTATGAGTAGAATCGTGCATCTTTCTTTGTTAAAGAACGCATAATGAAATAATAATAATAAAAGAAATATAAAAAATGGCGGGGTGGGGTTCGAATTTCGAAGCCGACTAACTCCCTTCAATATTAAGTTATAATTTTCAAACTCGATCCCTAAGTAGGGGTCTATTGTTCAAACATTTCTGTTGGAGGAAATTTTTATATGTGAATTAGGGGGAGCAGGGGGTTCCTCAAAGTTCTATTGCATAGCTGACTGTGAGAGGACTTTTGAAGCGAAATTGTGGCAAGCTTCTCGTGTGCGAGTAGTATGGTGGTCAAAACACCGGACTGTTAACCGACGGCTGGGGCGAGTGGGCTCCGGTTCGAATCCCGGGATAAGAAACTTTTTCTTTTTTTTTGCTTCCGCTTATTTTGCATTATATTATATTTTCAATGTGTTTTTCTATATTTTAAAGGTTCCTACGTATAGGAAATAATTTTTTTAAATAGGGAAAATGGCGAATAACGGGTGAAGACTGGAAAAATGCAGAAAAATTGTTTATCATTCGTAAGTTGTTCTATGGGAAGAATCGTGCTTCTTTCTTTGTTAAAGAACGCATAATAGAATAATAATAATAATAAAAATTAAAAAAAATAGCGGGGTGAGGTTCGAATTACGAAGCCGTCTAACTCCCTTTAATATTAAGTTATAATTTTCTAACTCGGTCCCTAAGTAGGGGTCTATGGTCCTAACATTTCTGATGGAGGAAATTTTTATATGTGAATTAGGGGGTGCAGGGGATGCCTCAAAGTTCTATTGCATAGCTGACTGTGAGAGGACTTTTGAAGCGAAATTGTGGCAGGCTTTTCGTGTCCGAGTAGTATGGTGGTCAAAACACCGGAATATTAACCGACGGCCTGGGCGAGGGGGCGTAGGATCGATTCCCGGGATCAGTAATTATTCAGAAAAATTTCTTTTTTTTTTGCTTCCGCTTATTTTGCATTATATTATTTTTTCAATGTGTTTTTCTATATTTCAAAGATTCCTACGTATAGGAAATAATTTTTTTAAACAGGAAAAATGATGAATAACGGGAGAAAACTGGAAAAATCCAGGAAAATTGTTTAATTTCCATTGTTTTAAATTATTTTTACAATATATTCGACAGTTTATCATGTGTAAGTTGTTCTATGAGTAGAATCGTGCATCTTTCTTTGTTAAAGAACGCATAATAGAATAATAATAATAATTAAAAAAAAGAAATAGCGGGGTGGGGTTCGAATTTCGAAGCCGTCTAACTCCCTTCAATATTAAGTTATAATTTTCAAACTCGGTCCCTAAGTAGGGGTCTATGGTCCAAACATTTCTGATGGAGGAAATTTTTATATGTGAATTAGGGGGTGCCTTAAAGTTCTATTGCATACCTGACTGTGAGTGGACTTTTGAAGCGAAATTGTGGCAGGCTACTCGTGTCCGAATAGTATTGTGGTCAAAACACCGGACTATTAACCGTTGGCAGGGGCGAGGGGGCGCCGGTTCGAATCCCGGGATCAGTAACTTTTCAGAAAATTTTTCTCTTTTTTTTGCTTCCGCTTATTTTGCATTATATTATATTTTCAATGTGTTTTTCTATATTTTAAAGGTTCCTACGTATAGGAAATAAATTTTTTAAATACGGAATATGGCGAATAACGGGTGAAAACTGGAAAAATCCAGGAAAATTGTTTAATTTCCATTGTTTTAAATTATTTGTTCAATGTATTCGACAGTTTATCATGCGTAAGTTGTTCTATGAGTAGAATCGTGCATCTTTCTTTGTTAAAGAACGTATAATGAAATAATAATAATAAATAAAATAGAAAAAATGGCGGGGTGGGGTTCGAATTTCGAAGCCGTCTAACTCCCTTCAAAATTAAGTTATAATTTTCAAACTCGGTCCCTAAGTAGGGGTCTATTGTCCAAACATTTCTGAAGGGGGAAATTTTTATATGTGAATTAGGGGGTGCAGGGGGTGCCTCAAAGTTCTATTACATAGCTGACTGTGAGAGGACTTTTGAAGCGAAATTGTGGTAAGCTTCTCGTGTGCGAGTAGTATGGTGGTCAAAACACCGGACTGTTAACCGACGGCTGGGACGAGGGGGTGCCGGTTCGAATCCCGGGATCAGTGACTTTTCAGAAAATTGTTCTTTTTTTTTTGCTTCCGCTTATTTTGCATTATATTATTTTTTCAATGTGTTTTTCTATATGTTGAAGGTTCCTACGTATAGGAAATAATTTTTTTAAGTAGGGAAAATGGCGAATAACGGGTGAAAACTGGAAAAATCCAGGAAAATTGTTTAATTTCCATTGTTTTAAATACTTTTTACAATATATTCGACAGTTTATCATGCTTAAGTTGTTCTATGAGTAGAATCGTGCATCTTTCTTTGTTAAAGAACGCATAATGAAATAATAATAATAAAAGAAATATAAAAAATGGCGGGGTGGGGTTCGAATTTCGAAGCCGACTAACTCCCTTCAATACTAAGTTATAATTTTCAAACTCGGTCCCTAAGTAGGGGTCTATGGTCCAAACATTTCTGATGGAGGAAATTTTTATATGTGAATTAGGGGGTGCAGGGGGTGCCTCAAAGTTCTATTGCATAGCTGACTGTGAGAGGACTTTTGAAGCGAAATTGGGGCAGGCTTCTTGTGTCCGAGTAGTATGGTGGTCAAAACACCGGAATATTAACCGACGGCTGAGGCGAGGGGGCGTAGGTTCGAATCCCAGGATCAGCAAGTTTTTCAACAAATTTTCTTTTTTTTTTGCTTCCGCTTATTTTGCATTATATTATTTTTTCAATGTGTTTTTCTATATTTTAAAGGTTCCTACATATAGGAAATAATTTTTTTAAATAGGGAAAATGGTGAATAACGGGGGAAAACTGGAAAAATCCAGGAAAATTGTTTAATTTCCTTTGTTTTAAATTATTTTTACAATATATTCGACAGTTTATCATGTGTAAGTTGTTCTATGAGTAGAATCGTGCATCTTTCTTTGTTAAAGAACGCACAATAGAATAATAATAATAATAATAATAATAAAAAAAAAAATAACGGGGTGGGGTTCGAATTTCGAAGCCGTCTAACTCCCTTCAATATTAAGTTATAATTTTCAAACTCGGTCCCTAAGTAGGGGTCTATGCTTCAAACATTTCTGATGGAGGAAATTTTTATATGTGAATTAGGGGGTGCCTTAAAGTTCTATTGCATACCTGACTGTGAGAGGACTTTTGAAGCGAAATTGTGGAAGGCTTCTCGTGTCCGAATAGTATTGTGGTCAAAACACCGGACTATTAACCGTTGGCAGGGGCGAGGGGGCGCCGGTTCGAATCCCGGGATCAGTAACTTTTCAGAAAATTTTTCTCTTTTTTTTGCTTCCGCTTATTTTGCATTATATTATATTTTCAATGTGTTTTTCTATATTTTAAAGGTTCCTACGTATAGGAAATAAATTTTTTAAATACGGAATATGGCGAATAACGGGTGAAAACTGGAAAAATCCAGGAAAATTGTTTAATTTCCATTGTTTTAAATTATTTGTTCAATGTATTCGACAGTTTATCATGCGTAAGTTGTTCTATGAGTAGAATCGTGCATCTTTCTTTGTTAAAGAACGTATAATGAAATAATAATAATAAATAAAATAGAAAAAATGGCGGGGTGGGGTTCGAATTTCGAAGCCGTCTAACTCCCTTCAAAATTAAGTTATAATTTTCAAACTCGGTCCCTAAGTAGGGGTCTATTGTCCAAACATTTCTGAAGGGGGAAATTTTTATATGTGAATTAGGGGGTGCAGGGGGTGCCTCAAAGTTCTATTACATAGCTGACTGTGAGAGGACTTTTGAAGCGAAATTGTGGTAAGCTTCTCGTGTGCGAGTAGTATGGTGGTCAAAACACCGGACTGTTAACCGACGGCTGGGACGAGGGGGTGCCGGTTCGAATCCCGGGATCAGTGACTTTTCAGAAAATTGTTCTTTTTTTTTTGCTTCCGCTTATTTTGCATTATATTATTTTTTCAATGTGTTTTTCTATATGTTGAAGGTTCCTACGTATAGGAAATAATTTTTTTAAGTAGGGAAAATGGCGAATAACGGGTGAAAACTGGAAAAATCCAGGAAAATTGTTTAATTTCCATTGTTTTAAATACTTTTTACAATATATTCGACAGTTTATCATGCTTAAGTTGTTCTATGAGTAGAATCGTGCATCTTTCTTTGTTAAAGAACGCATAATGAAATAATAATAATAAAAGAAATATAAAAAATGGCGGGGTGGGGTTCGAATTTCGAAGCCGACTAACTCCCTTCAATACTAAGTTATAATTTTCAAACTCGGTCCCTAAGTAGGGGTCTATGGTCCAAACATTTCTGATGGAGGAAATTTTTATATGTGAATTAGGGGGTGCAGGGGGTGCCTCAAAGTTCTATTGCATAGCTGACTGTGAGAGGACTTTTGAAGCGAAATTGGGGCAGGCTTCTCGTGTCCGAGTAGTATGGTGGTCAAAACACCGGAATATTAACCGACGGCTGAGGCGAGGGGGCGTAGGTTCGAATCCCAGGATCAGCAAGTTTTTCAACAAATTTTCTTTTTTTTTTGCTTCCGCTTATTTTGCATTATATTATTTTTTCAATGTGTTTTTCTATATTTTAAAGGTTCCTACATATAGGAAATAATTTTTTTAAATAGGGAAAATGGTGAATAACGGGGGAAAACTGGAAAAATCCAGGAAAATTGTTTAATTTCCTTTGTTTTAAATTATTTTTACAATATATTCGACAGTTTATCATGTGTAAGTTGTTCTATGAGTAGAATCGTGCATCTTTCTTTGTTAAAGAACGCACAATAGAATAATAATAATAATAATAATAATAAAAAAAAAAATAACGGGGTGGGGTTCGAATTTCGAAGCCGTCTAACTCCCTTCAATATTAAGTTATAATTTTCAAACTCGGTCCCTAAGTAGGGGTCTATGCTTCAAACATTTCTGATGGAGGAAATTTTTATATGTGAATTAGGGGGTGCCTTAAAGTTCTATTGCATACCTGACTGTGAGAGGACTTTTGAAGCGAAATTGTGGAAGGCTTCTCGTGTCCGAGTAGTATGGTGGTCAAAACACCGGACTATTAACCGACGGCTGGGGCGAGGGGGCGCAGGTTCGAATCTCGGGATCAGTAACTTTTCAGAAAAATTGTTTTATTTTTGTTTCGCTTATTTTGCATTATATTATTTTTTCAATGTGTTTTTGTATATTTAAAAGATTCCTACGTATAGGAAATATTTTTTAAATAGGGAAAATGGCGAATAACGGGTGAAAACTGGAAAACTCCTGGAAAATTGTTTAATTTCCATTGCTTTAAATTATTTTTACAATATATTCGACAGTTTATCATGCGTAAGTTGTTCTATGAGTAGAATCGTGCATCTTTCTTTGTTAAAGAACGCATAATGAAATAATAATAATAACAAAAATAGAAAAAATGGCGGGGTAGGGTTCGAATTTCGAAGCCGTCTAACTCCCTTCAAAATTAAGTTATAATTTTCAAACTCGGTCCCTAAGTAGGGGTCTATTGTCCAAACATTTCTGATGGAGGAAATTTTTATATGTGAATTAGGGGGTGCAGGGGGTGCCTCAAAGTTCTATTGCATAGCTGACTGTGAGAGGACTTTTGAAGCGAAATTGTGGCAGGCTTCTCGTGTCCGAGTAGTATGGTGGTCAAAACACCGGACTATTACCCGACGGCTGGGGCGAGGGGGCGTAGGTTCGAATCCCGGGATCAGTAATTTTTCAGAAAAATTTCTTTTTTTTTTGCTTCCGCTTATTTTGCATTATATTATTTTTTCAATGTGTTTTTCTATATTTTAAAGGTTCCTACATATAGGAAATATTTTTTTTAAACAGGGAAAATGGCGAATAACGGGTGAAAACTGGAAAAATCCAGGAAAATTGTTTAATTTCCATTGTTTTAAATTATTTTTACAATATATTCGACTGTTTATCATGCGTAAGTTGTTCTATGAGTAGAATCGTGCATCTTTCTTTGTTAAAGAACGCATAATTGAATAATAATAATAAAATGAAAAAAATAGCGGGGTGGGGTTCGAATTTCGAAGCCGTCTAACTCCCTTCAATATTAAGTTATAATTTTCAAACTCGGTCCCTAAGTAGTCCCTCACTTTTTTTTATGGTCCAAACATTTCTGATGGAGGAAATTTTTATATGTGAATTAGGGGGTGCAGGGGGTGCCTCAAAGTTCTATTGCATAGCTGACTGTGAGAGGACTTTTGAAGCGAAATTGGGGCAGGCCTCTCGTGTCCGAGTAGTATGGTGGTCAAAACACCGGACTATTAACCGACGGCTGGGGCGAGGGGGCGCAGGTTCGAATCCCAGGATCAGCAACTTTTCAGAAAAATTTCTTTTTTTTTTTGCTCCCGCTTAGTTTTCATTATATTATTTTCTCAATGTGTTTTTCTATCTCTTAAAGGTTCCTATATATAGGAAATAATTATTTTAAATAGGGAAAATGGCGAATAACGGGTGAAAACTGGAAAAATCCAGGAAAATAGTTTAATTTCAATTGTTTTAAATTATTTTTACAATATATTCGACAGTTTATCATGCGTAAGTTGTTCTATGAGTAGAATCGTGCATCTTTCTTTGTTAAAGAACGCATAATAGAATAATAATAATAAAAAAAAATAAAAAAATAGCGGGATGGGGTTCGAATTTCGAATTGTGGCAGGCTTCTCGTGTCGAGTAGTATGGTGGTCAAAACACCGGACTATTAACCGACGGCTGGGGCGAGGGGGCGCAGGTTCGAATCCCAGGATCAGCAACTTTTCAGAAAAATTCCTTTTTTTTTTGCTTCCGCTTAGTTTGCATTATGATATTTTTTCAATGTGTTTTTCTATGTTTTAAAGGTTCCTACATATAGGAAATAATTTTTTTAAATAGGGAAAATGGCGAATAACGGGTGAAAACTGGAAAAATCCAGGAAAATTGCTTAATTTCCATTGTTTTAAATTATTTTTACAATATATTCGACAGTTTAAAGAAAGTTTAAAATGATTATACTTAATCATTAATGATTATATTTTGAGAAAGCTTAAAATGATTATACTTAATGAAACATCTGTGTGAAATGAGTTTGATTGTAGAGAAAACTGTTACTGTTCTTAAACTATTTTATTTTCTTAATTATGTATCTAAATATTAATAAAATTGAGTTTTGATCGATTTATGTGAAGTTAAAAAGTCTTAAATATATTGTTTGGATTTGAAACTGGTGGCATCAAGCTAAAAATAAGCATTTTGATAAAATAAAAAGAAAAGATCCTGGTTAGCTTCAGTTTTTAGATATTGTAAATGTAAATTGTTATATTTCTTTGTATTTATTTTATGTGAAGGTAAATGATAGTATTTATTTACGTTCCAATTATATTTCGACGAGGTGAGGCGAAAGAAAGTTCGTTGTGGCGGTGTACGATGGTGTCCCACCTCGGTAGAGGTAGGGTAGCCCAGTGAGACTTTCAAAGTATCAGGCAGTACAAACCTCTCTTCTGTGAGGTATTATTTAAGATCTAACGTTTCCTCATTTTCTTAAAAATATTTTTTTTTCTAATGTGGAACTCATGCCTTATTTGTTCCTTCTTTACTCACCTTTTTTGATTTTTAATTTCAATGTTTTTTTTTTCTTCTAACTAATATCCACTTTGTTTTGCCTGCAATGCTTTTGTCTGGGTGGGGCGAAAGAAATTCATTGTGGCGGTGTACGATGGTGTCCCACCTCGGTAGAGGTAGGAATGAAACTTTCAAAGTATCAGGCAGTACATACCTGTCTTCTGTGTGCTATTGTTTAAGATCTAACGTTTCCTCATTTTTTTAAAAATATTTTTTCTAATGTGGAACTTATACCTTATTTGTTTCTTCTTTACTCAACTTTTTTTATTTTTAATTTCAATGTTTTTTTTCCTTCTAACTAATATCCACTTTGTTTTGCCTGCAATGCTTTTGGCTGGGTGGGGCGAAAGAAAGTTCATTGTGGCGGTGTACGATGGTGTCCCACCTCGGTAGAGGTAGGAATGAGACTTTCAAAGTATCAGGCAGTACAAAACTCTCTTCTGTGTGCTATTATTTAAGATCTAACGTTTCCTCATTTTTTAAAAAATATTTTTTTCTAATGTGATACTTATGCCTTATTTGTTCCTTCCTTACTCACTTTTTTTTTTAATTTCAATGTTTTTTTTTCTTCTAACTAATATCCACTTTGTTTTGCCTGCAATACTTTAGTCTGGGTGGGGCGTAAGAAATTCATTGTGGCGGTGTACGATGGTGTCCCACCTCGGTAGAGGTAGGAATGAGACTTTCAAAGTATCAGGCAGTACAAACCTCTCTTCAGTGTGCTATTATTTAAGATCTAACGTTTCCTCATTTTTTAAAAAATATTTTTTTCTAATGTGAAACTTATGCCTTATTTGTTCCTTCCTTACTCACCTTTTTTTTTAATTTCAATGTTTTTTTTTCTTCTAACTAATATCCACTTTGTTTTGCCTGCAATGCTTTTGTCTGGGTGGGGCGAAAGAAATTCATTGTGGCGGTGTACGATGGTGTCCCACCTCGGTAGAGGTAGGAATGAGACTTTCAAAGTATCAGGCAGCACAAAACTCTCCTTTGTGTGTTATTATTTAAGATCTAACTTTTCCTCATTTTTTAAAAAATATTTTGTTCTAATGTGAAACTTATGCCTTATTTGTTCCTTCCTTACTCACTTTTTTTTTCCTTCTAACTAATATCCACTTTGTTTTGCCTGCAATGCTTTTGTCTGGGCGGTGTACGATGGTGTCCCACCTTGGTAGAGGTACTGTAGCCCAATGATACTTTCAAAGTATCAGGCAGTACAAAACTCTCTTCTGTGTGCTATTATTTAAGATCTAATTTTTCCTTATTTTTTTTTTAAATATTTTTTTCTAATGTGAAACTTATGCCTTATTTGTTCCTTCCTCACTCACCTTTTTATTATTTTTAATTTCAATGTTTTTTTTCTTCTTTCAAGTCCTTTGCTTTCATTGACAAAAAAATGGTATATATTACAGGTTTATATACTTAAAAAAAGAAACTGTTAACTCAAAAATCAGGGAAATGACGCGATTGGGTTGAGTAATTATTCTTCATTTAAATTCATTGTTTTATTCTCATCTTATAGGATAACGATATTATGTAGAGCAGAGCTGAAACACTTAATCCGTAACATATTGATTCTTTTTTATTTGAAATAAACCATATAAAATATCATTTATTCAACAACCATAATTTATATAAACAAAGGTAATTTTTATTCCAATACAAATAATTAACCTCAAATTAAAGTCGAAAAAATATTTTTAATACAAAAGTTTCATAAAAAAATTCTATAAAATTTTATTATCAGTAATAAAAACTACTTTAATTAGAAAAAAAACAACAACATATTTTTAAAATTGGGACAATTTGTTTCCATAACATTTTGAGAAGGGAATAGCGTTGAGCAAAATTTATCCAGTTGTTTTTAATCAAAATCAAATAGGATAATCAAAGTAATTGTGGTAATTAACTTTTTGGAAACTTTTTTTATGCATTATTTTTAAAAATGTTTAAGTTATGTATTTGTGAAAATTTTAATGCTAAAACTTTGAATACTGCTGAGGGAGGAAAAGAATTTATCTGACCATCAAAATTATAATTTGTCAATTAAATAACTTTATTTTCCATTTTAAAATGGCAATGCCGATTTAAAACCAGATAAATTAAACAGGAACAAGAACACATTTCACTTGAGATTGCAATAATTTTATTTAACTTTCACTTTCTACTATTTTCTTCACTTTTTTTTAATAGTTTTGAGATTTATATTTTTTTAATCATGAAGATCTTTATTCTTACCATTGTTTTAGAAGAGGTAGGATTACCAGCTCGCGCATAGAAAGCGGGATCAGATCTTTTTAAACCTACCAAACAAACATTACTCCTAGTTGAAGAACTTCTCCGTTTCTCTCCTCATCTGGGGATGACAAAGAAAGCTCTGACTGCAAATCTTGGTTGAGTTTGCCAAACAGTTAGCGAAAACATCGGTCATCGGCAAATGTGATATGAGCAGATTAAAAATCCATTGATTGCGTTAATTGGGAACAACTAAAATAGATATAGCCCCCATCGTTTAACTACTTCAGAGATTTTAAAGAATTTCCAGAAGATAGATCAGGAAAATATATTTTTTGAGAGAAAAATTGTTTGATGATTAATTAATTTAATTTTTTGAAACAAACCATAAAATGAGGGCATTTTTAAAAAATTGCTTGATCTCTATTTTGTTTTAGAGTGATGTTATGGAATTTACCGGGGCTAAACGTACTAAACATATATCATGCAAAAACAAACATTTATTATTTTAGTTTTTTAGTAAAAGAGAAGTTATTTTTTTATTTTTCCCTTTATTAAATTTTTTCAAAACAAATTCGCAAAGTTACATACTATTTTAGTAGTTCAAAAATTAATCAAACGTAAAATAAAAGTTTATTATAGATTCATTTGGAGAGCTATTGAATTCAATTAATTGAATGTTAAACTTTGAAAGAACTGCATTAAAACTGTTTTTTCATTAAAACCTTTCAAATAAAAATTATGCTTTATTAGTCTTTTGATGCAATATTCTAGAAAACTCTGCCTTTGTCAAATAATTAATTCTAGAAAAGAATCTGTTCATTATGATTTCCAATCTGTAATCTATTATCTCTACTTTTAATAAACTATATTGTCCACAAAATTTTTTTTTATATATAAAAAAGGCAAGTATAAAAAGTTTAGAAAAATATTATAAACTTTATTTAGGAACAGTTTTAAGAACATTAAAAAGAAATCTTACAATAAGAAATCTCAATATCTTTAAATTTGACCAAATATGTTGGATTGCTTTATATTAACAGGAAAAAAAAGTCAATAAGCCCGGGCAAAGTCAATTAAATCAATTTTCATCATAAGAACTCTCTTGCTTCTGGTTCATTAACTCTTTGCCAAATATCACTGACTCCAAAGAGTTGCATAGTTTTACTAACATCAACTTCAATGGAGTCAGTTATTTAGCCATATCTTTTTTGATGACTCAAAGGATGATACTTCACACACTTATTATAAGGAAAAAGTGCTCTAAGACCCAAAACATTTAAAGTAATTTAAAATAATTAAATTTGTGTTTTAACTAAGTCAAAGAGCAAGCTGTAAGATATATTTACGAACTTAAAAATAAATAACCATCAGAGCTAACTAATAATAAAAATCCTTGCTAAAAAATCATTATATGTAGAAATACAATTGTAAGAAGAAATATTTAAAGAGCAAGAAAAGTTTGCAACATTACAAGTTGCAACATTACAAGTTTGCAAGGAGAGAATAATTTAATAATTGGATTCATATTGTAAAGAAACTTTATATTACAAGAAACTTTATTTCTAAGCACTAAATTGGTTTATGTAAAGTTTTCGATGTTACCTTTTCTAATGGAAACGAATATTTAGCATATAATAAATCATTTAGGAATGATAATTCTTTGGAAAAGAGTACTTTCATGCTTTGCTTAGAACATTAAAAATAATCTGGAAAAAAACTTCATTTTTAGCAACTCACATATTATGAAATTGAATTTCAAGATAAACTGTATTATAAAAAAAAATTTTGAACGGAAATTTAAATATAGTTACTTAAATGAATGATTAATAAGAAAAGCAAAGCTGTAAAATTATAACTTATCCAAAAGAAAATAGTTCATGATAATAATCCAACAGCAAGAAAACATTAAAGTCAGAAATCTAACATTTGCAAGTTTTTACAATGTTGTTTTTCTTCTTCAAATCAACAGAAAATAAAAAGTATACCCTTCAAAGTTTTCAATATCAGAACATTCTGGCTTCCTTTTTATTAACTAATGACTAAATATCACCAATTCCAAGGAGTTTCACAGTTCACTAATATCAATTCAACGGAGTTAGTTATTTAGCCATATACATATATGGCTAAATAACTAAATACTTCATACACTTATCCCAAGGAATGATACCACATGAAACATTTAAACTAATCGGAAATAAAAATGTGATTATGCGCATTGACTAAGCCCAAGGGAAAGCTGAAAGATGGAAAAATATATACATATGCGTTAGTATATACACATTTATGAACTTAAAAGTTATATATTTTTATAAACTGAAAAAGTCATAGCTGTGTGAGCAAAAAATAATAAATAAAATGAAATAACAAAAAAAGTACTACTCAGTACTTTTAGGTATAGTATAGTAAAAGTACTAAATGAAGAAATGTTTCTACCCAAAAATTAGAGAAGATATTCCAGGAAAAGAAAACTAAGAATAAAATCAAGAAAATATTAAAACCAAGTCTGTAGGCTAAATTTGAAAAAAGAGATCAAGAACGCTAGATTAAGTTCTTAGTAAAATATCTCATGGATTATAGCATAAATAAAAACAAAGAATAGATACTTAGAGTGAACCACACATGTACCAGTAAATTAAGATAGCTGCAAATCCAAATGCATTATGACAATCTTGTATTACAAACTGAAATACATTAGTTTCAAAATAGCAACTCAACAACTACAGGCTCAAAAGAAAACTTTCAGTAGCAAGGAAAACAGCAGGTTAATCATATTATGATTCCTTGAATTTTTAAGATCATTTTAATTAAATTAAGATTAAGGAATAACTGAATTATGGAAATGTCATCATTAATGAAAGTCAGAAAAATATAAGTACAATTTGCAAATTCTAGCACAAGGCAATATAATTTAAGAAAAAAAAATGTAATAATTCCTTGCAGATGCCAGAATTTTTTTTACAAGAAGCTAGGAAAACTGTAGGTTCAAAGACTATATTGCAATTTCATTTTTATCTCAAGGCCACAAGCTATAAATTGAAATCAACTAACACCTTAACCATAGAATTTATAATAGGTAGAAAAATATGAAATATAAAAGTTCCAGGCAAATGCTAGAAAGAAATTATGAAAGCAAAGAGAACTTCCGATCAACAGATCATACTACAATTTCTTCATCTGTAGATAATACCGGCTGTAAATTAAAATCAATAAATAATTGAAGCAAAAATTTAAGAAAAGCAAAAAATATTAAATATAAAAATTCCAGGCAAATGCCAGGAAAATAATCAAAAAACCACATAGAATTTATTCTTCACCTTCAAAGACCACAAGCTATAAAATTAAAATCAATAAGTACTTCAAACATGAAATTTATGAATGGCAATAATATATACATGTATATATATATATATTAAAGTTCCAGGCAAATTTATAAAAAATTATTCTATATTTACAATATTTTCCCTATGTTAGAAGCACAATGAACATGAAAAGAATAAAATTTATATGTGTGAATAAAATTATGAGTGAATAATTAAGTGTGAGAAAATGTTTAGTTTCGAATAATAAATTAAGAAAAAGATTTAGATAATAAAATAACATAAAAAGATTAAAGCTTTTTATGTTGCAGCCCACTTTCCTGAAACATTTGTATAACCATCTAAAAATGTATAAAAAATTATTCTCTATTTACAATACTTTCCCTATGTTAAAAGCACAATTAACATGAAAAGAATACAATTTATAATCTTAATATACAAGCAATATATAATTTTTTTTTTTATTTCCAATGGCCAAGGTTACAAAAGACCACTCACCACAATGGAGGAACAACAAAATAAACAAACACAAAACAAACGTGGCAAGTAAAGTCCATGACCACAATAAGTCTCTTGCGCGCCAGTAACAGTCACACAAAGGGATATCCCCTAGTGCCGGGCAAAGACGAACGTGGTTTGCATCCATCTCTGCTTGAAGGTCATAAAGCGTACAGAAAGGCTCTTGAACAACATGAATTTGATGGAGATGTTAGAGGAGGTAGTCGCGTCCGGTAGTCAGTCGAAACTCACCAACTGCCCTACGTTTTGGCTACGTAGGAAGATTTCTGAGATTATTCCATCAGATCTTACCAGAATTTTTCTCTGTGTATTGGTTTAAAGTGAGAGCCATCATCTTTTTCTTGGTTAGGCGCTTGGCATTAGTGAGAGGGACAGCTTTCTTTGATGTCTGTACTAGCCAAAGTTATAGATCATTTAGCCACAAAGTGTTACCAGGGTGCACCACTAGGAGGTAGATCTACGCTGCACCCCTATATATAAAAATAAGAATTATATATAAAAATATATAAAATAAGAATTATAAAAAACACACTATTGTAAAAATGACAAAAAAATTAACACACAATTATCTGCAGATAAATCTTTGTACGCTTACTTTTCAATTAAATGAATTTTTTTAAAAAAGATTTTAATAGTTTATATTTATTCTCTGTCAGTTCAAAGTCATTTGTTTATTTTTCATGATAATAGTCTTTTACTAATAAATACCTTTCTTAATCCATACAACTTTCAATTTTTTCACTTAAAATTATAAATTTCCCCCTGGACTTAAAAATGCAAACATTCAAAGACTTGAAATATAAAAATAGAAAGAAAAAAAATCAATCTAAAATTAGAGACTGTAAAAAGAAAAGATTAGATATTATAAAAAAGAGAGAACAGGCTGCATAACTAGTAAGCTGTAGCAACACTACAGTAGTATGTAAAACCAAGGCCAAATATTAAATAATACATTCCCAAAACATTTACAATAAGTTAAAAAGCTTAAGAGCTGAGAATAGATTTTGTGGAAAAATACTTGATAAAGTAAATAAAAAACTAATAAACCCCAGTAAATTTTATTAAAATCTTTTAGATTTAAAACTAATAATAATATAAAACTGCAATAAATCTTAAAAAAATATTTTTATCCTTCGAAATTTTTTTATTGTAAAATATGCCTTTACAATTTAGGAAATTTTCTGCAAAATTCAGGACGTATGAGCATTTTCAGGGAAATGACATAAATATTATTAAAATATCTAAAGCAGAATAGTTATATAAATGTAAAAAGCAAACTGGTATTGTAAATAGGAAATTATAATTAGAGAAGATGAAAAATAAGGTTAAATAAACAACAATAATAATAATAATAAGACCCAGTTTAAAATCAGGAAAATACTGTAGAATGGATTAAATTGAAATTAAACAAACCTTTACATGACAAAAATTTACATTAAATACAATTATATTTACATCAACCAACACTGAGCTGGGTGGTCACTTCAATCCAGTTTTAAATTTCCCTGAATTTTTTCAGGTTTTTTCATGTAAACATATTAAAATTTCCAGGTCGTCATGTTTTTTTCTCATAAAGTGTAGGATAGGTACAAGAAAAGTATCCATATTATGAAATATTTTATTTAAAATGTTATATTTTTAATATATCACCGAGAAAAAATAATCTTAATAAATTAATTCGTAAGTAAGATATTGTTTCCTATAATTTGTAACTTAGTAAGATATTGTTTTTCATTTTTTAATGCTTGGATAAATTTCTAAAAAATTAAGACAGATGTGGAGAAAATATCTTTAACTAGTAGAATACATTGTTTTTATTGAATAAAAAATGTTTTAATATAATACATTAAGTAGGTACCAAATGTGAAATAAAGAGTGACCAAAAAAAAAAAAAAACCTTGAATAAGTATTGTTTAATATATTTTCATTAAGTAAGAGAAAAGGATTCTAAGCAATTATAACTCAAAAATTTTTTATTTTTACAGTGGCTTCCAAAAGTGTTCGCACACTTATGACTTTTATTGAAATATGGCTCTTTTCACTAATTAAAATGAATATTTCAGAATGGGTATTTAATAAAGAGATGTATAATCCATATATGGCAGTACTTTTACTTTCGTTACTTGTACCGCCGGTACAAGTAAAAAGTACGTACTTTTACTTGTACTTCGTTACTTTTTAAATTTAGTACTTTTACTTGTACTTTCGTTACTTTTTCAGGGAAAAAGTACAAGTATTTGTAACGGAAATATCGAATGAAATCGTTACTTTTTTCTAAAACTCGGTAAGCTTTCTAAAAAAAAAAAAAAAAAAAAAAAAAAAAAAAAAAATTACATTAAAAAAAATGCTTATGTTTTTTTAATTTATAAAATTAATGTGCAATATATATGCATTCACAGCTAATTTCCTGTTTAAATATCCTCTGTTTCAACTTATACTGCACATTCAATTATTTTTTACTAGCTCAAAGATCACAAAGTTATCTGAAACCCCGTGTTTGCTTTGTTTATGACTGTGCTTTTTAAAACGCGTTTCTAAAGAGTAAAACAATTTTAAATCAATGGTAATTTAAATAAATAAAAATAAGAAACTAAAAATTAAAATCAATAGATAAAATTTCTTTTTCGTGCAAATCCATAAAAAGTTTGAAAAAATTATATTTGATTTTAAAATTATATTATACGATTATATTATAAAATTATATAATAATATTCTTCCGAATTTAAAAATAAATTAATATCCATAACTTTCAAAATTAAAAATAATTAAATAAATAACAACAATTTCGCAAAAACATTAAAGAACATAAGAATATTATTCAATAAAATTTTAGGTTACTTTGAATTTTCGATTTCCTAGAAATGTACTTTTAAATCGTAACTTATTTTGTTTAGTACTTGTACTTTTACTTGTACTTTTTACTCGTTACTTTTTAAAATAAGAACTTTTTACTTTTTACTCGTTACTTTTTTTAAAAATACTTGTACTTTTACTCGTTACTTTTTAAAAGTAACGTTGCCATATATGGTATAATCTATAAGATTCGATCATTTAAGAAATATTCACATTTTTAAAATTTGTTTGCAAAAATTAAACTATTAAAAAAAAGCTGTTTTAAAAAAATATCTATAATTTTATTATTTTAAAACAAATAAATTTAAAAAAAAAATCTTTTTAATCATTGAATCAATCCCATTTTGATCCCTTAGTTTCTCTCCTTAATATTAACCTATATTTTTTAAACTCGTCCAGATATCATATTATAATATACTATACTACAATACCAAAAGAAATAGTTATAAGCAAACTGGGGGACCCACACTATCTGATAATATGGTTCCGTTTAAAAAAAAAGACCAGGAAAACATAAAAAGCTACATTGAAACGCAAAGAATTTTTTTTTTTACTTAATACTGGTATTTTAATAACATAATATAATCTAATGAAATATTACGAATGCTGAATAAGAAATTAAGAAATTGTTACTCATATATTGTACATATAAATGGTCCCATATCTTCTTCTAATATTAACCAATAATTTTCAAATTCGCGGTCAGACATTATAAGATAATATTTTACCACGCTGTAGTGTATCTACTACTACAAAAATATCGAGACATGTTCGATTCTATGTTGGGTACCTTCTGATAGATGAAAGTTGATATTGTCTGTAACTTCTCACTCGTCATTGGTGACGTGATGTGAACACGCCTACCTTGACAGAAACTCCTACTTTGATTTGAACACGCCAACATTGATGGATGGTCCCCATTGAACAGTTGACTTGTGACTACGACATTATCCACCTCCTCGCACTGTTGCTACGTACAACGCATTCACTCGACTGCTAAACGCAACACAGCAGTGACCACGACCATGAACGTAATACAGCTCTCACAATCAGCATTCCAAAATACGGTGATCTTAATACAGCTCTCCCGGCTTCTCACAAAACAGCAATGAATCAACTAGTGGTAACTGTTCATCTTGTCCATCACAGCTATAATTCTGGTTCACTAGTATATAAGACATGTTAACTCGATTCTAAGGAAAATTTATCTTGTCAATATTTAAAAATAATATTTAGTAAAAAAAAAAAGGGTTTTTGCAATTTTGTAACATAAATAAAATATTTATTTACTTAAAATTATTTTTTTCCCTTTAATAAGTGAGGTAACATAATGAAACTGTTAAAAGTAAGAAATTGTTACTCATATACTGAATATATGCATATGGTTCCATATCTCCTCTTAATATTAATTTACAAGTTTCTAACTCGATCAGATTTTATATTACAATTAGGACTGGACTATAAGTCGATATATCGCGACACATCGATTTAACGCCTGTATCGGCAGGCCGATACAGCGACTTTAGTTCCAGGCGATGCATCAGAAATCTGATTTAAGCCGTCGAGTAAAGAAGACGAACGATATAGCGATATACGATATAGCAATATACGATATAGCGATATACGATATAGCGATATACGATATAGCGATATACGATATAGCAATATACGATATAGAGATATACGATATAGCGATATACGATATAGCGATATACGATATAGCGATACAAGACACGCAAGGATCTCTTACGTTCCGATACCAACTCGCGCTGGGGAAGACGATGTTCGTATCATTATATTGAAACGGCCTTGATTGATGAGCGGTACCATCAGAATCAGTTTTGAGAGCATATATCGTGATCTCGCATGTTCGTTTCCGCACCTCTTAGTTTTTTTTTCTTCTTTGTCGCTACTTGATATCGTTTCTTGTAGATTATTTTCAGTGGGACTGACTTTGTGATCGTCGTTACCTTGTTCTGAACGTAATCTATTATTGAAGAGAATATATAAAGAAGTGCTTTTTAAATAATTAGGTAAATTGTTTTTTTGAAACAAAACTTTCTTTTTTATTTTTAAATGTGAAAATTAATTTTGATATTATATGTTTAAGTATTATTTTACATTATTGAATTTATTACAAACGGAAATCTAATTTAAAGTGCCCATAAAGAATTAAATTAATAAGTAATTAAATTTGTTACGCTATTTTTTACTTTATTTTAATTTATTAAAAACTTTTTGGATAAAATAATAATTTAATGGGTTTTTATTACTGATTTTAAATTTATAAATCTTTAGTTGCTTTCATTTTTATGAATGAAATTATAACAAAACTTATTTTTCCTCTTTTGGATTTGGTCATAAGTCAATCAACTTTGTTTATTCAAAACAATTAGTAATGTTTGCGACTTCTTTTTTTAAAATCATTTAGCCCTTCGTTTTATTAAAGAGTATAATCGTGTTTCTTTAATTTTATTTCAATATTGTCAGTTGAATATATTATCGAATATCATAATTCTTTTGTTTTTATTTTTAAGAAATTAAACCTTACTTTTTTTTTCGTTCAGAATTCGGTAATTATTCAATTTAACTTTATTATTTATGTGAAATAATAACGATAAAAAATAGTGTTGTTCTAAAAGTGTTTTTTTTTGTTTAATTTATTTAGCACTTTGTTTTAAGCATACAAATAATTTTTAACGAACTTATTTTTTAAATTTTCTTTCTATATTGTTAGGTAAATATATTGATAAATTTCAATTTTATTTATTTTTTTATTATTTATTTTTAAACTAAGAAATCTTTCGTTATTTGCGCGATCATTTTTAGAGAATATAACATTAATATCTTTCGTAAGCAAAACATATACATCAAATTCATAAATTGATTTAAATCAATCTGAGTATGAAGTTTTGATAGAAATCCGACTTTCTCCGCCTTATAAGTAAATGAATTTCAAAAATACATCGCAATACATCGCTATATCGCGATGCAAAACTGACGATGCATCACGGTATAAAATTTCTTATATCGCCCAGTCATAATTACAATATACCAGAGTTGGCCGTTGATTACAGTAATCGATTACAACTGTAATTGATTACAGATAATTACAGCTATGTAATCAATTACTTGTAATCACGATTACAAGTAATCAATTACTTGTAATCGTGATTACAACTTTCAAAAAATTTTGATTACAGCTGTAATCATGATTACAATTTTGATTACAGTAATCAATTACTTGTAATCACGATTACAAGTAATCAATTTCTTGTAATCGTGATTACAACTTTCAAAAATTTTTGATTACAGCTGTAATCATGATTACAATTCTGATTACAGTAATCAATTACTTGTAATCATGATTCCAAGTAATTGCGATTACAAGTAATCACAACAAAAACGATTACGAGTAATTATGATTACAAGTAATCAAAATATATGATTACATGTAATCATGATTACATGTAATTTGATTACATGTAATTGTGATTACTTGTAATCAAACTATACGATTACAAGTTATTACGATTGTATACTATAGTCAAATTTATTACGTAAGTATTCATGTGTTTACATATTTTTATGTACATAGAATGTACGCACGCATGAACGTACAATTTGCGATTCCTATACATACAATGTATGCACAAACGTTGTTTGTACGTACAATATTCATAATTATATTGTAATATACTTAATGCAATGTGCATATGCTTAGTACATATAATTATGCATTTATGATACATGTACGCATGTATGTTAATTTGTACAAAAGGGCAATGTTTTGTATCTTTGTATACAAGGACAATGTATGTATGAACGTATATGAAAATAATGTTTATGCGTTTGCATGCTTTTATGTACTTAAGTACATATATTGCATAAATTTACGATAATAGCACGTATATACAATGTACGTATGTATATAAAATTGTACGTATATTTACGTACAATATGTAAGAATGTTATTTAAAGGTGCAATATATGCATATAGTTGCGTAAATAAAATGCGTACATGCATACATGCATATTTATATGTACATCTATATATGTGCACGCAAAGTATGTACTTATGTATAACTTACGTATGTACTTGTATAACTACATACTTTGTTAATACTTATGCGCATGTAATGCATGGATGCACAAAAAAATAGTTATATGCACAATGTGCGCATGTACATACAACGTATACATGTACATAATTGCAAGTAATGTACAAATACATGCGTACATTTAAATATATGTAATTATAATATGCACATACATTGTGCATACATTAAAAAAATTTATATGAGTAAAGTTATTAAAATTTGTTTTAAAATTTATTCTAAGGCATATGAAACTCGACCTCATATTTTTTAGAAAGCAAACGATAATTTTATTTTGAATTTCTAAATATTAATTCCACACATTAAAATTACCGTTTTTCTTACCATTAAAAAAATTTCTATGAATCATGCATTATGTTATAAGAAAAATAAATCTGTATTGTCAAACATTTCATGAAAATACCTGAAAAAAATTTTTTATTCAGAGAATTTCAAAATGATATAGAACAATTAAAGCTGAAAACTAAATTTAAATATCGTTTGATTTTGTCATTTAACTTGCTTGAGTCATTAAAAGTTAACTTACATGCATTTTATTTATTGCATTGTACACATATTTAGACATAAATGTAATGTACATATGTATACGTGTAATGTATCTACGCATGTACAATGTATGTACATACATTCATGTATTGTACGTGCATATATAGTACATATGGATATGCATACATGGAACATACGTGTATTGTACATGAGTGAATACATTCATTGGACATATATACATTGCACCATATGCATAGATAGGATAGCATGCATGTACACATGTAAAATTTGTACGAAAGAATTATGCCCAATATATTTATGCACATATGTACTGTATATGTACACACATATGTACATTATATGAACATTATATGTTCATTTCATCATATGTACATTATATGAATATACATCAGTACGCTATATGTATATACATCTGTACAATATATGCATCTCAAATGTGTGTATGTACGTACGTTATGCATGTCGAATGTATGTATGAATATATATAAAATATAAATACGCCCAATGTACGTACAATCATACACAAATGTATTATGCATATTTGGATACATACATTGAGCATGAACATATTATGTATATGTACATAAATACACTGGACATGCATATCATGTACATGTATACATACATATATTGTACATCCTACAGACATACCTATATTGTACATGCATACATATATTATACTGTTCATAAATAAATTGCACATGCATGCATGGGATATACATTGTACAGACAATGTATGTATGTTCGTACAAACACAAGTACTTGTATATGCATGCGTACATGAACATAGATATACATTTTACATACACAAATATTTGCATAAAATGCATATATTCATTGTGTATAAATGTACATGTCTACATTGTTTACACATACATACGTAATTATTATCTATATACATACGTACATGTATTTTATACCTACAATATAAGTGTATGTACATGTGCGTGAAACTAAAATGTCTGAACATAAGCTCTAGATAAAATCATGTGCACATACATTTTAGTTACATTCATTTGTACGTATACAAATACGAACGAAATGCAGTGCATGCTAATACGTGCAAAATGTATCATTATAAAATACATTCTACTATCTACTGTAAAATATGATCATTTATAAGAATACAATAGTCTTGTAATCGTGTAATTAGATTACATGTAATCATAATTACATGTAATCAAATTACATGTAATCATGATTACATGTAATCATATATTTTGATTACTTGTAATCATAATTACTCGTAATCGTTTTTGTTGTGATTACTTGTAATCGCAATTACTTGGAATCATGATTACAAGTAATTGATTACTGTAATCAAAATTGTAATCATGATTACAGCTGTAATCAAAATTTTTTGAAAGTTGTAATCATGATTACAAGTAATTGATTACTGTAATTAACTATGTAATCATGATTACAGCTGTAATCAAACTTTGTAATCATGATTACAAGTAATTGATTACTGTAATCAATATTGTAATCATGATTACAGCTGTAATCAAAATTTTTGAAAATTGTAATCATGATTACAAGTAATTGATTACTGTAATCAAAAAATGTAATCGATTACTTTTTTGGCCAACTCTGCAATATACTATACTATCATATCATAGGAAATAAGTATAGAAAAATCAAGAGGCCTACAATGTGGCATAATATGTAGGTATGCCTGCATATATTTCATCGCGTGTAAGTATGTATGTACAACTTTTAACGATAATACCGTTAAAAGTTGGAAATTGTTGCTCACTTTACTGTATATATAAATGGCCTCTTATCTCTCTTTAATATTAAGTTATATTTCTCAAAATTGGACAGATAATATATTATACTATACTACCAATAATTATAGACAAACAAGGCAGCCCAGAATTTGTCACAATGTGGAACTATATAGTTCTATTGACAAACCATGGGAAATTACATAAAAAGTTTGTTATAGGTCGAATACTTAGTGTGTCCAAATGGTTAAATTGATAGGAAGCAACAAATTGTTAGTCTTGAGGCTTCAGGGTTCGAACCCCAAACTTAGTCAATATTTAAAAGAAATTTTTTAATATTTATTTTGTAATAATGTTGCGTAAATTAAATATTCCTTTACTTAAACTTATTACTTTTTACTTTTATAAGTACGTAATGAAAGAAAGTGTTAAAGTAATAAACTGACGCTCATGTACTGTATATAAACGGTCCTATATCTCTCCTAAATATTAACCTAACATTTTCAAACTAGGTCAAATATTGTATTATAGCATACTATACTGTCTTTTCAAAGGAAATAATTATACTGCTCACAAATTTATTTAAGAGTCGAACAAAACTTATATGAAAATCCAAGTCGAACAATGTAGTTCAAACAACAACTATTTTATTATTAACAGTGCGGATTTCCTTACTTTCAATTTTCTCGTATTCTTCTAACTTCGCAAATTGTTTGCAAGTAGTAACAAAAGCATGATCGCTTTTTGTTCAAATCTTTCAAGTTACTTGCATCATTGTTCTCTTCAGCTATAGCCAGTCAAAATTTCAATGTAGGCTTATATCGAATTGTTGTATTAATAGTACGGTTTTTCTAACGGAAGTCGTATAAATTATTCTAAATTACAGACGTCAAGTTTTCCCCTCCGAGATCTTATTGAATGAATTAAATACAAAAATTGAAGTTCAGTTATGCAAAGAATACACTTAAGTTACAAAAGTTGAAAACTAACTTTAATTCTCCATATCCTATAGTGCAAAACTTTTTTGGATTGTCAGATGCATTCCTCGAGGAAATAATCATATTATTGAGGCCTATCGATACGCAACAGTCTCTAAACTTTAATCCTGTTCTGCAATGAATCTGGTAAGTCTGGATAAATTTGATTTCGGCACCACTTAAATTCAAGGAAAATGTTTTTCTTTTTATTAAATAGAAACTTAAAATATTCCCATAGTATCCGTAGAGAATAACATATCATAGAATGGCAACTAATTATTGTAATTATTAAGCTAAGTAAGAATAAGCAGTAGGAATTTTTACAATGTATGTCTTGGTCACACAAAATTTACACACAGACACCTTTTACTTAACGAACCAGTGCCTATTTGCACCAGTTGTAGAGAACCACTAACCTTAAAGCACATCTTGAACCAGTGTTCCAATTTTAAAATGAAGAGACAATGATATTCTAACAGTGAATATTCTGAGTTATTGGAGACAATTCACTTAAAAACCTAATTCACTAAAAAACCTCCAAAATTTTTAAACAGATTTTTACTTTTGATCAGATGTTAAACGAGGTATAACCTTCTTTGGCTTTTAGCGCAGAAAATAAATATCTAACAAAATACTAACTATCTAACTAAATAAATAAGTATCTAACTTGTTGAATATCTTAAATACACTGCATTCTTCCAAAACTCTTAAACAGATTTTTACTTTTGATCAGATGTTAAACGAGGTATAACCTTCTTTGGCTTTTGCGCAAAAAATAACTAACTAACAATATATGTCTCTCCATTCAATAATTTTCTCTCTTTCAAATTATTATATTTGAATTATCAAATTTAAAAAAAAAAAAAGAAAATGGCCTTTTTTGATGGAAAATTACAATGACTTGATGTCAGAGAGTTTTATTTCAGAAATTAATTTTTTAAGAGCATTCATCTTCACTCAGTGAGTAACGAAAAAAATTATGATTTAAAAAATTTCCTTTGTTTATTTAAAACAGTAGCCTGCTACTTTTTTTTTTCTTGCTTGATGGTGATATTCAAGTCATATCGGGTCTAAAAATTTTTCACCTTTCAAATAACTGGTAAACGGATGAGACATTAGTTTTCTAAAGTGATTAACTCTTTGCTTGAATTACTTGTTTGTGAGCTATACAATTTGTAATTACAAAATAATAATGATTATAAATAAAAAAAAGTAAACAGTTCTTATTGGTAGAAAATTATATTTGTGAGTATGTGTAATTGGTCTCGTAAATTTTGAAAATTTTTCAATCATATATACTTTTGCATCATGAATACTTTTTAATATTCATTAGGCTTTTGTAGGAAATACATTTAAATATGAATGAATCCATTAAAGTATTAGCAATTGATCCTATTCACGTCTCAGTTTTGGTTTGCCCTTATGGAACGCAGAATCCGAAAAACGTATGGAGGACGAATCCGCAGAAAATAATATATCAAATAATGCGCATAATATTTCGTGCTTTTATTAGATTCTGGAAAATCTAAAGACAAGAAATCGAATAAAACCTCCACAAAAAAATCTAAAAGCCTTAAACACCTTCATCAGCTACAGAACCTGACACGTCTTCCAGCAACTAAAAATAATGTGCAAAAAGATTCAGTGTCTTTATTAAATTTAAATGTTGAACAATCTTCAAATGAAGAACAAAATGAAAACTGTGAATCTTTTATACCTTCATAAATATTTGCCGTTTATGATGCTTTTAGATTAAGCATAACAAAATTTAAATCCCTTTGAGATGAATGTGACTCTAGTATTTGTCTCTTAATATTATTTTTTTTTTAAATTCTCAATTGTAAGAGAGCTGCAGCACTAAACATTTTATATCATAATACGAAGTCTGACAGCGTGACAGTTCACATTGTGAACGGGTGACAATTTTAATTCAATGAAAGAAATAATGTTAAGTAATGTTTTCAAGACAATGAATTTTATAGATTTAAACTCATACAGTTATAAAATCATGTACTGCTTAGATTGGCGATGAGTCTACCTAAAATATTCATGATCTTTCTGAAAGTAGTATAAGATGGTTTGCTTTAAAGTTTATTTGAAAAAAAAGATGGTTTCTTGATGTTTCTATACATTTTAAACCTGATCTTCATACTCGCTTATCATGTGGTTATTCTAGGTTCTCCAATTATAATCTGCTATAGTTATTTTTTCCCGGTATTTACTTCAGGAAATTCATATTTTTGATGGTGGGTTTTAGTTGCCAAAAAATATCCAGCATGTTATTGCTCAACTACATATATGCTTAGAGAACTAGTTGTTTTGTTATGTTTAGAGAATTAGTTAATAAAAATAATCCAGTATTTTAATGAATACATATAATTAGTCTATGATAGAAACTGTTGATCGCGAATATATTGGGTTAAAATCCCCTTCCCGATTTGCTAACCGTAGTATGTTTTCGTGGTTTTCCTCTCCATGTAACGAAAATGCTGCTTAGTTCGATCAAAAAGTTTTTCACGAAGGCTAGTTTCGCCCGATACTTCATATCGTGTCTTCGCAGTTGGGTTCAAAATTATAAGGCTACGGAGTCTATTGTCGTAAACTCAGAATTGGGTCAACGGTTTAAAATAGATAGTCAAAAATATCCATAGTCGTTGATAAGAAAATGTTTTAATTAAAAAAAAGTACGTTTTTGAATATTGTAAGCTAATTGTTAGTATAAGTCAAAATTATGAAATGTTGCTACTGGCCATTTTTTACAATGGTTACTTCTTTTCAACACACGGACATTTTTTAAAAATTTTAAACAATTTAAAAAAGATATTAATAATGAAATGTGAAGTCCATTAGACTGCTTTTTAGACCCACTGGGAACAAGAAAGCGGGGAAGGCCGCGGTTGAAATAGGCTGACTCAGTGGAGTCTGATTTTCTCGAAATTAATGAAAAGAATTGAAGATCAAAGATAAATCGGAAACCGTCATGGAGAAATCTCCTGAGGAAGACATTGGCTCACATTGAACTGTCTGGCCAACTATAATGATTATGATGTCCATTAGCCTACATCACTGTAGTGCATTTTTATACAATCGTCCTTTTTTGGTAGGTAGGTAGTTCATTTACGTCGCACTAGAGCTGCACAATGGATTATCGGCAACAGTGTGGGAAACATACCTGAGGATGATCCGAAGACATGCCGTGCCAATTTTGATCCTATACCGAGAGGATGACTCCCCTGCTTTGGTAGGCCGACGACCTGCGTACGAAGTCGAGCACTTTACGGTAGATCTTCAGTCCCTACGCAGGCTGTCACCCACCCGCTAACTGACCATAACTTGAGTGCGGTGTTCTATTGGAAACCCTGTCATAGCGATCAGTCCACTACGGGACTAGTCTTCTTTGAGAAGGCTTTTTAAAGACAACAGTTGTTTTTTAGAATCTTTTACCGGTTCTTATAAATTAATGATAGTGATATTGATTTGACTTTAAAGACGAATTTAGTTTTATAAAAACCACTTAATTGTTTAGTGTGCTGAACTCGAACAAATCGCTTAAAAAGTTACAACTGTAATTTACCTAGCTATCCTGACTGGGATTTTGTCCACATTGATTATGCTTAGTGCTTAAAAAAGCATAAACACGAAATTATTCTTTCAGTTGTTGAAAAAGCCGTTTTTTTTTTTTTTGTCCATTTTCTTAAACACGTTTTCTTAACTGGATCCTAAATGAAAAGCTCACAGACCTAATGCTTTTAGTCAAAAATCGCATTTTTGACATGAAAAAACCGAAACCATAATTTCAAATTAAGATTGATAATGACTTTTTTTTTTCGCTTCAATAAAACTATCTGAGTCATAAAGCACAATTTTTTTTTAAAACAAGCAAAATATTAGTTCTGAGAATTATTTTAAATATATTTTAACATTTTTACTACGTATAAGAGGCTCACATTTTGTAATAATTGATTATTTTTTTTATTTAGCATTAAAATAGTATTTAAAATTAAATTAAGTTGGAAAAAAACTTACTTTATAACGGTTGTAATTTGGTAAACAGATTCACCTAAATGCAGTTAATAACGTAAGTTTCCAAAACTCTTTCAAAAAAAGAAAAGAGATAAAAAAGTCTGGATGAAAGTTTGGAGTTTTTAAGGTTCCCCTTCTGAAAAAATTGTCACCACAACACTGTTCAAAATCAGTTAAAAGAATGAATTTTTTTAAAAAAATTTTTTAAAAATGTGTCCTTAATCGAGTATCTCAAAAGTTTTGTAAAAATTATTTTTTCTCCTCCTGACTTCGCTAGTATAAATGTACGCTCGTAATTTGTGATTTGGCGTTGTTGTGTTTTGAGATTTGGCGTTTTTCATACTTAATCTGGTAACCCTTGAATTGTTTTCATAATTTACAAAATAGTATTCGGTCAGTTCTATTACGAATTTGTCCAAAGCGATTTATTGAGATATTTAAAAGCGATTTTCTATCAAAGAAAATTAGTCAATTATTAATTTAATTAGTAATTTATTATTGGTGAGTACGTTTGATCTTTAATTTAAGCGTTTTTTCAAAAACGTTTTTAGTATTTATTGTTTGTAAGAAATTTATTCAATAAGGCTTAGTATCGCAATGTTTTTGTTGTTGTTGATGTATTAAGAAATATACAGTCGGGCCTCTATTTAACGAAATCGCTAAATCCCGATAATAAGTTCGCTATATGGAAAATTCGGTAGAAAGAAGATCACCCTTTGAAATACTTAAATAACACAAAACAGGTTTTAAATTCATAAACACTATAGGTATAATTAAAATCGCAATAGATGCACCTTTATTTTGTAGACTATTATCTGCTATTTACTTTATAAATCTTAACCATAAAAGAAATTCGAATGAAAAGCAAGAATAGAGTAAAACATTATCCAGTACATACATTTTCAACTAAAAAAAAAAAAAAGCTAAGTTTAGGTATGAAATTATAGCTGCATTTATATTTCATAAACACTAGACATAATTAAAATAGCAATGAATACGCCTTTATATTGTAAAGTAGTATCTGCTATTTATTTCATAAAAACAAATAGCAAAACATTACTTTATATTGTATCTAAACAGTGTTACACAATCATGCTACATACATTTTCAACTAAAAAAAGCTGCATAAAATTATAGTTGCATTTATTATAAAAGTAACATGCATTACCACATGCATACTAAAGTTTAATTGCTACTGATGAAATTCGTTTATTTAGTCTGAGTTTATTGTTTGAAATGCGAATAAAAAGGGAAAGTGATTTCTTTCAAAGTTAAGTGGCTTTGAAATTCAATTCCAGGTCATTTCTTTCATAAAATGCGTTAACAAGTTTTAAATGTTCTGAAATATTTTGGGAAATGGATCTCGAAGACAAGTTCTTTAAATAGAAAATTCACTTCGCTATTTGGAAGTTATATTACGAAGAAATTTCCAAAATTCGCAAAATAGAGAAGTTCGTTAAATAGAAGTTCGACTGTATTTTCCTTCAGATGCTATAAAATTAAGCTTATTCTGCCTGGAAAAAATTTAAGAATGCACTTTTAAATTTTTTAAATTCAATTTTAATTTGTTTGATAAGTGTTAAAATGCAAAAATAAAAATAAATCAATTTTACTCGGATAGCTAAGTTATTGAGCGACGTATTAAATTTATCCAGCATTTTCCTACATAATAGCAATATATTCTATCTAACCATTGGTTTATTCTTTATATTTTGACGAATATAGTTGTGAAATTAATTCTGTAGTCAAAAGAAATTTGACATTGAAGTTAAAGCTTAAGTTTTAGCCATCCAAGCAGTTGCGAAAATTATGATTTGACTTCTTGTAGCTGTCTGGAAACGATTGAAAAAGTTATGATAAACATTATAAAGCAAGAATAAGCTAATCTATAGTTTTTCTTTTCTTTTTGGGGGAATTATTCAATCGTGGAAACTTTGGATTTGCCAAACAAAACTTGCGTTGTTTAAGAAAGTTATTACTGCTTCTAATAATTGAAATATTCCGGATAGAACGTTATGATACATTTTAATTTATACATTGTTAAAAAATAATAATAGTTAAGTTTAAAATTACTATTATCATTCAATAAATGAGTTTTGGTATAAAAATATCCCTTACTGATTCAAATCCCTTACTGATTCAAATCCCTTACTGATTCAAATCTCTTACTGATTCAAATCTCTTACTGATTCAAATCTCTTACTGATTCAAATCACTTACTGATTCAAATCACTTACTGATTCAAATCACATTTTGATTCTAACAGTTAAATTATAACGAATAATTTAGAATAACAAGTAGAACAAACAAAACTTATAGAATTTCTTAAATTTCAGTTAGTTTTGTTTCACAGTGATGCTATGTCATATACAGTTAAAAATTTCTTGTAAAACCAGACAGATCCTTACGGATTCATTATTAAGGACTTAAGATTTTTCAATTAAAGAATTCGCGGAATTCAGATAAAAAATAATTAAAAATAAATAAAATATTTCTTTTGTAATTTCTTAAAATGTACCATAGTTATATCTTTATAACAATTAGCAACATAAACAATATACGGAAGATATAATAAGTATATTTAGTTACTTCAAAGAATTTATTAATGAGAAACAATTATGTATTTTTTTCGATCGATATTAGTTAAAAGAAAAATAGTGATAGATAAGTAAATTTTTTTCTAGTTTTTTGAAAATCCGAATTTTTTTTTGTAGTATTTGATTCGAATCACGTAATTTGAAACGTGAAGTCCTTTATGTCATGTTATTCGAATCAGTGATCCAAGTTGCTAGATTCAAAATGAGATTTGAATCAGTTCTTGTGATCCAAATCACGTGATTCAAATCGGTGTTTGAATCCCATGATTTTAATCGCAGATCAGAATTACTTGATTCAAATGGTGATCCGAATCGTATAAATCGAATCAGTGATGGGAATCACTTCATAAGAATCAGTCATTCGAATGATTCGTTTTAATCGGTTATTTAATTCACTTGATTCAAATATTGATCGAAATCATATGATTTGAATAGTGATTCAAATTACTGATCGAAGCATGCGATTTGGATCAATGATTCGAATCCAGTGATTATCTTGAAAATGTAAATTGTTTTTAGTAATATTCTAAGTAGCTAAGTAGTAATTATTTTGAAAAATGCTTGAAAAACTTTTAAAATTTCCACGATTATCAAATCCCATTTCTTTCATTAGCTGTCAAAAACGATTCAGTACAAAATTATGAAAAATTCTTTGGTTTTCTGTGCATGTGCACTCTGAAAAGATTGCTTTAAATCAGGGATGGCATGGGCGGATCGTAAATTTGTGGGGTCATGGCTGAAACTACTTAGGGGCCCTAATAGCCATTTTGTCAAAAAACTGTTTTCTATAGTGATGTAGATAAGTATATAGAAAAAAATAGGACAATAAAATAATTTTATTTATTTTTATTTGTGTATATAAACAGAAACTGTACAACATTGTTGCAAAAGAAATTGACAGGTCATGTGTAGTTATGTTATATAAATTATAAAGCAAACCTTCCTGCATTTTTGTGCTGCAAATTCCTTTATTTGCTCATCACCAGTGCCGTCTTTATGCATGGGCACACCCGGGTAGTGCCCGGGTGCCCCAGGTACTCAGGGGATCCTTGAGAATCTAACTTTTCATAAATTGCATTAAAGAAATATTAGAATAAGCAGCATTACCTTATATATTTTTTTTAAATAAATATATTCTATTGCATAAAGTGTGCATATTTTTTTCTACAAATAGTAATTGATTATTATGCAAACACGAATAATTTGAATAGTTTAACACCAAAAAAACTTAAAAAGGGAACTGAAATCTATTTTTCTACGTTCCAATGAAAATTTTAGGTAAATTTATTTAGGTCATTGAAAGATGTTTTAATAACTGCTTAGTTTGACAAGATAATTCATGCCTTTTGAATTTTTTATGCCCTTACGTTTATTTCATTTAATTATTATAATTAACTTCCATGGTTTTGAGAATTATTTTATTATTTGAGTTATTTTATTATTATATATTGAATTATTTTATTATTTTATTAATGCTTATCATCTCAAATGTTTGTTTTTTTAAATTATGCATAGTTTAAAAATGCTTTATTTGAGTTTTTGGGGCTATAAAAATGTGTTTAAATATGTTTAAATAAAAGGCGATAGGAACAAGTGGTCACCGTGTGAAAAAAAATACAAGAACAAACATATATGTGTGGAATAAAGGGGGTGAAGAGAGGGTTTTAAATAAAAGGAGATACGCTAAACTTAAAAAAATATATTTACAAAAATAAGCTACAATTTCTGCTGGCGTCCTACTCGAGCCAGGCATTCCAACTGATTTCATCTACATGGTGCACAAGTAAGAATAATGTAAATGTAGTGTCCTTGCTATCACGTGATAGAGATGGTTGCTTCGTGGATTTGTATTCCACATATATATAATGCATGTGTAGGAAAAAGTCAAATTTAAATTTGGTGTATGCTTATAATGCTTACTTTTTATTAAAAGTACTTTGTATAATACCTCCCCCCCCATCGTACAAAACCGTACAAAATAGCAAATCCACTCCCCCCACCCCTTCGGGATGTACGTACTTTTTGAACGGCCCCATACAATCATTGATACTCAAGGTAGAAATAAAAGAGAATAATAAACTGTAAATACTCATAATTCAATTCTTCTTTTTTAGTATTTTGATAACAATTTTATTCAAGGAAAGTGAATACTTTGTACTCTTTAGTGAAAATATTAATTAATAATTAAAATATATTTATGTGCAATAACTTTAATGGTATAATTATTTCAAATTCGTGACAATTTCTTTTCTTTTTTTCTTTTTTTTTTTAGTTTTAAATAAATAAAGAAACAGTGTTAACCAAAAAACCTTCATTTTTTAACCCGTAGTTTAAAGTTTTCAATTTACAAATAAAAACATTTTCATAATATAATTTTAAATTTAAATAAAATAATTTTTATAGAAACCATCGTCATTAGTAATTTCACCTTCTTTCTTGATTGTTTTGATTTAAAATTTTTAATTATGATTTCCTTTGTTACCATAATTATATCAATAAATCTTTTTTTTTCCAGTTTTTAATTGTACAGTACCATACAATCCAAAATGCTAATTGTTTAGTGCTAACTATTAATTAAGTTACGAAATAGGACACAAAAACGTACTTTCTCTGAATAAACAAATTTTTCCCCCCATAGTTTGTTCAGGAGAGCCATTATAAGTTTGGACCCCTTAATGTTAATTTCACTTTTGCGTTTTTAGTCATATTTTTTAAACTAATTATGCAATTTAAAAAAATTTGCACCCACTCATAAAACTCATTTACCCAAAGATAATTTTATGAAAAAAATAATATTTAATGATCATTTATTATTTTTTTAACAATCACGTATTATTTTTAATTATTTAATTAAAATGAGGATGAAAAAATATTGAATTATAATAAGGTATGAAACTTTTTATACTATGTTAATCTACAAATTTTTCACTTTAAACATCTAAAGTTTCAACTATTTTTATTTAGTAGAAGCTGAGAAAATTAATTATTTTTAAAAAGATGATTTGGCGACAAAGAAGAAATATTTAAATGGGGCGATTAATATTAAAATGTGATTAAAAGGAGTCTCGAATTGGCTTAATTCCTTTAGTGTTTGGTAACCCTTTAAAATGACGTCAAATCCCGCTCAAAACAAACTATTTCAAATTTGAAAGCTATAAAGTAAGTGTTCTTAATGATCCAATTCATTCTATTTAATATTTTATTCTATATACTGTTTAGTTATTTCAATACTTTAGTTAAAAATGAAAGTCAATTAAAAATTGTCATTTTGTATATAATGATTAGAGGAATGTGTATTTAAAATATCCCTGTACTAAATTTACACTATGATGTGTTGTTTACCTGCTGATGCAGGTTTATACCGGAATTTACATATCGTGATATATATTCAGAAAAATATTATGTTTTAACAATATATCATTCTAATCTATAATATTTTTCTAATTTAACTCAATTACATTATTTTGATATTCCATAATAATCGTTGTGCTTAGTTCGTTGTGCTTAGTTATATATATATATATATATATATATATAAGAAGACAAATACACAATAATTAGGAAAAATTCTATTCATAATTCGGAAAATATATAATGTAAAAATTGAAATATTTTAAGCCATGAAATCTTTCATGGTATATGTATATATTGAATTAGAATAAAATTGTAGTTTCAATGGGAAAATGTTATAAAAGTTGAGATTATTTATGAGAGAAACATAATCTATATCCTTTCATTTTGGTATTTTATTTTGAACTAAAAGTCTTGACGAGAAATACTTATGAAACATTAATGCTTATCTAATTCTTAATTTAATCAATATATTTTAATTGACATTTTTTGAAATTTTTCTACTTTTATATAAATAATTGCATGTAAACAATCAAAATATTAAATAAATTATGGATTAAGGGCTGGATATAACTATGGCTGGATAAAAATAATTAACAATATTTCTCGGACCCTTACAGAACACCTTTTAGGTACTACTGGCCTAAGGATCACTTCGCCCAAATGCAGTGGAGTAGCAAAATGTTAGTCAGACGTTATATCTTTAACTCAGAATATTAATGAAACATATTTTTCATACTTTTTATAATTTTGTCTTAATTTTGGTCAAAGTAAGAGAAAAATATATTTAGCGTCAAACACCGGTGTCCATTTCTGTGTTGAAGGTAAAATCTTTCAAACACTGCTCACTTCCAAACTATAACTTTTCAAATTATCCAAACAATAATTTTGCAGTTATTTAAATCTATGAGAAACAATTATTCATAATTGAAATTTCTTTAATTTACAAAATCAGTTATTGATTAAATTTTTTGAATATGAATGAAACAAAACTACTTTTTTGGATATTATACTTTTATTCAAATATAATTCTGATAATCAAACATACTTTTTTAGTAACTATTAGACTATTCGGTTTATTACTTTACTGGGACTCAATCTTAGTGATTTGAGAGTCTTAAAAATGCCAATTAATTCAGGTATATTATATTTTACATTACGAAGCCAATATTTTCTTTCAGTGAACGTACTTTTTATTTACGTATTCAGACTTTTGACCTTTACTATTCTTCTATAATTCAATAAACGGGGAAAGAGTTGGACACAATCTGGAAGGCAGGAAGTGTGATTGGCAGTTTGGGTTTCTTAATGCTGAGTTCACTTTTTTACGTCTTTGGCAAGATAATTTATCCGGAAAAAATTCTTTGTTCTAAACATTTTTTGAACAATTGATTCAGTTATTTTATTCAGTTATGGTAAAAAAATCTTGAACTGTAAATCACATTAAAATTTATACCTTTTTAAACTATGTCAGTAAAAATGATGAAGTTCCAAATTTGAGCATAATGAATCGCATAGATTTCGAAATAAAAATTATGAATGAAGTTTTTTTAAAATTTTTTATCTAAGAACAATTCGATTGATTTCATTCAAATTTGGCAATTTGTGTCTAAATTTTGATTATGCAGGTTTTTTGATTTCACAATTAAAAATACGAACAGCGCAAATTAACTTGCTTGCTTTGCATGCTTGAACTATTAAGATTATGCTCCAGTATTTAAAACTCCGATCATTGAATCAAAAGTTATTCAAAGTGAGATTTTCGTATTCTCGAAATAAGCATGAAATGTGTGAATTTTTGTGTATTACTTACGCTGTAAATAGTTAAATTATTGAAAACAAAAGCAGTACAACTACAAATAAGCAAAAGAAAAGTTTATATACATTATTTAAATTTATTTATTTAAATATTTTTTGAGAATTGCAATTGGCAAACATCTCAATTTTTTAAAAAATATGCATAGTTTAAAATTGCTTTTTTTGATGTAGGAGTTTTTGGAGTGATTTTTAACGTTTATTAAAGTTGTTGTATGTCTTAAAAAATGCTTTATTTAATGTATGTGAAGTTTTATTTTAAAAGACACGTTAGAGGGCCGATAACATTTCCATCACCGAAGTCAAGCATCACTGGCTGTGGTCAGTGTGCGGGTGGGTGACCACTTGGATCAGTCTGCGTAGGGACCAAGGGTGTGCGGTATTGGTCCTCGTTAAACTGTGCTACCGTGAAGTGCTCGACTTCGCGGGCAGGTCGTCGGGCTACCGAAGAGGGGGTGCCATCCCCTCCGCAGAGGATCAAAATTGCGATGGCATGTCTTCGGATCATCCTCCGGGATGTTTCCCTGACCGTCTCCAATAACCCATTGCGCAGTTCTAGTGCGACGTAAATTAACAGCAACAGCTATTAAGACGGTTAAAGTAATTTTAAAAAAATGAAACTTGGATACCTTATACATGCATAAGGTTACCTTATACCTACTTGGAGTTTTGAGGTAAACACCCAAATAACTAAATGATCACTCTTCTGTCATTCTAAGAATTAAGGTTCTGTATATACCTATTTACATGCTGTTGGTATGGTATTCTTAACTGTATGTAAAGCTTTTAATACATTTACAATTTTATTCCTTTCTGCAAACAATCTATCACATTCATACCATTTCAATTAATTCGGGTGTTTTATATTGTATTCATACATTTTATCTGATTTCATTTATACCTTTTATCTGATTCTATTCACCTACTTATGCCATTTTAACACTTATAATTAATTGTACGACAACTAAAGTGTTCTGTGCGAAATATTTTACTGCATTGTTCGACGTAACATGTCCTGTTTTGGATTTTGTGCCATTAAACCCTACATTCAATCAATCAAGAAGAAAGGATAAGTAGAAATATAGGGTCAAACTTTAGGTGCTCTAGTCTCTAAAAGTATATAAAAAAAGTTTTTAGTCTATAGATGTATAACGAAAAAATACGGTAACTAAAATATGAGGGACTAAAAAATGAGAAGAAAAAAACGTTAAAAAAAAGGATGATGGATAGAAAAAATAATCGGTATATAAGAAAAATTTGCGAATTTGAAACATTTGCTTGAAAAAATACAGAAGGAAATTCGATGTTGGGGGGCATTAACGCTAAAGCATGATAATTTAGACACTAAATGCCGAATTGTTTTGGCGAGATGTTAAATGAAATATCTTTTTATTGACGTGGTTAGAAAATTTTGTCGCCTGAACCAGGAAATTTTTTTTTAATCTAGATGATTAATGGAGATGAAAAATGTAATTAATAAAATGGATGTTGAAAGTACAAAAAAATTTCACAGGAAATTCTGGATTTAGAAATAATGCAAAACCTGAAATTTAAAAATTAACGATCATAAACGTGAATAACAACAAAATTATTTCTAGTGAGAGATGAAATTAGAAGAAAAATTAGAATTGCGGTTAAAATATTGCAAAATAAAATTTTTTTGTCGAAAATGGTAAACTTATATGCTAAACGAAGTACCAGATTACGTTAGTAAGAATTTTTATTTCTATATAGTTCTATGATGGTATAAGAGTTTAGTTATTTATTTGTGTATAGATTTAAGAAAAATTTGATTGTGCGTTATGTTATTTTGTATATAGTTATAATTTGCACATATATTATTTTCATGAGATTAGCATGTTACTATGTGTGACGTTATTAATGTCGGCTGGCACTCACTCAAATCATAGTATATATATGATTCTTAACTTTTAAATTACGTAAACGAAGAACTTTTCAAAGGTCGAATTTTTTTCTTTTCTTTCTTATTTTTTTATTTTTTGCTTTTGTGTGACATGTAGAGAGATTGAAGATTTCGTAGGCTATTAGCAAATTTAAGAGATTTTTTTAAGCGAAACATCTTTATTGAAGTGATACTTCTTATGCGACTTCCAACAAGGTTGCGTTAAACGTTTAACACTACATTTTTATTGACCGGGAAATTACGTGGTAGGATCCAGTTTTCCCTCATTCATTTCCATATTGTTTTGGTTCTCACTAGCATAAAAATAACAAAAGTCATAAATGTATTGTTTTTCTATAAATATTTTAGTTTGATTTGATACACAGATAGTTTAATAGGGTAGTATTTTTTATTTTCAAACTTAGTTGATAACAATTGTAAAAAACGAGTGAAAACAATCCTACGTACAATGCGACGGATTTAAGGTTATGCCAAGGTACGTCTCTTGTGAATATCAATTGATTGTTAGGTTTTCTCTTTTCTAATATATCACCAAATGCAGCCATGAGGGATATTAAATTATTTACTGCAAAATCTTTATTGCCACTATCTACTGCAGGTTCACAAGCTCTGGCAGACGTTACTGGTGAAGAAATTGATTATTGTGAGCGGCCTGTGATCCTTGCAGGAGATTTTAATGCGAATTTTTCGTTACCTGAAGCTGAAAAATTCCTTAAAGACAAATTTGGATTGGAAATTATAAATAGTAGGAAGGATTCAACAACCAAAGGGGGAACTACCATTGATGCAGTTTTTGCAAGAAATATTGAAAAAATAGAACTCAAACATTTCGTACCTTACTTTAGTTATCATAATCCCATTGTAAATGTTTTAGATTTGGATATTTCTCCACTCGAAAATGATACTTAAAAGATGCGATCCATTGTGAATTGTAAGCATTGTTAATAAAGTTTGTCTTAAAGAAGCAATATGATTTCACTAAAAATCAATTTCTACCCCTTCCTGTTTTCATTTCCACATTACGTTTCACTTCTTCCGCGCGGAGGGACTCCACGCACTATTTTTTCCCCCCTCTATATATATTTTTTGAAGAAAAAAATTAATCTTCTTCAACCTGCTTTTATTTACGACAACGCGATTTTTTGATGCCGTCAATTACTAAACAGCTGAGGTATTTAAAGAAAAAGCAAATTTTTCTACTTTCCCAAAAGGCAGGGCCGGACTTCTTGAGGCCCTAAGCACTGAAAATATTTTGGTGCCCTCCCCCCTCTAACAATATCTAGTACTAAGTCACGTGTTAATTCAAAATATAAAATCAAATTTTTTTTTGTAAAAAAAAATATTTATTCAAATTAAATCAAATTTTTTTTTTCAAAAAATATTATAATCAATTGAAAACTTTTCAATTAATATTAAACAAATAACTTATGTTTGTGGGTATGTGCAAAAAAGCAAACACTTTGAATAACTTATGATCGAAAGTTTGAACTTTTATTTACTAAGACTCAAAATACTTTAAATTAGAAAAACAGACACGTACTTTTTCTAAAAAAAAAAGCATACCTTTTTTTTCCAATTGATTCGAATTCTTGACTCTCGAAATAAATGATCATATCTCGAGAATTTTTCAAACGAACTGAAAAATTTTAGCACACAATAATAAAATTCATTTACCTAAAAATAGTTCCTTGTCAAAAATAATTTGTAAGAAGTATTAATCATTTTATATTATTTTATTTGTTAAGAAAATAGTCGAAAGAACTTTAAATTGAAAATTTAACAAATGTCATTTTAAATGACAAAATCCAAAATTTAATCTGTACTAAATCAATCCTGCATCTTTCAATTTAAAAAAAAGTTATATATTTAACATTTAATTTCTCAGGAACAGATTTTGTTCAAATTTTGTATTTTACTATTTAAACTAATATTCTTTAAAATTATGCAATAATTTGTATATTTTTGAATTTAAAATTGTTCCGACTATTAATAATAAATAATTTAAAAAAAATATTTTTGACAGGGAATTATTTTTAGGTTAATGAATTTTATTATTAAGTGCAAAAATTTTTCAATTCGTTTCAAAAGTTCTCGAGACATGGTGAAATGCATGAAAACTGCAATTAAATAAAGGAGCCCAAACTTTCAACTTAAAAAAAACTTTTGGGATCTTAATTTCCATATTGTGAATACCATCCATATTTTGAGAGACAAATATCCAAATTCAACAACATATACATATATGTAGGTAGAGGAAGCACGTTTGCCCGATTTCATAACTTAAAAAAATATCTTCTGCACCAACTAATTTGCATATTTTAAGTTTGGCCCTCAAACCAATTAGATTGAGATCTAGTAAGTTAAAATCCGATCATTAAATCAAGAGTTATTCAGGTTTTTTACTTTTTTTTATTTTACGCACTGTATATAATAACACACAACTTTTAGAAATAATAATGCTTTTCACTATTCCTTTTTCCTTATTAAACCTAATATATTAATAATGATAGGAAGAAAAATGAATGGAAAAAATAGTGATGAGTAATTTTATTTTATAAATGCAACAATTATCTTAAATGATCCCATAAAATCTGGATTAAAAATCAGAAATGAACTTATTTCATAATAACAACTCACTCTAGATTGCATCTGTGGAAAACAGAACTAATTATCTAATAGAATTATTACTATTTTGTTTAATATTTTGGACATTCTCGTAGTCAGTTGACCTGTCAAAGTCAAAGGTACGGAAGAGCTGAAGAGCAATAAATAACTATCAATTAAATCTTAATTTGACTAGTAAAAAAATGACCTTTTAGAAAAAATGATAGAAATCACTTAAAACTACTGCATTAAACCTGTACTTAAAACTCTCATAAGTGATAGCAGTAACTTTGGTCTGAAAAAGCTGTCACAGTAAATAAAAACTCTGTCCTCAATAAGTAAATAAATTCATAAACAAAATGCTTTAAATAGCTATAAATTCAATGATCAGATTTTCATTTACAAATTCGGAACATTCGTGTCTTTATATTACAAAACAAAAACATAAGTATAGCAACAATGAATATAATATAAAAACTAAACTTAAATAATAATCAGTAGAAAATAACAAACAATCATTCTTAATTTGTTCACTTTTTTTTGTGTTACGATATTTTTTATTCCTGTATGCATACGCGAACATAATACAACATTAGTTTTATAGAAAATGATTTTAGGTTTGGAAAAATATAATCCTTAGAAACATAAACAGAAGTATTGTATGTAATTTTATTAAACCAACATTTATCTTAAACCTACTAAAATCTATTTTGTCTACTAAAATTTTATGTACTAAATATTTTACATATTCTTTACAACATTTAAAGACAAATTCGTAAAATGAATCGAAGTAAAATTTGTGCATTGTTACCTAAAATTTTTATTTTAAATCGAATAACTATTTTAATTATAACGTCATAGAATGAAATTTATTTCGATAAGATCAATCATTTAAAAAATTTAATTACTTCTTAAAACTTATAATACGGCATCACCCCCTCTTAAAAAATACGTCACATTGTATTTTTAACAAAAACTTGAAATTTGTTTTTATTACTTTTGAGTATTATTGTGTAATAGAATGCTTAAAATGTAAAAAAAAATTATATAATTTTTAATAATTATAATTTTATTTTTACATTTAGGTTTAATTAATTTTTTATTATTAAAGTATAATAATTCTTTAGGAAAATTAAACTCTTCACTTATATTGATTTAGCCACAATCAATATTGATCGATAAATAATAATTATTGATAAAATTATTTGAAGGGTTTAGCTACTACCTGAAGCAACATCAGCTTTACACTATTACAGCATGCTCTTCAAAAGCAATAATTTAGAATAATGTTTTAGTAGAATAAACTTTTTCTGTGCATTCATGTAGGATTCAGTGCACTTACGTTCTGTGCATTCACGTATACACGGAGGTGTGTAAATACGAGAAATTAGTTACTGATAGTAGCATAAATAATGTTATTGGTTAAAAATTATGTTACTTGCACTAAACAAAATTCAATGATTGAAAATTTGATTTTATTGCTACTTATTTCTTACATTTGTTTTCAAAATTAAATTAGTTTTAATGGGTATTCTTCTTAACGTATTTTTCAGCGTCAACGAACATCCGGTTCACATTGAGAATTCACACATCTTTTGTGCTCAACTTTTATAACATTTGTATTTATACAAGACTCTAAGGACTAAGGAACCTATAATCCTTTCCTTATTCAAAAACTAGCTGCTTGCATTCATATTACGTAGTATATATTTTAAATCTTAAAATCTAATTTCGATATTCGATATATATAGATAAAAAAAATCATAAGTGATGCGAAGTGTGTGGTCATATTTTTCGCAAATTTAACCTCTCCTCCACAAAGAAATTTCGAAAAATGATACTTAAACACAGCTCCTTCTTCTTAATTTGGTGAATAAAAAAAATTATTTGACGCAAATTTTTGCAACACAACCTTTACGTAATTTGATGACGAATTCCAGTTGCCATGAGAATATAATTAAAAATATAGTATAAGAAAATATTTTATGTAGTATAAACAAAAACATGCACAAAAACTGCAAACATGCACAACACAGATTTTTTTTTTCGCATCAGAAATCTTATTTTTTACATCATCAAACCATTGCATCAAAATTTTGTAAATCAAATTTTTTTTCCATAAAAATATCAAATTGCCGGAGTATTAACTTGCTACAACTGCGAAAAATATTCTGTAAACATGAATCGTAGCAGTATGTTATGGAATCATTGTAATGGATAAATAAATAGAGCTTTTATCGCATAGAAATTCACTACTTAATTTTAATGTAAGACCGAAAATTTTTGATACAAAACATCTTTCGTTTTTTTTTTTCTTTTATTATGTGAAATTTCGTACTTAGAAATGGTTGTTATCTACTCTTAAAAAGGAAGCTCAAAATAATAAATTTATTATCAATGTTTCAAAAAAAAATATATGTACTGCGAACATTTAGTTAGGCTTTGTGGTGCCCCTCAATCTTCTGGTGTCCTAAGCACGTGCTTAGTGTGCTTAATGGTTAATCCGGCCTTGCCAAAAGGTCTAATTTGAAGAATTTCTTTTTTTTCCATGTTGCTAAAAAGCTTCGCTGACGGATTTTCTTAATGAACCTTTTTCTTTTAAATACATATATAACTTTCGTTTTCACTCGATAACTCATTCGAATTTTAAAATCTTTGTGTTCAATTTATTCTTGAAATTTTTTATTTTAATTTTGCTAATAAGGAAGATTTATGGTTTTATCGTTTTTGTTCAATTCTCTACGCTTAATTTTATCGCTAAACGAAACTGAGTTCTTAAGATTAGCTTTTATTCCGTTTGAATTACGAATCTTACTTTCACAATTTACGATTCGCGATGCACGATTAATATTTACGTGATTAATGACAGGCTTTTCGAATCTTAATTTTTGTAATTCATTTTGACACGATTTATTTATCGTGCTTCGTAATTTAATTTCAATATGCTAGTCACAGTTGCGATCCAAAGTCGTCGAATTAATAGCATTACACCTGCACATTATTACATTGCGTTTTAACACATTCGTAATCAAAAATCGTCCTTATGGGATTTACGAAGTAAACATCGCGATTTAAATTAAAGTGATTTACGATTAATATTTAAGTGATTTATGTTTCATTACTTCTCTTGTTTCACGAACCTTATTATTTTTTATTTTTGCTATTCATTTTGTCTCCATTTGGAAATTATTAACCGAAATTTAATCTCGTTTAGCTAGTCGCACATCCTAACCCGAGTCATCGTATCAAACGCATTTCATATATAAATAATATGCAGTTTAGGCACGCGATTTATAAATCCCACATCGCTATTCTATTCACATTCACGCGGTGGTTTAAAAACCAAATATAACGATTTCCTGTATTAGTGAGTTAAAAATAAAGCATGATTCAAGTGTTTTAAATTGCACTTCTCAATTTATATTCATGCCCTTTAGATGCTAAACATCGTGAATCACCTTCACCCAAGTTAGTAAGCCATGAAAAATCATTCGCATTCATGCAATTTTAAAAATCAAACATCGCGTTTCCCGTTAATTGAAAGCTATTTATTAATTTTTTTCATCGAAATTCATATTCACGCATTCTCATTTTATTTTCAGTACGTATTTATATATGACTTTGGCAACTCCTATTCACTGGTAACTTTCGTATTTAGTTTATTCATAATTTAAAACAGTCTTGTATCAATTAGTTTTTCATGGTCACACAAATAATAAACAAGATATTTGCAAAAAATGACAAATTTGTATAATTTTTCTGCAGCTATCTTCATTTTTCTTTTCAATTGCTCACTGATAGTTCAAATCTCAAGAATAGAAATCGGCATTAATAAGGACCCGAATGTCAATCACTTCAGAAATGCAAATAAATAATTGATCAACAGGAAATGTTGACCAGATATTATCTGTAATCACCATTTCATAATGGGAAAAATTTATTTTAACACTTATTAAATGCTAAAAGTTTCGTGTATACTAAAATAATTTTTGATAATTTTAGATTATTAAGATGAAGCGAAATTCACCAACCAGTGATGATGCACCAGGACCTTCGAGTTCTGGAGCTGCCGGCCCTTCTGGATCTTCTTCCCAGGAGGGTCCTCAAAAAAAAAAACAGTAAGTACAGTATAAGCTTTTTATTTTTTATTTAATAACTGTCGTTGAACAGACGATAAAAATTTTGTGTATTCGGCTACTAATGTTAAATTATGTAGCTTTAATATTTTGAACACAAGCTTGAAGACAAGGGAACTCTTGTTCCTAGTATTGGTAGAAATTTGCTTTCGTGAAGGCCTTTCTGCGGGAACTAACCCGTATTTGAGTTACATGGAGAGCTTCAAATTCATAAACACTAGACATAAATAAAATAGCAATGAATACATATTGTAAAGTAGTATCTTACTTCATAAAAAGCAAAACATTACTTTGTATCTAAACAGTGTTACACAATCATGCTACATACATTTTCAACTAAAAAAAGCTGCATAAAATTATAGTTGCATTTATTATAAAAGTAACATGCATTACCACATGCATACTAAAGTTTAATTGCTATTGATAAAATTCGTTAATTTAGTCTGAGTTTATTGTTTGAAATGTGAACAAAAAGTGATTTTACTGCTTTCTTTCAAAGTTAAGTGGCTTTGAAATTCAATTCAAGGTCATTTCCCCCATAACATGCGTTAACAAGTTTTAAATGTTCTGAAATATTTTGGGAAATGGATCTCGAAGACAAGTTTTTTAAATAGAAAATTCACTTCGCTATTTGGAAGTTATTTTACGAAGAAATTTTCAAAATTTTCTTAGTTCCTCGAAAAAATTCGCAAAATAGAGAAATTCGCAAAATGGAAGTTCGTTATATAGAAGTCCGTCTGTAATTATTTTTAAAATCATTTAAATTCTTCAAATCGGTTATTCATTATTTTAGTTTATTGCACAAAAGTGAATACTTTTTAAGTATTTATTTTTTAAATATTGACGAATTAATTTTTGTCATGAAATTTGGTTTAAATAAAAATCTCTTTGGAACAAGTGTTCTTTTTCAATGCGGAAATACTAAATTATTAAGTCTCGTGTCTATATGAAGATTAAGAGGAACAAACGTTCCATTTTTTTTAAAGAAGAAATTATCTGATTGCCCCCATTTGTTTTATTTTATAACCGTCGGTGGACAGCCCACCCAATTTTGAGTTTAGGGTCACGAACTTGTAATTTTGTACCTAATCCAGAAGAAGAGGGAACTCCTGGATCAAGTATTGGGACTTCCTCGACATGAAGAGAAAGGCAGCAAGGGGATTCTAAAACATGATCTGTCTACCATTTCTTACTTTCGCACTGTGGTCAGTGCGAAGCGGGTGCGGTTTTCGTATCAAACAAGCATCGCTAGGATTCGAACCTGGTTCAACTTATTGTGAGGTAAACGCTCTATCCCCGAAGCAACCTCGAATCGATTACCGCTTTTGTTGCATTTTTGAGGAATTACTAAGTTTTAATAAATCCATGTGGTTCCTCCTGACGGTTATTGCTCAGTGAAGAAGAGCAAAAAATTAGTTTTAATCGACTTCCATGAATCTGAAATTTCCTTTTGAGAATTTCAATTGGATATTTGAGAAGGATCTTCCCTGCCGCAATAGTTGAAAAGAAACTAGTTTTTAAAAGAAACTTCTATAGTTATGAAAATATGTTTGTCCATTCAATATATTTAATTTAATTATTTTATCAAATAGTAACAGATTTTCTGAGTAGTGAATGTGTTTGGATCCTCCTATTTAAGAATCTGAACATTATTGAAAAATGGTTCTTTATAAGAAGAAACTGAATCCCAAAGTTGAAACAGCGGACTAAAGATTACCTGAAAAGTTAGCTCTCGCAAAAAATCACTTATTATTACATATCATTTCTAAACTAGATTAATTTTGATTAAGTATAGAATTTCTTTGCGATCGTTTTCCTTTCTTTCCTAAATAATTTCAGTTAATGCTTGTACAACGGAAAATTTGTAAGAGACAAATGTTTTAAAAATAACTCAAATAATTATTTAACTGTTAATTTAATTTTTTTCAGTGTATTTATAAAAACTTAAATTTCTTTTCCGCTGGCATTATTTTAAAAAATGTAGTTTGTATAGTAAAGTATATATGTTTGGTCAAATATTTTTTTATGAAAAAATTTAATAAAAATTATCTAATATTGTATTTTTTGTTACGCATTATTCGAATTAGTTTTCACTCATATTTATTAAACTCTAAAATTTATAAGTTTATGCTCTGAAAGATAATGCAAAAATTAAAGAATGGAAACTACATTACTTTATACTAAACCCCGAGTTTGGTAGTGTTTTTTTTTTCCTTAAAGATTATTTTTAGGCATTCAATGTCAACATCTTTTCAACACGTTTGTTTTGTTGAATTGAAAATGTTAGCTTCGTTTTTGCTGCTTTTATTGTAGAATAGAATTTTAACTGATCATTTCTAATAGACTTTATTCCCTTATTATCACTTTTTTTTCTGTTCGGTAAGACATGTAATGGTAATTTTCAAAATTTAATCTATATTTTAAGAGCTAAAGATAATCATTTTCTGTTTCTCTTTTGTATTTTTTTAATTCTTTACTTTTCTTCTTATCAGCGCATTTATTATAACGAAATAATTTTTAAAGAGTTTCTAATGAACGATATTTTTTTTTATTTGCCCATTTTTTCTAAAAAATATGACATTTTATTAAAACTGTATAGGGGTGTTCTGTTTATACCACCCTTAATGGGTATTTTTAGAATCTTTATCAAAAATGTGAAAAAAAAGGATATATTTATAGGTGGTCGCAAATTAATGTTTAAGTGAAGAAAAACTCGATCGATATATGTATAAATTAGAGTTGTGAAAAATGTATGTAATAAAAATCAAAGTTTGATGGTGAAACTCTATAATAATCGTGTATCTACATTTCTGTTTTCGCAATATTTTGTTTTTTTTCCTCTCACTCAAGTACTTATTTGTGATTTCCAATGTGTATAATTTTGGTTTTCTTTTTTTATACGTATTCTAAAGATCGCCGCAGAAAAAAAAATGCTCCATTTTATTTTGAAACCCAAGCTTAGGAACCAAAAGAAGAATTACTTATTTAAACACGAAGCATAACTATTACTGGACATATTAGCCCCAGACTTTGGGGTCGTACTGTAACTTTTTAAGCGATTCAAAACTCTAAACTAAAAATATTTAGTTTTAAAACTCAAAATTCAAATGACGTAAATTTACAACCACTATTATAAATGTATGTCATCTATGCCAACCTTGTATAAACAACTATTGATTTTTAGTCTTTTCTTTTTCCTTAAAAAGAAGATGAAAAAAACTCTAATTTAATACAACATACCAAGTAATTTATGCTAATGAACGATATCATATTAAAAAAAATCTTTGTCTTTAATTCTTAGAAAAGACAATATTTATAAAAGAAGTTGAAAATACAGAATGAAATGCTGTGTCCATTTTCGTAGTTTGAAATGCGTGTCTAAACATTTCCAGCTGTGTTCATTAACATGCGTTTTGAGCTGTGTCAAGTTTTAAAAAGTCTTTTCACGATATCTTAGCAGCGAAAAACAAAATAGATTATTTGTAAACTCCTTCATCTAAATATGGTATATTGCTTGATTTAAATATGTATAACTGAATAATTGAGTATGACTAGCTAAATCATTAGCTGAATTCTGGGAATTATTTATTTTGAATTCTACAACCAAATGTTTTGTAATTGACTTTAAATCAAAGAAATAGATATAGGCTTGATAAAATTTTGTTATAATGATCCAAATTTTACTGAAGTGCCAGATATGGTAATAAGTCTTCACTAATTTACAAAATAAAACAGACGTTCTCTAAATACCGTTTTTCTCATTGATTTTGAACATAAAAATAAGAGCGCTTTCTGAAAAATAGGGTACAAATGATTTAATCAGAAGAGCTGTCAAAAATTTGGGTCCCACTTTTTAAAACATCATTTTAATAATTTAAGCAAACCAAAGAATTTTTTCAGAATTATAAAACTTTTTTCCTAAATATAATAAGTACCATGCCAAAATTCATTTTAATAACCATTTTTAATTTAAAAAAGGTTGAAAAAATATAGAATTGTAAGGTCTGCAAATTTCTACGTTATTTGTATCTAGGAAAATTTATATAAGAAAATACAGCGTTGGAATCAATTCATAGTTTTTGATTGATGCAATTTTAAAGTAATGTTATTAAATTTTAGTTTTTCAAGAGCTATGGGACCCATTTCAGGCAAATTTTGTATTGTGTCATTCGAAATTGCACCCTCCTTTAAAATGAAGTCAAAATTTGCATATCTCACATTAAATATAATTCTTATTAAATATGTACGAGTGTATATGACGAGTGTATGCAGGCCAACGTTGTGTGTGATCGAGACTGAGCAGCAACAGCGCGAGGAGGTGGATAATGTCACGGTCACAAGTAGCAAGTCAACAGTTCAATGTGCACCATCCATCGAAGTAGGCCTGTTTTAATCGTAGTGGGCGTTTCCGCCAAGGTAGGTGTGTCCATATTACGTCCGGGTCACCAATGTGGTAGGGTAACTATCGACAATGTCAACATTTATCTATGAAAAGGTGCTCCAACATAGAATCTAGTTAATCTGCCTTATATACTAGTGATTTGGAATTGTATTTTTGCAGTGATAGACACACTGAAATAAAGTTACACAAAATCCTTGTTATTAAATGATAGAAATTATAATGTTTGACTCTAAGAATTCTCTTCTAGGCGGACACAAGGGGTGGAGACACCAGAAGATGTGAGTATATAATTTTCATTAAACAGTACTTTTAAATAGTTAAATTAAATAAGTAAAAATGAATATCCAGAAATTAATTAAGATGTAAGAAAACTTTTTAAAATTAAACGAAAAGTCTTTATTTAATTGTTCTATCAAACTTAGGATTTTGTTTAAGCAGGGCTTGCAATAACCAAGTATGTTCAACAAATCCAAACTTAAAATTTATAATAATAATTAATTTAAAACAAAAATTGGCTTTAAATCCACTTGGATAATATGACGAAGGGCTTGTTTATTTTTTGATATGTTTGAATACTGTTGAATCTAAATGTGATTGATGTGTAATCATAATATTGGAATACATTTTAGGTCCGTAAGCAGCGGCGGGAGAAAGAGATGGCCGAAAAGAGACGGAGGACGACGGTGGAATTCGCAAAGGAGGAACGAAGGCGTGCCCGCGAGTTCCAGAGACAAAAAGAGGAACAGGACAGGCGAAAGAGAAACCAACAACGAAATCGAATGATAGACGAAGCCAGTCTAATAGCCACATCCCTGGCCAATGAGACAATGGTGATGCTGGCATCTAGATTCATCGACAGAGTGTCTCAAGGTCTATCATTCGAAGAAGCCCGGAGCAGATTAGATGCAGATATAGAAGAGAGCAGCTCCGGGCTCAGAAGATCCATCCAGGACAGCTTGAACAACAGCTTTCCTATCGAAGCTGAAGTAATACCACCTACTTCTCCAACGATGGATCTGTCACCTGTCTTGCAGCCTTCACCACCGGCGATCCTCCAGCCTTCCCCACCCACACCATCACCTATTTCTCCTCCGTTGGCATCTGTAAGTTCTCCACCACCATCATCTCCGCCACCACCCCCACTAGCATCATCTCCATTAGCATCACCTCCACAAGTATCACCTCCACAAGCATCACCTCCACATGTATCACCTCCACATGTATCACCTCCACATGTATCACCTCCACATGTCTCACCTCCACATGTCTCACCTCCACATGTCTCACCTCCACATGTCTCACCTCCACATGTATCACCTCCACATGTATCACCTCCACAAGCATCACCTCCATCATCATCACCCCAACCAGCATCGCCAACAGTGCAAGTACCTCCAGTGCAAGCCCCCCAAGTGCCAACACCACCACTTGTTCCTCAGCAGCCTCAGGCTCGGAGGCGAAGAGGAAACCCTGGGAGGCGAAGCACGAGGCTTGCACTTTTGATCGAATCCAGCAAGAACTTTTTAAAGACCGACCCTCCATTCACCCTTCCCCAAAGACCGAGGTACTCCAAAAAGTACCCGGCTTAAATTTTAACCAAGATCCTTCTGTCGGCAACAACCCTAAGAGACATAAGTAAGTTATTATTTTGGAATCTAGAACATTATTCATCCTTAAGTGTCAGCGTTCAATTATTTGCCGTTAAAACTTATTATACTTTCCCTTTAACTGGAAATCCAACGAAGTATAGTTACGTAGACTTAAATATTTGAAAAGAACTGAATAAAATATTATGATAATAATATTTATTTTTCTGAATTCTGTGAAACTTATTCGTTCATAGTTTTTGTTTTTTAACATATTAGAATACTTGCATCTATCTATAGGTACTTGTTTTCTATTAAATTTAGGTGATTGAGATTGATTTATTAAATAAAATTTATTTAGCACATTACTTAAAATTGCGAAGCGTGAAAGGTTATTTCTATTTTATTTTCTTTGGTTATTTCTATTTTATTATTATTTTATTTTCTTTGCGTGTTAGGTTTTATTTTGTAACAAAAAAGTATTTTTTCACTGTAAATTGTAGCCTAGCAAGTGTGTCAACTCCTTAGCTAGCTTTCTCATCAGATCACCGAAGTCAAGCATCACTGGCTGTTGTCAGTGTGCGGGTGTGACCACTTTGATCAGTCTGCGTAGGGACCGAGGGTGTGCGGTATGGATTCTCGTTTAACTGTTCTGCCGTAAAGTGCTCGACTTTGCGTGCAGGTCGTCGGGCTACCGAAGCGGGGGTGCCGTCCCCTCTGCAGAGGATCAAAATTGTGATGGCATGATCTTCGGATCATCCTCCAGGGATGTTTCCCAGACCGTGGCCAATAGCCCATTGTGCAGCTCTAGTGCGACGTTTTATATTTTAAGAAAAAATATTTTTTTTTGTAAATGTTATTTATATTACGGGCCTGTGTTCTTTTCAGTCTCTTAAAATTTTGCAATCGAATATTGTAAGTAAAAGGGGGGACATATGGCTTGCGCCTAATTTTGGCCAATTACCTTCGCACATTGAAATTTTCTGCTGCAAGCGCTCTTTCGTGATTGGCTAGAGATCTTCTTTCTCTAGTTTCGAATATAGTTTTAATTCTTTTCACTGTCACTGTGGCAAAAGCATTGTTTTTGTTTAAAGCATTGTTTTTGTTTACTATTAAATGCTCTTGGATATGGTGGGTAAATGAATTTGGATTTTACTTTTCATTTGCTATAGTTTATTTTTATGATCTATCTTTTCATTTGTTTTTAAAATATCTTTCATTTTAATAAAACCTTATTTTTTTACTTTTTTCTAAGAAGTAAATTAAAAAAAAAAATTATATTGTGTTTTCAACTGTTTATTAAACTGAAAGTATAGTAAATAATTTAAATAATGGTTTAGGATAAATATTTCTCTAAATCCTAACCTTTGATACAGTGGCTAGAAAAATTCTCATTTTAATTTTCACTTAATATTAATTTCTTTTTATGATTCATTATTTAGTTTACTTTAATGGTCTTCAAACATTTTCATTCTTTTTAATTATTATTACCCCTTATCTAATTTAGGATAAAAGCTTTTAGTTTTAGAAAAAATATACTTAAAAGTAACACATCACCGTTTTAGTTTTCAACCTTTAAATAAAATAAAGATAAAGTAATTAATTCTAATTAAATTAATTTAAGGAGAGGTCCAAGTTAAATAAAATTATAATATCTTTTATTAAATATATTCATTGCTGCATTTTAGTTTTCTACCTCATATGAAATGAAAAATTCCATGTTTAGTTCGCATTAAAAAGTGGTTCAAAATAAATAAAAATTATTTTTCTTCATCAATTTTGTTATAATATTAAGTCATAACTAGGGAGTTTAGCTCCCTGTTCGCTGCCGCTCTGCAACTCCGATGATTGCTTTGTAATAATTGTTTCTATGCAGAATTTTTTTTTCTACTAAAGTTAAAATTATTCACTTAACATCTTTGTACTAAGGTAAAGATTTGCCTCGACCCGCCCTATTAAAGGGAGGAGTAATATCAACCTACAAAAGGTTATTCGTAGATTATTTTTTTCATTTTTGTTATTTTTTTCTTTGTTAGTGATGATCTCTTCTGTTTGGAGAAAAGTCCTGGAAAAAACTTTAGTTATTGGATCTTCATATGTTGCTCTGGAATGTGCTGAATTTATAGCAAGAATTGGGTTGGATGTCACGGTTCGTTCTAACTAGCTTCGAGGTTTCGATCAAGACATGGCTGAAAGAATTGGTAACTACATGCAGGAAGAAGGCATAAAATTTCTCAGACCTTGTGTTCCTACAAAGGTATATATACATTTAGATTTCAAAATGGCTTTTAAGCTTCTACCCGCCCTATTAAAGGGAGGAGTAATATCAACCTACAAAAGGTTATTCGTATATTATTTTTTTAATTTTTGTTATTTTTTTCTTTGTTAGTGATGATCTCTTCTGTTTGGAGAAAAGTCCTGGAAAACTTTAGTTATTGGATCTTCATATGTTGCTCTGGAATGTGCTGAATTTATAGCAGGAATTGGGTTGGATGTCACGGTTCGTTCTATCTTGCTTCGAGGTTTTGATCAAGACATGGCTGAAAGAATTGGCAACTACATGCAGGGGGAAGGCATAAAATTTCTCAGACCTTGTGCTCCTACAAAGGTATATATACATTTAGATTTCAAAATGGCTTTTAAGCTTCTACCCGCCCTATTAAAGGGAGGAGTAATATCAACCTACAAAAGGTTATTCGTATATTATTTTTTTAATTTTTGTTATTTTTTTCTTTGTTAGTGATGATCTCTTCTGTTTGGAGAAAAGTCCTGGAAAACTTTAGTTATTGGATCTTCATATGTTGCTCTGGAATGTGCTGAATTTATAGCAGGAATTGGGTTGGATGTCACGGTTCGTTCTATCTTGCTTCGAGGTTTTGATCAAGACATGGCTGAAAGAATTGGCAACTACATGCAGGGGGAAGGCATAAAATTTCTCAGACCTTGTGCTCCTACAAAGGTATATATACATTTAGATTTCAAAATGGCTTTTAAGCTTCTACCCGCCCTATTAAAGGGAGGAGTAATATCAACCTACAAAAGGTTATTCGTATATTATTTTTTTAATTTTTGTTATTTTTTTCTTTGTTAGTGATGATCTCTTCTGTTTGGAGAAAAGTCCTGGAAAACTTTAGTTATTGGATCTTCATATGTTGCTCTGGAATGTGCTGAATTTATAGCAGGAATTGGGTTGGATGTCACGGTTCGTTCTATCTTGCTTCGAGGTTTTGATCAAGACATGGCTGAAAGAATTGGCAACTACATGCAGGGGGAAGGCATAAAATTTCTCAGACCTTGTGCTCCTACAAAGGTATATATACATTTAGATTTCAAAATGGCTTTTAAGCTTCTACCCGCCCTATTAAAGGGAGGAGTAATATCAACCTACAAAAGGTTATTCGTATATTATTTTTTTCATTTTTGTTATTTTTTTCTTTGTTAGTGATGATCTCTTCTGTTTGGAGAAAAGTACTGTAAAAACTTTAGTTATTGGATCTTCATATGTTGCTCTGGAATGTGCTGAATTTATAGCAAGAATTGGGTTGGATGTCACGGTTCATTCTATCTTGCTTCGAGGTTTCGATCAAGACATGGCTGAAAGATTTGGCAACTACATGCAGGGGGAAGGCATAAAATTTCTCAGACCTTGTGTTCCTACAAAGGTACATATACATTATACATTTAGATTTCAAAATGGCTTTTAAGCTTCTACCTGCCCTATTAAAGGGAGGAGTAATATCAACCTACAAAAGGTTATTCCTATATTATTTTTTTCATTTTTTTTATTTTTTTCTTTGTTAGTGATGATCTCTTCTGTTTGGAGAAAATTCCTGGAAAAACTTTAGTTATTGGAGCTTCATATGTTACTCTGGAATGTGCTGAATTTATAGCAAGAATTGGGTTGGATGTCACGGTTCGTTCTATCTTGCTTCGAGGTTTCGATCAAGACATGGCTAAAAGAATTGGCAACTACATGCAGGGGGAAGGCATAAAATTTCTCAGACCTTGTGTTCCCACAAAGGTATATATACATTTAGATTTTAAAATGGCTTTTAAGCTTCAACATTATTTAAAATTGTTAAGTTTATTGTTAGTTGTTAGTATAATTGTTGAACAAAATTCCAAGTTCGAAGCTTGGCCTGCCAAATTCATAACTTTAGGAAATATAGAGCAAATAAAAACCCAATTTTATTGAGGCTCACCTAGAATTGTCAATGTTTCTCAATCCAATTTTCCAATGTTGCTTAGTAGGTTTACTATGCAACATGAAATAAATGTTTTCATTAACAATGTACATACATGGCGAAGTATTATAAGTAATTTTGAATGGTGGTCAATAAATGGCACTAAAGAGTCCAATCATCTTTAACAATTATGTGACAACAAAAGGGGCTGAAAAACAACTATTTATAACATGTTAATACAGGGGCCGATTGGTTATGTATCTACCACGAACAATTCACTCATGCCTTGGCAGCCCCAGATTTCACTCTAAGTAATTTTTTCCTGTGAGGGTTAGTAAAGAATCTCCAAGTAATAAAATCATAATTGATTTTTAAGCCAGTATCAGCGGCAATTTCCAGCATCGATACAGACATGGTACCTAAAGTTCGGTAAGGAGGATATTTCAGCCTTGATTTATATTGTATAACAAAATTTTTGCACATTGAACATTTATGAGGAATAAATTCATAACTTGATTATACTTTTGAAATAAATAAATTTTTTTTGTACACTTTGTATTGTTTTCCTATGAAATAGTTTTTTTTTTTTATTTGATCTACATTTTATGGAAATATTATTCTTTTGTGTATTATAAATTGTTTTTAAATTCTTTTTTATTAGTTCAATGTACTTGCTCTTAAAAATAAGGACCATTTGTATGTGTACAAAATATGTTGTTTCTTACAATGTTTGTAATTGTTTTATTTTATAGATTGAGAAAAATGAATCTACTGAACACATGTTAAGAGTAATTAGAATAATGGAATCAGGTGAAGAAATTGCTGATGAATATGATATAGTAAGTAATCGTGCTTGATGTCTTGATACAATTATGCTTCATTTTGTTATGCTATTTTGTAAAATTTTTTACCAACAAATTTTTCAGGTATTATTTGCTATTGGTGGTGATTTCTGTACTACTGGCAATGGATTAGAAACTGTTGGTGTAAAAGTTATACCCAAGTATGTAATTTTTATTTATTTATTTTCTTTTTCATGACTGCATTTTTTTTAAGTCATAACAATTTTTTTTAAAGTTCTTACATCATGTAAAATATTGCTTTTTATTGAAGACTATACTATTTTCGCAAATGTTTTGCAATCTGAAAAATTTGTAAGCATTATAAAATTTTTAGAATTTAAACTCAAAATTTATAGAGTTCATTAAACTGCCAAATATTAACATGATTATTCTAACTGAAGCTTTTTAATAACAAAAAATTTTAAAACTTTGAAAATTTTAGAATTTAAATTGATTAAAATTTAAATAATTTATTTATATCAGTATGTAAATTTTTCAATTAATTATTTTTTAAGCAATGGATATAAATTGCTGATTTTTTTTTTTTAAATAAGCTAATTTAAATCATGATTTCAATTATGAATTAAATTAGAATGTTAAATTAAGCAATGCATTACATAAAATACTAAAAATGAATTTTAGTTCTAATGCTGTAATAATCAATAAAAAATAAAATACTTTTTTCATTTATTTCAATATAATGGGGCTTAACATTTTACAGTATGCTTATTAATGTAATGCTGCATTAACTAAAATAGTATATAATGAAAATGCTCAAAGGGACTATAAAGTACTAGTATAAAAGTATTCGGTATAGCACTTCATTCCTATTTATTATTTTGGTTGTGGCAGTCATAATGTATCTTTATCTCGATAAAAAAATGGAAAAAAAAAATTCTTTCACTCTTTGTCTTAACCCATTCAATAACTACATTATTTAGATTATTTTTAAAACTATCCGAACATAAGTTTGGTGACACTCTATTTTTTTAAAAGAAGTTTTAGACATCTTCTGTTTATACTGAGATTATTTCAATTAAATAAATAATGAAAAATTAAATTTTTGAAAATGTTTTTAAAAAAATCAAACTTTGTTTCTTAAAAAATTAAAACTTATTTAGTTTAAATCAGCCAACCTTGCCAGATTATAATGATTTGTATGAATTTTTTCAGAAATTGTTTACATTTATAACTTTCTATTTTAGAAATGGTAAAATTCGTGTTGTGAATGAACAAACTAATATTCCATACACATATGCAGTTGGTGATATTTCGGTGGGAAAGCGAGAATTAACTCCTGTTGCAATAGAGGCAGGGTTGCTACTTACTCGTCGATTGTATGGAAATAGTTCTACCCAGGTATATTATTTTTCTCAATTGTCATTATTTTATCAAGATTTTGTGAGGTAATATATGTGTGATATGTTTAACTAAACATTATTTTATTAAATTGTGACTATCTAATTTGTATATTTATTAAACAGATTGGTACTGGTAGTAAATAGAGTGCATGTCCTGTATTAAACTGAACAAGTGTCCCCTGCAATTTCCATCAATACCAAATGAGTGCTCCTTCCCATTACCCTCTCTTATAAGAATATATTTTCTTATCATATATAGCAAATATTTTTTATTTTATTATTCCCAGTTAGTAAAGTATGCAAACCAGAAAGATGATGGGCTTAATAAGAGTATAGACATTATTTTTCATAATGATTCTGTTTTTCTTTCGATAATTTAAAGATTGAGGAAATTTTTGTATTTTTGCTTGTTTCGTAAGAAATTTCTCTCATTTTTATTCCATTCTTTTTTTATTTTGTTTGTCTACTGTTTATTGATTACATATGTTGCTATAGTGCTGACATTTTTCATAAAAGCAAACATATAACAAATGCAGGCATTATAAGTTATCTAATGTATATTCCAGAAATTTATTTCTTATAATTATATTTCTAAAATCTATTTAATTAAATTATTTGGTTTTATACAATGTTTCTATAAATATGATTATTAATAACTTTAACAAATGTCATGGCAAACATGTTGATTTTGTAACTTTACAGATTGTAATCTCTATACAGTTTAATCGCTCCTTACTAAAATACTTTCTTTAAAATTTCAGGATTACTTTATAAGTATTTTATGGTATTTGATTTTTGTTGAGAATGATTAAATCCATGATTAAAAAAGTACCAATTTATAAAGGAGAAGTTGAATATTACAGTTAATTTTTTATTCATAAATAAGTTAATATGCTTCTTATACTGTTCTTGCAACGCACAAATGAAATGTTAATTATAAAGAGGAACAATTGCCTGATTTTCAAAAAAAAAAAAAAAAAGAAAGAAAAGAAATCACTTATTTGGCAACCTTGATAAAGCTTTAGTTTTATTTCTGGTCTGTTGTATTATTGTGTACATAGCATAGCTAGTTAATTTTTATCTCTAACATATTGTTTTAGCAAGCAAATGCTTGTTTGAATAAGCCTTTTGCTGTCTCAAACAATTATTAACAGTCAACAAAAAATACTTGCTAGCCAAATGGCAAGAGAATGGACCAGATACAGCAACTCGCAACTTATGCTGATTGAAAGAGTATCCAGTTTCTGCTGTAGTAATCGCACTCCATATATTCGAAATTATATTTGATTATTTTTGGACTAGGAATTTGAGATATAAGTTTTATCTATTTATTTTTTAAACAAAAAAGTGTTACATTTCTAAGTAACAGAAATATAAAAATTTAGTATTTTTCAGACTGTTTAGCATTTTTAAAAGGTGTATAAAGGTGCTTATTTTCGTTTTTAGAAGCCTTAAATGTGCTTTTTTGTTGTTTGTATTGGATGCTTATTTTTTTCTTTTTAAAATAGGATTATTTTTTGCCCTGTCAATTGTCTCTATGAATTGGACAAGAAGCTTAATTTCTGTAATGTTCTGTTCACAAGTTTTCGCATTACATTTCAGTGTAATGTTGCATTTGTCTGTGCCATATGAAAAGTCAATCCTTTTACATATTAGATGAATTATGAGAGGCTTGAGCAGTGAACAATCACGGAGCTTCACCACCTCAAAATTTTCATCCTCCTTTTATCAGTTTTGTTTCAAAAAAGAGAACTAATTAAGGTCTTTTAATTGTGAGAGTTTTTAACATTTTCACTTTCCAGACAAAATTCAGGGACCATGCACTAGTTTACATTTGTAAAATGAATTTATTAAAGGTTTTCTCAGTTTGTTTAATTCTGAACACATCTTTATCAATTCGGTATGATCAATAATAATAATTAAATATTTTTGTTGAGTGTTTATTTTTAAATAATTTTCACTTATTTCATTTATAATAATTTTCACAATTTTAAATTAAAATAATTTTTTGTTAAAGCGAATAAAGTAATTATTAATTAAAAAATAGAAGTCGCAACGGAATATTGAATTTATTTAAAATTGTGCATAAAATGTTTCATGATGGCTAATATAATCAAAAATAGAGCTGTTTGAAACTTTTTGTTATTTATCTCTTATTGATACGCATACATTATTTTTGATATTTTTTTTCAGTACTTAAAAATATTTTTGAGTTCTTAAAAGGTATTTTTTTTTATGAAAAATTTTGCTGTATACCCTGTTTTAATAATGAAAAGGGGATAGATTCAAAACAGTACACATCCTCCTGCTGGAAAATTATGAAAAGAAAAACGTAAATTTAGGCACTATGAAATATTAAATCAAGAATGGATGAGGGATCTGTGATTTTGCTAGTGATAGCTTTTGATTCTTATCAAGGCTCTCTCTCTTTTTTAAATTTTTTTTTAAAGTTTTAGAATAAAAGATGTGTAGGTGGTAGTGATTTAATAATGACTATTTTATAAAATCATAACATTGCAGCAAACCTTTTATCCTTAAATTTCAATGTATAAATTTTTATGTAAATCTATAAAGGAGTTGTAGAAAGATGTGAAAGAATAAATTTGCTCTAATATATTTAAACTGAGAAAAATTTCATGGGTTGTATTTGTTAACAAGATGGTTAAATGTAATATTAATTAAATTTATAATTATAAAAAATACTTTATGATTATTTTTGCATGACAATCGTGCCTGACTTATAACTATATTAAAATATTTTCTTTACAGATGGTTCTATGGTTTTTCAATTTATTTTGGATCTAGTTTCTTGAAATTATATAGAAATAGTTATAGCTGAGTTAGGCCAAATATTTACTCCTTTAGAGTGTGGATGTATTGGATTTTCTGAAGAAAGAGCAATAGACACTTATGGAGAGGAAAATATTGAGGTATATGCTTTACCATTAGCTATTTTATTAACCAGCATTTGCAGGGATGATTTTTTTTTTATGTTTTATTCTCTACAACTTTATTTATTTATTGGCAGGATTGCTCCTTTTCTGTCCACAAGATAGTTTTCTATTGTAGTTCCAACTTCACGATTACCAAATATTTATTTATTTTACACAGGTCTACCATTCTAACCTCTCGAGTGGACTGTAGAGAAGGAAGTGTTTGTTATGCAAAACTATGCCTTAAAACTGATAATGTAAGTCTTTATTTCATTTTTTTAAAATTTTATTATTATTATAGTTGCTAACTCCACTAACATTGCCTTTTTATATCAATTTTCTATGAAAAGTACTTTCTAGGCTTTTACAATTTATTTTAATGCCACTAAAATAAATTTTTACAAAATTTATTTTAGTGGTAGCTAAGTTTAAGCTTTAATATATTATTTTTTATTCACTTAAACTTATTTTACACAACACTACTTATAAATAATTTAAAAGTTCATCTGCTATGCCACTTTGTTGCAGCTCTTTCATGGTGAGGCTTTTAAAATGTTCGTGAAATTACTAAAAATTCTGAAAGCTTTGGATTTAAATGTCTACTACTCCATTAAATAATTTGAAAATTAAGAATAAGAAAAGTTAAGATAATTTATTCAAGAGTATTCCAAAATGTACTACACAATGAAAACTTTTAAAGCATACTATACAGCTATTAATTTAAAGGCTATACCAGAAATTTACTATCTTGTAATAAAAAAATAGGATGTTTACTTATACACCAAACTATCAAGTTCTCACAGGCACAAACATTTCAAGTTTTTTTTGTGAATGTCCGTGTTATTTTGTGAATATTCATAAACGATTATCAATAGTGCCAAAATCATAGCAGTTGGCAGTCTTCTTCTCTGAGATAATTTAAATGAGTATTATGCACTATAATGAAAGATCTTTATGGTGCAAACCTTGGACCTTGTATTATATATACCATTTCTTTTTAAATTAATAACCTTTTTAAACTTACCTAGTTAATATAGCCCAATATCTATAGAACAGATGAATATTAATGTTTTAATACAAATTAATGCATACACATAAATAAAAAATTAGTGACACACTCTCTGCCTCTAAACGGGAAATGATTAAAAGTTCCTAAGGATGAGGAAAAAATAATCTTTAACGTAACAATAAGCAACTAGCTTTTAGCTCATTCACATATCTGGCAGATTTGTTACCATATGTTAGCATTCGTGATATCGCACCATTTTTTAAAGTCATTTTTGATAAACTTTTTCTTAATTTAATTTTTTATTTGAAGGTGTTGACTGTTATTTCCCCCCTTCTTTTATTATGTCGTTGGGAATTAAAGAAATATGCCTCATAAACTTTCAAATCGGGGGATTACACTACTTTTTTCCGCCCTCCATTTCCCCTTAACAAAATTTAGTATGTATTGCATCAGAAACTGTCTTGAGTTTTTTAAAAATGTTGTTTTGACTTTTATTTTGAATCGTTGTGTTGACTTTTATTTTAAATAACAAAAAATTCAGACAGATAGTTAATAAGATACTTTTAAACTTTTTATAATTAGTTTGAAACCTTTCTATAATTTTAGACCATTTTTGTTTTAAAATTAATTCAAGAATATTTACATTTTGTTTTGTGGGTTTCTAACCTATTTATTATTCAAGAATATGTTTAACAAGTATCAAAATTGAGTTTAATGTATTCTACAACTTGAAATTGTGAATGTAAGAATGCAGTAAACATGGCGTGGAACTTCTACTTACTGGGTACAATGTTGCATATAAGGCAATAATACTGCGTGTTGTCATATTTACAGTTAAATTTATTGCATTATTTTTATAATTATACCTGGTGGGAAGTAAACCTGAAACACTTCCAGACCCTAAAGCGTTAAATTTCTAGTAGTTAGTGTAATACAATTTTGTATTTTATGCTTAATATTTGCTTTGTTAAAAGAGTGGAAACTCTGTTAAACGAAAAAAGTACATAAAAATTAGTTATATTCAACGTCTATACAGCTGTGCACATATCAAGCCATGACAATTTTCAGAATATATAAGCCTTTAAAAATTTTATAAATACAATAATAATGGAAATAAGATTACAGAACAACTGAAGTCAATGTCATTGCATAAATCATAAGGTCAAAGAACCCTTATAAATTCAAAATAAATAAAACCACTAAAGATATAGCGCAATGATTAGAACTTAGCTTGTTACTTATTAGCACAATGATTACAAAAACACTGCTTGCATTTTTCTGATTCTTTTAAGATTCTTCTCACATGCATATTAACAGAGATGCAAAAAATTCTTTGAGCGTAATATGTACCCCAAACACAGTGTTTTTAGTTTAAAATTTCCCCTACAGTTTTATTTAAAATAATGTTTTACAAAACATTTCCTATTTACTCTGATAACTATCGTTTAATGGGCTGTCTGATTTTTGAGAATTTGTTTTTCAGTCAAAATTGTGTTTTAATTTGGTAGAATAAAATTCTCTCAAATACAAACTTTGCCACTATGCCTCATGTCTGTTGTAAAATATTGAAATTTTAAATTTTTTTTCTTTACTCTGCATAATTTTTCCATGCCCCAGTGCGAAGTCGCGACCCAAACTTTGAGAAACCCTGGTTTAAATGATTTATTATAAATACCTTTTACTAAAATAATTCACATTCAAATAAAATATCTTTTATGTATATTTTCTTATATTTTAGAATTCGGGAAGAACAAATTTCTTCTAATTATCATGAAAAAAATAGTTATAGAGCTTCGAGTAATTGATAAAAATTTTGTGTTAAAACTGAAATTTTCTCTGGAGTGACTAAAATACTTCTAAATACTAGTTTATCTAAATGACTAAGTTACGAAAATGCTAATTTATCAAAACTTCAAGTTACAGCCTTTCGAATAATTAAAGTTTCACTGTATATATATAAATTGTGGGTAGTTTTAAATTCATTGTTTGGGATTTTTAAAAATGAAAGTATTTTTTTCCATAAAGGCAAATCATCATGGTGCGTAGCGTTTTTAAAAAGTACTTAAAGGTGCTTTTTTCATTGGTTGTTTTCAAAAAGTGCTTAATTTTCCATTTTCGAAAATGAGATTTTTTTTCATTCTCATGTCGATTTTCGCCACGTATTATGCTGTGGCGTAACTACCACTCTAAATATTGAATACCAATTCACTAGTATATAAGACACTTGATTCTATCTTGAGATACCTTTTAATAAATGAAGGTTGATGTAGTCGATAAATAAATCCCCTCAATGCAAAAGCGTGCATTTCACATTATTCTATTCAACGTTTTCGCAATCTATTTCGATGTGCAGTTGGTCCATAGCGTATGAAAGCGCCATCATTTTACATGTTTGATTAAATATTTGCGAGTTCGCATGTGCGTCTACTGAGCTGCGTTCGGTGAGATTATTGCCTTTTCATGTGCAACTCTGTTGCATTTTGCAAGACATTCTCAATTTCAGATTTTCACCCTCTGATATCGAACCGAAAACTCTCTTGCTCATTTTATAATGCTAATAATAATCAAGAAAAGAGTTCTTTGTCAGAAACTAGTTATTTTCTCATGATCATCTAAAGTCTTTAAAAATTATTTTACATTTTGTTAATGTATATAGTGCTTAAAAATATTTTTTGAGTGCTTAAAAAGTACTTAAAAGGTGTTTATTTTTTGTTGAAAGATTTGGCTATGCACTCTGTATAACCAATTGTATATCTTAGAATCCTTGTTGGTATTAGAAATTACTTCCATTAGAGAATCAGCATTCATAAATTTCCCATAATTTTTATATTTTGGATTTCCAGCCCTGTAAATAATAAATCCTAAATAATCCTTTTGTAATTTGTTTACATTTTGATGCTTTGAAATTTTTTTCTCCAGCTTTTGAAACTTTATGGTTTATTCTAAGTTCACATGAACACTATTTTTCTATACAAAATTTTAAATAATTCCTGTAAAGAGTTACTTATGAAGGATTTCTCCCGAAGTACTATGTTCTCTAAAATTTAATTGTATCTGATTGCAAACACGTAAAACTACTGCCAACTGTACAATAACCAAATGTAAACTTATTCTTTCCGTAATTGTAATTTTTTACTGGAGTTTTAACAACTCCTTTCTTAAAATTTTTTTAGTTAGTAAATATAGCTAATTTCATTTGTATTTTAACAGAAACTGTTTATGATGGATTCAAATGTAATACCTATTACATAAAGTTAGCATTAAGTGCTGATGATCAATGCTTAGCTTGTGGTTCCAGCAGCAATAAAGCTTATGTTTGGAAAGTAAGTTTTATTTCATTTTAACTTATCTGCGACATTTCTTTAAGTTTAAGCAAAACGTCAAGACAGGTGGAAAAAAATAACTTAGTTCTGGGTGTTCAAAGGGAAAACCTAGAGTTTTCAGGGAAATTCACAATCAGCTATGAATGTCCATGGAGTTTTTGCAATTAATAATGATCACTCATTTTAACACAAATCTTTTTCAATCCATTATATGGCATTACGAAAACTTAATTCATTGATGCTATTATTTTTTTTTCCTTATCAGCAATGTAATTTTATGAAATAGTTCTTATTAATAAGCATTATTTCCACTTTTTTTATTCATTTATTTATTTAAATTTATGATATGCTTCTTAAAACATTAGATTGATAACTACGAACTCTACTGGTTTTTCCAGTAGACTACTGGATTTTGTCAGTTTCTCCTGGTCAACTGGTTTCATAAAAATCCTGATTTTTGTATATTTTAGAAAATTCCCTAAAATTGGGTAAATTTTCTTAAAAAATCCCACCTGAAATAAAAATTTTATGCAGATAATTGCTTGCTTGAATATTTAAATAAGTGTTACTAATCCATAATGAAGCAAGCCTCATTTATAAATATTAGTTTAAAAAATTTTTTTGTTCTAAAATATTATGTTTATTTTCATTCCGAGTTTGCTTTTAAAATTAATTAAATAATCTTTTAACTATCTTTGATGAATTAAATGCCTATTTACTATTCAAAATTATGAGTTAACATTATACATATCATTTCAAGTTCATTTAATTTTAATCATAACTGGAAAATATGGCAGTTTTTCTATTTTGATCCCTAAAATTCCCTATGCGTAAAATATTTAGTACACTTTGCGACAATTATCATGAAATTTATATTATTTCGTAAAATCTACTGGATTTTTTCCTATCCATGTTGGCAGCTATGTAAATTATTTAAACACGTTTTGAAATTAGTTTTTTTTTTTTGACTTAATGATAATGTATTTAATCAACAAAAAATATAGTCTTTATTTATTTATTTTATTTTTATATAATGAAACTCTTTAGTTACATAATATTGAATAAATTTATGTAGAATGTATTAAAATTTTTGCTTTTAAAAATATGCTGCATTTATTTTTAATTTTTTATGCATATAAAAGTTAACTCCAATAAAATTAACTCTGCAAAATATATAAACAATAATTTGATAAAATTAATTTTTATTCCAAGACTAAAAATGCTTCACTTTCAGAGGTGTTAGATTTTATTATTAGAGGTAATTTGTTTTTAATACATGCAGTTGGATTTCAATCATGGGCTTAAAAATTGAAATTTCATCTAAACGTTCAGAATGTGATGTTAAGCAATTTGGAAAATTTAGTTTTCATTTATTTTTATTCCTATTACGTATTACTGATTAACCGCGTTATGTTAGTGTATGTATGTGAATAATATGTTCTTAAACATTATTACCCTTATTTTATTGTCTTGAGATGCTTATGTGCAAACATGTGAATACATGACCTAGCTCTTTCTTAATAATTGTGTTGCACTCTATTAACACTTGATATTTCTTTAAATATACTTTAAATGTTATGTTGTGAAATAAAATATGTAATTATTTTAATACTATGGGGAGATTTAAATGGAGTTATAAGTTCAGAAAAACAAATCTTATTGGTTGCTTCTTCCAGGACTGTAAGTAACTGGATGAAATGGAAAAAAAAAACTAATAGAATTGTTCTGCAATAAGTATCATAGATATATTTCAAGCTTAAATTTAATATTCCAGGAATTAACTGTAGTAGAACAGAATTAATTAAATAGTAATATAATTTATTTAATACAATATAATATAGTATCAGAAAACTAACAATTTTTTCATAAATACTTAAATAAGAAACAATTTATTTATTTCTGTTTTATATAGAGATTTAAAATCAACATATATTAAAGAGTAGTTTTTGAGTATTCATACTTAACAGTATTTGATTATTAAAAATTGTTATTTGTAGTTTTAATTTTTTAAGAAATTGGTTAGGTTTAATTTTAATAAGTTTAATTCAATTTAAATTTTCACTTATTTAAAAGAAGATCTATTAAAGAGAATGAAAATTACTAGTATTATTTAAGTTAAATTGCAATTAAAAACTGATTAGGAATTTCTTTAAAAAAGTTTTTTTTCCTTCCATTTATTCTATTTGAGTTAGAAGATACCTGTTTCTTATGGCACAGTTTTTTTCCACTATGGAAGAAACTTGTCCCCCCCCCTTGGTTTAAGGCCTAATGTTTGTAGCCGTAGTTGAACCAAGGTATTGATTTAAATTTTTCTCTATTTGTCTTTATCAATAGTAGAGCTATAAGTTAGAAATTATCACTGATGTTATTATTAAAATATACACAAAAACTGAATCGTAAAATTCAAAACAATGAGTAATGCTTGATCCATCAGAAATATCCATTTCGTTTTTTGCACATCCCTATTTAATAAATGAATTAATATTTGAAAAAAAAAAACTATTAACATCAAGTGTCGTTATCCACTACAAGTTTAAAATAAATGTATTTGAGTGAATGAATGAAAAGTATTTTGTTAACGATTGAAATTTAGAACAAGATGAAGGGAGAACTAATAAGTAGGAATTGAATAAAACAAGAAATCTTCTCCTAATATAATTGTTTTAAAAAAAGGCTATAAAGTAAAAAAAGTTATATACATATATTTAAGAAAAGTTGCAATTTGTGTTTTCAATTTTAGCAGAATTCTTACCTTTTTAATTAATTTTCTTAATCGTGCATAATTTCCTCTTAATCATATTTTCTTAATCATATATGATCAATAATAGAGGTATTTATTGTTATTTAATAGGTTAATCTGCCTGGTTATCCAAAATGGGAATTTCCGGGACATTCTTCTGAAGTTACTACAGTAACTTGGGGATGGCGTGATGTTACAAAAGTATGTTATTTTCTATGTGTATTAATATATGTCTTTCTTTCTCATGTTCCAGCAAATTACGTTAAGGGTGGTAACTGCTGAGTAAGCCGGTGTATTTCTTTTCAATTATTATTTTTTTAAAGAGATGTAAGCAATGAGCAAATTTTATGTGCTTAACCCTTTCCACCCGATTTTTGCAGCATTGAAATTTAAGTATTAGAATCAGTTTATGCTAATGCTGACATATTAAAATAAGTGTACTATGAGTTGAAAGTTTTCCCGGAAATCTCCTGCGGCAATATTATCTCAATTGTCTTGAATATTGTAAAAATACCTATATTGTATGGGAATGAAAATAATATAACTGCATCGAATTATTACCAGAAGTTGTCTTACCTGATGTTGTAGAAATGAGAAGTTGCTGTTATGAAATAATCAAAACAAAACCTAAAATTTTGTCTTATGTTTGTATCACAAATGGGATATATTGCCCCAATGGTAATTATGATTGGCACACTATCTCCTGCAAAACAAAATGTGTCAAAATTTCTCCATCTGATACTAAATAGGCACAATTATTACAGTTTGTCTGCAATTAGAACTTCCCCGCCACAAAGTCTGAGGCTGTCTGCTGTTATCGGAGCAAGAATAGCTCATTTCAGGAAGGTTAGCTTCTCTTCACTCAAGGGCTAACACAGTTGACCGAAAAAAAGATTACCTTTCTCTCCCCCCTCCATCTTTCTATCTCCCTTCCAAAATCTGTCCTAAACCAGGGGTCTGTCCAGGCCAAATTTAGTACCCTTTTAACGGTACCTTCACAAATTCAACTTTAGGAAAAACGGTAGTTTCACAAAATACTTTTTCTTAAAATTTTATTTTATTCCGTAAGAAATGATAAATCCATATTTTTCTGTTGATTTTTTAATATAATTTTTCATTTTTCACAAATTATGTCTAAATTTTCACAAAATAGGTACCTCTCAGAAAAACCCAGACAGACCCCTGTAAACAATGACCCCATACATGAAATAGTTATACCTCGTTACCATGGTCACCCCCACGGGTCCAGATGAATTTGCTAGGGGATTTCTTACTTTAGACAAACTATATTTAATATGAAGAAACAATTTTTTCCCCCAAAATATGACAAAAATATAGTTGTATTCAAAATTCAAAAAAGTTGTTACCTCAAAACTTGGAAAATACACATATTAAAGCAAAATTGACTGACATGCTCGCAAACAGAAGTTCGCCATTATGAAAATTAGAGTGTTACCAAATTCCTTTAGTCATATTGTTATTCGCTAAAGTCTAAAGAAACCTGAAAACATAAAAACCCATGCAAAATTGGGATCTGTTTATCCATTAGAGAATAAATTTTGATCTTTGAGACATTTATATTCCTTTTGGGTTGAAAGGGTTAAAAACTTGGTTGAAATTTTAGAGGTAAAATATTTCTTAAATATTCAGCATTGCTCATTTACAAGTCTTTACTGTAAACTTAGGTGATGGAGACATTGCAGACATTGACCAACTCAGTATTTGCAAGAACCAGTTTTACATTCTAATTTTTTCCTGTCAAAGAACCAGTTTTTCCCAATCAAAAAATTTAGTTGAACAAACATTTCTGAACATCATCATCAATGGCTGGATTGCCCTGGGTTTGCCTTGGCCTTCTCAAGAAGTTTTTTGCAGGCTAACCTTTTTCTTGCTAGTGATTTCAAGTTTAAATTTTTGAGACCAAAGTGTCTTCAAAGAATAAAATGAAAAGGCCACTCTATCAGAATGGACGAAGACTGTGTCACAAAAAGAGTTTTCAATGCCAGACCAGTTGGCACAAGAAAAAGAGGCAGGCTGAATTTGAGACAGATAGATTGTCTTGAAAACTGAAAACTGGAAAACACTAGCAGGAAAAAGGTTAGCTTGGAAAAATACTTCGTGAGGAGACCAAGGCCCACCCTGGGCTGTAGAGCCATTGATGATGATGACTACCCTATAAAAGCTTTTACAAGTAATAGTAGTTGGTAGTCCTGTATATGTAGGTTTTTAAGAACCGAATTTTGAATTTTACGTTTTATTTTGTGTTTTTGCAAAGTAAAATATAATAAATTAACTGGTGAAATCAAAAGCATTTTTAATTTAAGAGATTGATAATGGAGTATAATTTTCCTTTTAAATAGTTTATGCTTCATAAAATTTTTTATTCCTTTTTATGTGAACTTCCATCCTTAAAATTCAATATCATTCCTTAAAATGAACTCATACAAACCAAATAGTGAATATTAAGTGTGATTTTACTTGTTTTATTTCCCTTTTTTTTCAGAAAAATATTTATTAGACTTAAATAGTGCAATCAAAACTTCTTGTTGGTACATTACATATCTCTTATTTATGATTTCATGCCAAATCTACTAGTAAACATTTGCATTTTTGAATATTGATGTTAATCCTACTAATAAAATTAGTTTTGCATTTTTGGATATTTTTGTTAGTCCTACTAATAATTCCTACTAATTAACTAGATATTTTAAATTTAAATAGACAAGATTAATAATGCTCTTTCTAAGTATTTCAATTGAATTTATTTCAAAATTTGCCAACACCTTGGGAAACTATGTGTTGATATAGGATCCAAAAGTTTTGCCAAGAAAAGTCCCAAGAATTGCATACTTATGAAATGATTTGCTTTGTCTTTTTGTTATTATTCATTATATATTTACTTTTATTATATATTATTATTATTTTTATTATATATTTATTATTTTTTTATTGTCAAAAATAAGGTTATTCAATTAGTACTTTATATTTTGAACTTGTTTATTTCTATGCAAGAATCACTTTAATAAATTCCTGACTGCCATAAGTTCTTTATCAGGGTTAGCACTCCACATAGAGGATGGAGAACACCTGGAAATTACAGGGAATTAAAAAATCATATTAAATAACAGGGAAAATGCAGGGAACTTATAATTTTTTCTTGTAAACTGGGAAAATACGGGGGATTTCTTCTTTTACAAAATGTTGACCTCTCAAAGTACAAATTATTGATTATTTAGAGATAATTCAGCTATACTATACTATTTCATTTGCTGTATTATTTTTTTATGTATGTTGAACTGTTCTGTGTTTCTCTCCAGCAATTAAAACTGGTATTAGTTATCCTAATGTAGCTCACACATTTGCATTTTATGTTTCCTCTTAATATATTGTTTATACTATAGACAGGGAACCTTTTTTTCCAGATTTGAGTGGCAACCCTGTTTATAAAATTTCAGGGTGCATAGCATTTTTAAAAAGTTCTTAAAGGTGCTTGTTTTTGATTTATGTTTTTTAAAATCCCTTAAAGGGGCCTTTCTTTTTATTTGGGATTTGTAAAACGAGCTTAATTTTCTATCTTTTATATCTAAATCGATTTTTTCTTTTCAGTGTGGATTGTTGTTTCAAATTACAAACAATGCATGATATTCTCAATTTTCTCTGAAATATTTCTTAGAAACTGGTTATTTTTTTATGATTGTGCAAAGTTTTTGAAAATCTATTTGAATTTTATTGATTTTATGTTTATAAATTAAGAACTTGAACAAGAACTATTTTTTATTGCTGCGCAAATCCTAATTATGATTTTTTTTATTGGAAAGTGATGAACAATATTTTTTGAGTGCTTAAAAAGTACTTAAGGTGCTATTTTTTGTTGGAAAAATCTGGCTACGCACCCTGACTCTGTGTAATTGTCTTGATAATAACTCGAGTGCTAATTTCCTTTTTTGTAATTTGTTTTTGCAGTTTGTCACTTGTGGAGATGACAACAGGGTCCTCATTTGGAGAACAATCAATCATGAAAATATTGAACAGTTAAATAAATCTCTTCTTAAGCATCTAAATACAAATTCGGTAAGTTACAACATGAATTCAATTGTAACTTTATTTCATGTTATGATTTTTACAGTGCCGAGTTATCTACATTACATAGTTAGATAATATAGATGCACACACGCAAGCCATATATGTATGTATTAATATATTCACACACACACACACATATATATATATATATATCAGGGGTCTGTCTAGGTGTTTTTTAAGCGGTACCTATTTTGTGAAAATTAAAAATTATGTTAAAAATCAACACAAAAATATAGTGAAGTGAGAATATATTTTCAAAAATTGTCACTACAAATGAAAATAATTTATAATTGGTAAATTTCTATATATTTGTCCCCATATATTCAAAAACAATTTTGCTATTGTAAAATTTTGAGCTTAAAATTGTATCCAAAATTAAAAATCATTGTCCATAGTAAAATATCAACTAGAATTTAATAAAAACATGCATTTAACGCTACTAGCACTGAAAGTTATTTTCATTATGTGAACGTTTTCAACTGGGTGATACAGACAAAAGTTTCACAGAGAAAAAAATATTTCTTAAAAAAATACAGGTGGCTGACACTCCTTTTCTCCCATGGTGTTTCGGGATCCCGGCATGCTCTCAGACATGGGGTGGAAAAGCACTCTTCTTATAAACTGGATGGGCAGCGAATTCTTCTATTACGTCTTAATAATAATCCATGGAAGATGCTAAATGGTAGTTTAGAAGAAACTTGGGTCCGTTAACGGACCCTTCACAAAATTGTTTATCTTCACTATTGTTTTATTAATTGAATAAACCCTTCCGAGGGGCGAAAACAAGAAAATTATGTAAACAAATAAAGTTTTGTCATCGGCAGACGCTTCTTCTTTTATTCATCCGAAATGAATATTTTGCGTTCAGCAGTATAAGCTAAATATCAAATATTTGTATGTTGCATCTCTAATTTTAAAGCAGCAATTGCTGTTTATTTTTGAAAATTTAATTTTTTTTATTATAATTTTACAATGCTGAGCATAGTCTTGTATCTATTTAAAATTTAAAAACTCCTTGAAAAAGTTTATTGCAGTAACCAAACCCTATTTGCAGAAATTCATGAAAGCAGGACCTTGATTGAAAGAATGTGAGTTAACGCTTATTTTATAGTCACAAATTACGAGTAATTTTTTCACAATTTTACAAAAACCGGGGCTTTCACAAAATGTCTGGACAGACCCCTGGTAGTAAATTTGCCCTGCAAAGACCTTTGTTTATATATATATATATTTTGTCGCAAATAAATAGAAATATTAAATAGTTAACTAATTTAATAAAATTATTCTATTATCGAAAATATGGTGAACTTGCAGGCACTTTTAGATTGTGTGTGCAGTTACTTTGTTTTTATCTTATTATGCTATGTAATATTTAAGGTTCAAAAGAAATTAAATTATATCACTATGAGATATTTTTCCTCCACAATTCAAATAGAAATTAAAAACAAATAAAAGTTGTTTGTAATCAGCAATTACATGTAATTTCATTACTATTCTATTCATGTTTGATTACTATAATACAATCAATAGCTTTGACCAATTAATTGTGAATGACGTAGGGTAATAGAATAATTTACATTTTATCCATTTTTCTTCCTGCAATAGATTGAGTAAGTTAAAAGTTAACCTCTACAGAAAATTTGAATTGGGTTAGAAATTAAACAATCATAATTTTCCCTGGATGGATGGCTATATATTTTTTTTATTTTTTTCAAGTACTTAATTTACATACAATGTAGAATAGTCTAGAGTTATTTAATGTAGAGCTTGTCTAGGCACCTGGATAATTATAGTTGGTATGAATAGGTACTGTTGTGGAATAATGCTCCTTTGTATTTTTTCTTGTATACAGATGTTTTTGTTTCTTATGAAAAATTTCAGATGTGACTGTATTCAATCAATCTGTGCCAATATTAAGGTTTTTATGAATTATTTGCAAACGTACTCTAATTAAGCATCATAGTTGATAGTTTTGTTTCTTGTCTCATTACCTGCAAACGCAATGTATCCATTTCTTATAAATATGGTATTGTTTAATTGGTTGAGTGCATTTAAACCTAATGATTTTTAAAACCTAAAACTATAGATTAGTTTATTAAAAATAAAAACATTATTTCTTTTCTTTATATTTAAAACTATATTTTTTTCTTTGCATTTAATTTTTCAACTCCTCAGTGCAGTAGGGTGAATAAAATTTTAAGGATTAATCTTTTTCTTAAAGAAAAATTCACTTGGCAAGAAGTGAAACTGAACTTATGTAAAAATACTGTAAGAATTTTTTGTTTAATTCTCTTTTACTCTTATAACACATAATCGATGTAAAATATAATATATATTGATTTTTAATTTTGACTTCTTAAAATAATAAAAGAGCTGTTATATATTTATGAAAGAAAGAAATTTTTTAAAATTTGTTGCTTGTATTTATATCTTTAGATCAGTTTTTTTTGTGAATATTTTATAGGTTCAGTTCCACCATGACTATATCAAATCAACTTGTAGTCCCTACTGTATTATGGGGTAATAAAGCCCCAACACACTGTGTATCTGCTATTCATTTAACTCATGATCAAAGAACTTTAGTTACTGGCTGTAATGATGGTCGTATTTATGTTTGGAATGTATCAACATCAGATAAAGGTTTGCAGGTATGCATAATTTTACAATATTTCAGGCTATCGGTTTGCATTTATTATTCCATATTAACATAAAAAATATTATTCAATTTTAGAATTTACTTTTTGCATTTACTTTAATTGTCTACAAATTAAAGCAGTATTAATTTAATTTGCGGATTCTTTTTTTCTTACATTTTCCTTTTTTGCATTATTGTTTTAGATGCAATTAAATATAATTTTTTTTGTAGTGTTTATTTTTATTTAATGTGTTTTCCTTTTGTAAAAGTATAAACAGTTATGTAATTTATTTTTTAATATTTTTGTGATTGAGTAAAATTTGCTCATGTTTAAATTATGTGATATCTTTTCAGTTTTGAACAATTATATCAGTTTTGTTTATTTTTATGTTTAAACTTATTGTATATTTATGAAAAATAAATTTATTTTCTTATATGATCATTATCTTGTTTATGAGAAACAAATTTAAGTTTTTTGGGGTATTTAAAATCTTACTTTTAATAGATTATTTGTTATTCTACTACTACAATTTTAGTAAAACAATAATTACAATGGCAGTACTGATTTTAGTTTATAATGTAGGTACTAAACAAAGAGAAAGGTTTTTATATTGTTCTCTATATAAAATCAGTTATGGAGTTACAAAGAAAAACTGTTATTGTTTAGTTTCTCAGACTATCGCATGTACTATTTTTGGCATATAAAAATTTATTTGTATCAATACAAAATTTTTTGTTGTTTTAGAGATAATTAAAAGTAATGACTTAAATTTAAAATGTATTCAGTTTAATAGTAAAGTGATTCTTTATGATGATTTCTTATGATTATGATATGAGAGATTCTTTATCTTAAGTAAATGATGCAATAAGTCTTTTGAAGCAATTGTATTGTATACATTACCTAACTGCCATATATTTTTCTTCCTCTCATCTAGTTCTCCTTCAAATTAATAAGATCAGTAATTAGTGCATTCTGCTGATTACAGTTTATTAATTAATGATTCTTTTAAAGTTTTTTGATCATTGTACAGTGTAATCTCATGTTACAAACACTCCTACGAAATAGACGTGTCTCATTACAAATTTTTTTTTTTTAAAAATTCCCAGTAAATCTTCTAGAAATAAACAAAGTGGGCGCTCCTGTCATGTCAAAGTGGACACTCCTGTAACTAAACACAGACAGTCATTTATGCTCCAGAACCTTATTTTCAATCTCTTGCACCAGATACCACTTTTTTCTGAGTTTCAAAAATGACAACTAATTATTAAATTTAAAAAAAAAAATATATATATATATATCTTTTTCTCATTTTTAAAAGCATGAAAATATTTTGCCTTGTGGACAACTAAAAATATTGGTAAGCTATTTCCCTGCTAAACAATCATTTTCTATCAACTTCCTTTATTTTTGAAAAAGAAAGATGAGAAAATGACAGTGCTCCTATGAAATATTTCAGGCAGAAATATCTTTTGATCTTTTAATCTGAACAATATAGGTTATCAGGGCTCACAAGTTGAATTCTCCATTTCACTTCATTGAAAATTCCTTTCTTTTAATCAATTCATTCCTGTCTTGTACACAGCTGTATTAAAAGGAAAAGAAAAGAGCAGAATTATAACCATGGAGATGGCCATATAAATCAGACATTTATTCAGACTCTTGACTCCTTAGGAATATCAAGTCCATAGTGCCTGGTGCCTTACAAGTAGGTCTTGTCTTTCACAGGAGTTTTACCTTCAAAGAGTCATTTCCACATTTCCTATCATGGGATAGCAAGGTGTAAGGAAGTATTAAATGTAAAAATTTATGTCTTACAAGCTTCTATCTGAACAATTGCCGCCTGGAAAAAATTTTTTCTCAATCATTTTAAACTGCTTCACTAAGGCAGGTTTCAAAAATTATACATCAGGTATCACTCTCCTAGAAGATGCCATAGATCACACAAATTCTGATGATCTCACTTCTGAATTAATAAATTTGATTCATTTGACTGTACTATAAATGATAACGAAACATTTACAGGAATATTGAATGTTAAAAGAATGGTTTGAATATGGACAAAATAGTTGAAATGGTCGCAAATCTTGACGTAATGAGTGATAATAAAGAAACTGATACTCAATTGATGCTTACAAAAAAGGAAACAAAATTGAAAACTTGACTTGTGCTCAAACTTATCTTGAGGAGCTGAGACATTTTTATCAATCTAAAGATTGTGAAATAGGTCTAAAAATGTTAATTGATTTAAAAATATATCATAATGATATGGTGCATCATAGCTGCTTAAAATAATTTTCTATCACATATTTCTTTTCAATTGTATAAATTTAAAAGAAAGGCATCTATCAAATTTCATCTATTACTTTTGTATCTTAAAAATTATGATTTTATTGAGTTTAAATGAATATCAGTAAGTATATTACTATATTTCTGTATGAATGTATATCCTTCTATAAGAATACATGTATATAGTTGCAAAATCAATAGCAATCATTTACAACTTTCATTTATAAATGCAATTATGTAAAATTAATATATTGTCCACTATATGCCATAAATTAAAGAAAACAGTAGGTTTTTGACGGTTTTTACCATTTTCATGTCAAAAACCCAACCCTGTAAGTATTACTTACAGATAAATTTATTATTTCTACATTATCACAATTATTTTTAAAAAAGTATATGGTGTTAGTCTTCATTTTCAGTGTGCCCTTCTTGTAAAAATGCTATTTTTTCTGTCCCAAGAGTGAACCGAATTTTCACTGTATATTGTATTTGTTATGATTTTTCTTGTCTTTGTAATGTTAGTTTTTCTCTATAGATTACTCCCCGTTGCTTGTTATCTGGCCATTAGGCTGCTGTTCTTTGTCTCACTCATGGTCTTCAGATAGTACACTGTTAGTTAGCTCTTCTGAAGCTTGGTAAGATAAAAATTATTTAATTTAATTTGAGCATGAAAATTTTAATTTTTTCCTATACTTTTTGCAAAAAATATATTCACGAAAAACCTCTTCATCTTTTTATAATGGCTAATATAATAACAAGAAACAGTTCTTTGTCAGAAAGTGATTATTTTAGCATAATCATGTAGTCTTTGAAAATTATTTTGCATTTTGTTAAAGTATATAGTGCTTAAAAATATTTTTGAGTGCTTAAAAAGTACTTAAAAGGTGTTAATTTTTGTTGAAAGATTTGGCTACACACCCTGTGTATAGAGTAGTTATTAATTGGAAAATGTTTCGTTTTCCTTTCACTACTTTATAATTTTTAATATATTTCACGAAGACTCACTTATTATTTATTAAAACATAAGGAGGAATCTTTATAAAGTTAGTGCCGTTTGACTTAAATGTGCTTACATGTCAGATTACTTCTTGTGATTAAAAAGTACCATAACCTCCTATTTCTTTTTTAAAAACATTATCACCTTATGAATTCAAGCAATTTTTTAAAATCTTCATCAGCAATAAATCTTTTCAGCATGACTGAGGCTTTTAAGTGATTAAGATATCTTTCTGGCTGACAAATAAAACTCTTCTTGGATTTTTTAGCAAAATAGTATAATCCATTTACATGAGGCCATCAACTGTTGTATAAATCATGAAGTCATAGTGATTTAGAAAACTTTTTCAACTTGTCAAATTTTTGTCATTTAAGAAGGTAATGGCCTTTGTGTTTTGGGATGTTAAAGCAATCAAGTCTGTCAAATTCATGAAGACAATATAAGACAATAATTACTTTTATAGTTTTCTAGTAGACCAGTTTATACAGAAGGGTTTGTGAAGTGTCATGTTGTTTCAAATTGTGATGTTTAGATGATATTGTTGAAAATTAGTGATTGATGCATGAATTATATTTACAGTGTAATAAAACTTTTTTTTAATATTTATTCGGTGTTAAAATTTTGTGCTTCATGTTTCAATGCAAAAGTTATTAAAAAAAGTTTTTTTAAGCATTTACTGATAAGATTTTAATACAAACTATTGTTACCAAAATGAAATTTTTATTTAGGAAGCTGTATCTTAATTTTAAAGGGATATTTAACAATTTAGCTTGCATGATTAACCCATCGATTTACTAATATTTCCCCCATAGTCAACCTTATATTACCATTGAATTTTAAGAAAATAAACATACTTTCTCTATAGTCTTTTCTCCAAATTATAATTTTCTTTTTAATACACTAAGAAAAAGTTACAGCTGCTCAGTTCTTCTCACGCTGGCAATGTTATAACGGATTTGAAAGCTGCGACCCACTATGAGCCAACTACATGAGCCTATGGGTTAAAGTTATTACTATAAGTTTGCTGTGTTTGCAATCAGGGTAAAATAAGAATTGCAAACACATAGCTTTTCTCAACACAAGAAATGTTAGATGAGGATTAACTATATTAGCAACTGTCACCATATACAGTAGACAGATTTATTACTTGAGGTTTATGTTATTTGAAAAATAGTTGTTGTTAAATATTGTGGACCATTAGTTTTAGGTACATTTAGTTTCCAGTTGTTATTTCTATAAATAGTTTTAAATTGCTAGCGACTAATAATATGCATTTTTTTTCGACACAGACTGGGCCTTTTGCATCCAAAAGGGTTTAAGAAAGTCAATTTCTACACATGCCATATAATTACATATACTACTGTAAAAATTTATATATATCTTGTTAAAATTATTATATTTTGCTCTTGTAAAAATATCCTAAGTGTTTTATTATGGTCATTCATTGTATCGCATAGGAAACAAAATATGATATATTGTTAGTACCATACTAAAAATACGAACCTGTTTCTTGCCAAAGTTCATGGTTTTGGCGTGAGGAAGGTTAAGCATTCTTATTGTAACTTTGATATATATATATTTTTGCTCATTCATTGTACTATTGCAAATATTTTTCAAAATATCTCGATATTTTTTAATCAAACATGCTTTAAATTGAATTTTTTAGTATTTTTGTTTCGACATTATATATGGATTTTAATTACAAAGATTATTAGAATTTATTTATCTTCAACTCATGTTTTTAAATTTCAATTCAAGGATAGAAAAAAAATTATTTATAATTCCATACATTTGATTTTGTAATATATATTTATACATTTTACTTAATTTAATATCTCTATTCTGACTATTTAGAGAGATGTCTTTATGGGATGTAACTGGTGGTGTTTGTCTTGAGAGTTGCAGTATATTCACACAGCCATTCATGTATGACTTTTCATTATTTTGAAATTTTTCTCACATTTTAAAATGTATTTTTAGTAAGATATTGTTTTCAAATCATGTCTGATATTAAATGAAACTAAAAGGTTGGGAAACTCTTCATTGGGAGTATAAGCTAATTTTAACGCAATTTTTGATTGTGGGTCTATTTAAATTTGATGAATCCACAATATCTAAGTAGTATGCTATTATTAATATTTTAGTTATTTCTTTCTTTAAAGTTTAAGCTTTAAGCAAAAGTTAATTTTTTTTATGAAGCAGTATCTACAAAGACAAAATATCATTCATTATAAATTTTTTTTTTTTGGTAATCTATTGCTTACTGTCTGATATACATATAGTAAAATGCATTAGCTTTCCATTTAAATTGTTGGCATCAGTTAGGAAAATTAGTATGGATCTGGTGTTAGTGATAAAGAATGTTTCTAAACTATCTTCTTTCCCCCCCCCCCCACTGAGCAAATTTATGTGGAATTGGAGTTTTGCTCTACTAGGAAAGGTTAACCCCTTCTCTGTCGGCATCTCATGCGTTCGGCGTTTCTGTGCCCGTATGGTCGGTGTTGCATGCCTTGCGACAAAGAGAAATCATATAATTGAATTCTTTGTTACTTTGTTTTCACCTCTTTAAATTTTGTGATTATTTTTGTATTTCCGAATATTGCTAAGAAATGGTGTCCCACTATGTATGAATGCCACTTTCCCCAGAATTTTCTAACTTTAACTAGTGGGAAATTTAACTAATTTTTTTAAATAAATGAGATAACATTTAATATAGATCTGAAGTCAATAAAATACATTTTTTGTGTTAAAAAACGGCTGTAATACAAGTGAACTTCAAGTTTAATAAGGTTGCAATATTTGATTAAGATTACTGCATATGATTTAAGCATTCATAAAAAGGCGGCTAAAGTGGTTGATGATAAAAAACATTGGGTGCAGATGGGCAACAAATCAGTCATTTTTATAAAAATTAATTTTATTCAAACTGATTTTAAAGTCCTTTATTATACTATGTTAACTAATTATAATTTTTGTGTTTCAGTCTTATCATGTGTCTAAATCGAATGATGTGCGGCTGTTTTGCAATGGTTATTTTGCAGAGATTCTTGTAATGGATATTCTCACGTTAGATATTCTATTCACTTTATCCTCACGTGTTAACCCTGATTGTATGAGTGCAATGCGCGTCCTGTGAAAAGTCATGGTAAATATGCCACTTGAACTTAACAGAGAAGATAAAAGCTTAATTGTTGTCCAGTTTTAATTTCTTTTCCTTATTCTAGATGACATCGTTGTTGGTTTGTCTGCTTCAGATTATATCAAAGTATGGACAATATGAAGCTAAAGTAATTATATCTTTTTTTTCATAAATAAAATAGTTCTCTGTGTCTAATTTGTGTGGGTATTTTCTGATTTTAATTGTTTTGTTAAATAATCTTGCACAGTTTGTCAAATATGTTGAAGTATAGAAAAAAAATTGCAAAATGCTGGATGCATTAAAAAAGTACTCAAATACTTTTTGTTAGCATGCTGAATTGTAAAGCTTTTTTTGGAAGTTGTGAAACTTTTTTAGCAAAATATATCTCTATCCAAAGAAGTCTTTTAAATTTTTTCTATTGCTTTGCAAGGACTATTTTCAAATATTATTTTTAAAATATGTTAATTTTCACTTCAAGACATCCGACTGGGTTTGATACTTTTTTTTGAAATAGTATTAATTAAAATTTTATTTTTATAAACAAGGGTCCTGAAGTTTTAAGTTTAAATTAAACTTTGAAAGTTCATAAAATATTTTTTCAAAATAATTTTCAAATTTAAGCTTAAAAACTACCAATTTTTCATGTCAGGCAAACAGCTCTAAAACAAATTGCAGTGCATAAATATCAAAATTAATTTTTTTCTTGATCAATAATATTGTTACTCATGTTTTGACTTAAAATTTTGAAAAACTTTCAACTATACAATGAAATGGAACTAAATATATTGTTTAATATTGACTTGCTAATTCAGCAAGCCTGCTTGGTTGAACCAAGCATATTTAGGGCATATTGTGCATTACTTGTTTTTCAGCTGAGCCATCTGTGGCCAAAAATACGACATCAGTCACACACACGTCACAACCCAATTATAAATAATCAGCTCTAACACATGTAATGTTATTAACTTAAACATTTTTCATACCTTAAATAATAATTTATTTTGTTGTTGAATGCCATAAAATATTTGCTTCCAGTTCATCAATGTATGTAAAAGAGATGAAGTGAAATTCAAAAGCAATTTGTCAAATGTTTTGCCATAGTGAAAAAAATAATATATGCATACATTACATGTATACATTATATGTATATATCTGCGAATAATGAAATAGTGTAATATGCAAAGTCTTTAAATGATTCTAATAAGATCAGGATACAAAGGATATCTAGAAATCAAGTCACCCACAGCACATTAAAAGAGACAAATTTTATCGCCTGAAAAGATATATTGCAAAATATATATCAATATTTCAGTTACTTCTCAACTTAAATATCACTAGAATTGTAACATTTAATAGGAATGGTAGGTAACTTTTTGTAGTCCAGTGTGATCGAAGTGTGCTAGCTGGAAATGGAGTCAGCGCATCACAGATTTTTTCTGGAATTCATTATATGTGAGTGAGTGATTTCATAGAGCTAGAGTAGGACAATACCAGCAGTAAGCATACCATGCTTCTGATTCTGAATTGCTTCTCATAAGTTTTCTAGGGTTGCTCTATAACTTTCAGCATTCATCACAGCACCCCCAACAAGAAGTCAACAAACAGAATGCCTTTCCTGTCCTAGGTGACCTTAATTTTAGTGTGGACACTGTTTACCTGAATTTCATTTGGCATAGAGGTCCTTTATGTTACCAATGCATCAAGTATTTGCTTGATTTCAGGGATGGCACTTCAGTTCTAGTTCCTGACTACAAATTTTCTATGATACTGGAATACAAAAACATATCGTACAGTATGACCAGTGTTCCTTTGTTAGAAGTAGCTCAAATATTGCTGTATAGATCTTTCCAAGTAATTATTATGACCACATATTCTGGTGTGTAAGTCGATCTGTTATTTTTGATTAGGAAATAGCTAATATTTGGTATGCTGGGCGTATAAGTGGACCACTCAAAAAACCAAAACTAAACATTTTTAAAATTAAAGAAGGAAAAAACATACAAAACTTAATAAGACTGCAAAATTTTGCAAATTAAAAATATTTCACATTGATGTTTCTGGATATGATACAATTGTCCTCAAATAAATGCTATGAGGCATCATTAACCCCAGATAACTGAACTTAAATCAGTGTTAATCTGTAACCAATCATTCGAGCATGGTGCTTCCAGTCTTTACTTTCCTTGACTTGGCCAAGGATGGTATGTGTTAAAATTTAGATGTTTGATAAAATTGCTCTTCCTATTATTTCTCCGTGGTTCAGAATTCACTCTAATACATTATTCCTTAGTATTTAAAGGTAGGAAGTTTGAAATGAAGACTGGGTGATTATTACCCCCATCTGCTCTGCTATGTAAAACATATGCCAGTGTTGTCTTTTGATCTCTGAGGATAAATTCCGAACCATTTCAAGTAGCCATTGTAGCTGCGAGTCAAAAATAGTTTATTTTAGTATAAAAAGAGAAAATAGTTAATGTAAAATAATATTTTGTTTAAATACTTTTATTTTAATTTATGTTTATGAAGCAGTCTTAAGTCTTTTAGGTCAAAAAAAAACAGCATTAGAAAAATGACCTTTTTTTATAATTTTTAATTTTTTACTCTTACATAACAGTTTTATATTTACTTTCATGTATAATTTTTTCTTTTACATAATTTAATTAATAATTATTTCTTCCTCCTAGTTTTTTAACTCTATTTAATTTTTTTTAAATAATACTACAGTCTAATTCTTGGATAAAGAAATCAAAGTACTTAAATATTTTATCTTTAAAAGAAAGTCATTCTGATTAACTCTGCTATTTTTGAAAAGAAACACAATGGACAAGTATCACAAGTGAAATATGAAAAACTGGCAACTTACTATACATGCTATCCTGCTAAGTTTGTATATCCTTAGACATATAATATAAAACATCTAACAAAACATATATATTGCTGAATTTGATTTGTGTCTTCTTCATATCATTGCACAGGGTTCTTCTTTTTTTTAAATTTTTTTATTTTAATTTTTATTTTTTAATAGTGGGGATTAAAAGTGGCCAATGGTGTTGCACTTTTATTCTTAGATAAATGCCCCCCTGAGAAGTTTCGCTTGAAATAACCACATATGAAAATGTTCTTGCTATACTATGCGTAATATGTCCAATAATATATGGGATGTTAAATCTGACTGAAAAAAATAGTAAGACTCCACTTTCTAAAAAATTATTGATATGAAATTATTTGGGATTCCTTGTTTGCATAATTTTTTATTTTAAATATTTCATAGTGTCTATATTTTATAAAACTGTTCGTATAACTTCCGAAAATTTTCTGAAAAATGTAAAATAATATATTTAATAGGTGAGGATCTGGAATTGAGTTCAGTTGATCTAGATTGCCTGAAATCACGGGTATTTGAATCCTCCTATCAGCCCATCACTTTAAAGTCTGTGGCAAATATAAAGAACTGCCATTTGTTTGCTGTTCAAGAAAATGCTGTAACAAAGGACCCTTCATTTGTTGTGCTACATCTCAAACTGAAATTATTTGTCAGTATGATGTGGTGATGAAATTATTTTGCAGTAAAAAGGTAAATAATTATTTTATTTCAAACACAGTAAAATCTCTCTTTTGCAGTATATCCTTCTTAGATAGTTTTTAACATTTCACAAACAAAATGTACTACTAGCTAAAAGGAGTTTTGATAAATAAGACACATAATTTTTTTACCGCTGAAAAACAGAAACATTGTAATATGACTTTGAAAAGTTAGAATTATTACTTTAATATCAGTATTATAAAATTGTGTTGAGGAATACCTTCTTGCAAGTTTTGTTTTTTAAAATACAGTCGAACCTCTATTTAACAAAGTCGCTAAATCATGATAAATAGTTCCTTATATAGAAAATTCGTTAAATAGAAAATCTCCATCTGAAATACTTGAACAACATAACACAAATTTTAAATTCATAAATACTAGGCATAATTAATTTAGAAATTGATACAACTTTATCTTGTAAATTATTATCTACTATTGAATTGTTTAAAATAATTTTAACATTTCATCATATGAAAGATTAGTGATTTCTTCATCATGTCTGTCTTCATCTTCGTCGTCTTCCTCACAATTTATTGCTGTTTTGTTTTTATTTTTCACACTGTCAAAAACATCCAATTCAGTTAATGTTTCTGTGGTTCTCTAAAAGTTAAGTGGCAGATGCAGCACTTTGATTACTTAGTTGCTACAATGTAAGTTTTTTACAGAAGCATTTAAATATTCACCCAAACATTCTGCAGAGATATGTGGCAGTGTGTCTGCAAAAGAACTATGAAGTGATAAATTTGCGTTCAAAAAAACTCTGAAGAAATTCTTGTATGAGGATTGCATAAAAATTGAAAAGTAATAAAATACTCTGCGTTATACTTATATGGAATGATATGCATATTTTAGCTGTTTGGTGTAGCCTTTTTTTATGTTTTAACTATGCAACTTGAAGCGACTACTCCCTTTCTTTTCAACTGTTCATGACATACAGATTTATTCTATCTTTTTTAAGTATAATTTCATGCTTCAAATTAAATTTAAACATACATTACATTTCTTGTTTTTAAATTAAATTTACCTTAAATTCACAAATTTAATCGATAATTTAAGTTTTGCTGTACATTCTGGATAAGTCCTATTTTTATAATGGTCTCTACTTGATTACATTTGGATTGTAGACAAATTTTGATTTATGCAAATGGTGCTGTAGATAGACTCAGTAAATTAGTCGTGTATATATATATATATATATATATATATATATATATATATATATATATATATATATATATATATATATATATATATATATATATATATATATATATATATATATATAAAATATACATATAAATTAGTTTTTAGAAAATAGGTTTTTTATGAAGAATTTAAAGAAATGTTTTATCTTCAGACTAAGTAATTCTTAAGCAAGCATTTTATATTATTGTAATTTTTATTTTACTATCACCTATTACTCTGTGTACCTATTATTTTGTTAGATTTTCTCTCAGAAAAATAATTATTTTAAAAAATTGTTGACATATTCTTAAATATAGCCATTGTAAGTTCATTTCGTTTCTCGATCGCCTTTTCAATGGTTATATTTCAATGACTACGAAATTCAACATGCTTTTTTTAAAAAAAAAAATTTGAAACTATATTACGATGCGTGAATTTCGAATTTGACTGATCATTATATATGTATATATGTATGTATATATATATGAATATATATATATGTGTGTGTGCGTGTGTATATTTATTTCCTAGATCAATTATTGATAAAATTGAAAATAGTGCTGGAGCATAACGTTTATATAAAAATTATCATATTTGCTGCCAACTCAACTGAATGGATCATGGTATATGACAATTAAGTCATTAACAAAATTTTAGTCATATTTCTGATGAATTTTTCTTCTTATTTAGGCAACTATTTTCATAATTTTTGGCTACTATTTTCATGCTTTAGCTACTAAAAGCAACTATTGTGTTCATTTTTTTCTGTGGCAACCCTATAATGTAACTATAGGCGTATCAACAAATTGCGACTATTTAATAATAATATGTTCCATTGTAAATGTGGCTATGTAAAAACATTGCTACAAGTTAGCATGCATGATAACAATGATGAAAAATTTTTTTAGGTGTTTTGCTTGAATAATATTAAGCAAACTGTCTAGTAGCTAGGCAGATTAAAAAATCTAAAATAAAGTTAAATTCTCAATATAGTCACTTCTAATATTGGCTTAATCTATTTCTGTAAAATAATAAATTAAAAAAAAGTTAAATTACAAGTTTAATAGAAGTCATGGCTGGGATAGTTTTGTTAGAAGGGAGCAGGACTCACATTCACGAGAACAGAAGTTTGAATCCAGCCGACCAAAGACTCCTCGTGCAGTAAATGATAATTGGTGCGCGAGTCACGAAGTCCTCCATGTTCTCATAACAAATTATGCTTCTGGGGGGGAGGGCTCGATTGGAGATTGATCGTTCTCTGGTTCTTTACAAAATTACGATCTGTGGATGAATGAATGGACGTATGAACGGGTGTGACGTATGGATGTGGCAGAAGTCGAATTCTTGGCTATAGATTGCGCCACTGGTAAGCAAGAACAATTGCACCCCTCTGCCTTAATGGCCTACAACAGCAACAATATCATACTTGAAAGAAAGTAAAACAAAAGAGAAATAACACAGACCGGTGTAATTCATGTTAAAGAAATTTGAAATATATGTTTTTATTTTTGTTCTGATGTTAAAATGTAAGAGATAATACTGCTTTTAAAAAAAAATTATATTTCTTTAAATATTTCTAGATACCATATGGCTACCTTTCTAATAACTGGCCTATCAGAGTAAGTAAACTTATTGATTTTATTGACATCACATTTCCTTTTCTTTCCTTTAATGATTGAATAGTAATTCTTTACATTTATGTAAACTTTTAGTATAGGGGTTGTCAAACTTTTTTGATCATCGACCCCTACATAATTTTTCGAAATCTCCATCGACCCCCATAAAAGTAATTTTCTCTTAATTAAAATAAAACTCTATTAGATACTGTGTTTGTATATTTATTTTATGATTTTGAACATTTATTAAAGTAATAGTACATAGTGTAACAATAGTTTTATGAAAAATATATTAATGTTGAAATATAAATACCTTAATATTTATGAAATAATAAGTAATTATAAGTAAGCAGAAATAATAAGTAACAACGAATTTATTGCTTCTTAATTAATGACATGGGTGTGCCTGGTGTTTTTTTCTGCAAGCTTCGTTGTATTGGGTTCAAAATTGGTCAATTTTAATCTTAAATCCCCTCGAAACTCCACATTTAATTTATTTCTGTTCTTAGTTAAGATTGAATTTACGTGACTGAAACCGGCTTCAACCATAAAGGAACTTGGAAATGCTATCATAAATGGCTGAGCTATTTCGTAAAGTCTTACATATTTTTGCATTATATTTATATTTGTCCACAATTTGCTTATCGTTAAATTTTTAAAAAGCGTCTTTGCTTCAAATCCCCACAATAATTCATCAAGCTCATCTTGCAGGTTGATGTCCACGTTTTCAATTTGAGCAGAAAATGGCACAATAATCCAATCAGGGATGTCAATGTTTTCCAAATCAACAAGACGCAGTTTAAAATCGTCGCTCAATTTTTGAAGATTACCTGTATACATTTCCAAGTCTTCTTCTTTTATTTCTTATTGTCACATATCTGAAAAATACTGATAATCCTTCGACCAATCAACCCTTCCAGTTCGGATCGACCCCCATTCGACTTCCTGGCTCAGATCAACCCCCGCTTATGTTAAATAGACCCCTGGGGGTCTATATAGACCACTTTGGCGACCTCTGCTTTGGTATAAATATTTTAATTGTGTTTGCAATTACAAAATTTATTCTCATTTTTGCATTAATGATGTTTTTTTCACTTATTATTTTAGTACACAGCTATAGATTCACAAGGTCAGAGTATGGCTGTTGCTGGTAGAAGTGGCTTAGCACATTATTCACTAATACAACGAAGGTGGAAATTGTTTGGAAATGAAACACAGGTAATTAAGGAGTTTACTTTTAGATTACATATGTTTAACAGACATTATTCAAGGAGTACTCTGCTTATAACATGAGTTAATGCTAAAATTTACATTGTTCAATTCTTTAGGAAAGAGATTTTGTCACTATGGGCGGATTACTATGGTGGGAAGATCAAATTATACTTGGCTGCTATAATCTACGTGATTTGAGAGATGAGGTGAATATAATTTTTTCTTATACCACAGTTTATATACCTTACTATTTAAATATATAATTGAAAGTTACTGAGAAAAGTTAGATTAGTTTGTGATATTTGTTGTGAAATATTCATGCATTGATGATTATTAAAGGAATACAAAACAATTACTTATTTATATATATATTTTTTAGAAACACTTACTTAATTTCAAGTAATTCTATAATTTTTTTGTAAGATTTAAACCATTTAAAGTAAAATAAAATCTTTATGTTAAGATATAATTTTTCTCAAAAAAAAAAAAAACTATTATATTCAAGTAATCTATTTTAATAAAATATAAATATGAAAGAAAGCATTTTAAACTTAAAAACATTTCTGGTAGTTCTAAAAGAGAAAAAATGTCCTTTTTAAGTGGTACTTTTTGAAAAATTAAAGAAGTTTATGATTGTACTGTACTAAATAGTTTTTTGTTCTTTTGAAGAAATGACAATCAAACATCTCAATTAATATGTGCTTTTGTCAAATCAATTAATGTGTTTATCCAATGTTTGCTTTATTTGTGTACTTTTAAAAAATGTGTAAGTGATAAATTTGTACATTTATTAGATCCGTGTTTATCCTCAAGAAAATAAACTTGACAATCAATTTTTACGTGTGGTTAAGATGGACTCTCAAGTTCTTCAACTTTCTGCACTTGGTGATCGACTTCTAAGTTTTTGTGCTGATTCACATTTGAATTTATTTTTGTTGCAAAGAAAAACATCACCAGCGAGTAAGATTTAGTTCTTTTATTGATTTGTAATATTTTTGAAAACATTGCAATTTAAAATATTTATAAAGTTATAATTGAACTTAAATATGAAATCCTAGCATTCTTATTTATAAGTATAAACTTACATTTTATCACTTTTATTAAAAGGATTTTTTTTAATTACTGACAGTATTTTAAATCATTAACTGATACTACTGATGTTTATTTATTCTTGTTATACCATTTCCGTTATTAAATGATTTTTTTCCCACACAAATTAAGATTGAGGTCCTTGGGGCAATACATTGATTCATCGTATTTTTAAATTTCCCCAAAATTTGTTTCTTCAAACTGATTAACGTATAGTCCATTGTGCTTTTATTTAGCCAAAATTCCAATCTCCAGGACTTATAAAAGTACTTATCTGAAAACAATATGAATGGATAGTTTTACGTAACAAATGTAACCTCTAAGAAAGTATGAGCTGTCTCTGAAATTGAACTCTAGCTGTAAATAGCTGGTAAAACTTTTAAATGATTTGTAAAACTTTTTGTACTGCGTTTTATATTTGTAATTGAATAATCATACTAAATTAAATTTACTGTTCTAGAAAAATGAAAAAAAGAGAATAAAAAGGAAATACAAAAAGTTTTAAAATCTTCCAAATTGTCATTAAATAAGTTTTAATTTTTGTGTTTTATTTTTTTAACTTGTTTTAATCTAAAACAGAAAACAGGAAAAATATTTTAGTTCCATTATTTAGTCATTTGCTTCATAAAAGTATTGTTTCCTTTTACATTTTGTCTTAAAATTTAGAATGAAGGTTTAAAAAGTAATTTCTCAATCACCAAATAGGAGTGCAATTTTTCCTAAGTAGGAAATGTTTGTTTCTGATTTCTTTACATTTTATTTACTAAATGAATATTTTAATCTTTGTTTATAGGTTTACTTTGTTATGATCACAGAAAAATTATATTTTGAATAAGTGAGATATTTGTTTAAAAAAGTGATTAATGTTTAATTTTAGGTAGTGTGCTACAAGTCACTAGGCTCTTAGAACTTGATGTTTCAAATTTAGTGTTCCATCCCGCTTGTGTGATTTCTGCTATTTTAACTTCTTTATGTACAGAAACAGGTATTAATTGTATTCAGAAAAATTCCTTAATATATTGCTTAGAAGTTTATAGCTGCTAAGTTCCAATGAATGTCCATTATGTGGGCCTTGCATGTAATTGATTCTCAAATTTTAAAGCTTATTTTTTTAAAAAAATATTTTTTATCTTTATTTTAAGTGAGATGGCCACGAAAAGGAGATGAAAGTATACTGTTATACATATGTGGTCGATTGCTTTTACTACAGCAAGATCCTGTTGTTAAGACATCGGATATTACCAACAATAATACTCAGGTATGTTTATAACATTAAGTAAAAACATTTTCACAATTATCTATGTGTTGATAAGAGTATAAAATAAGAAAAAAAATGTAAATTTGGTGTATGATTCGAATACATACTTTAAATTGTTTTTTTTATAGTTTTGAATGGTGTTGATATTTTTCCATATAGTTATTGTAATGATGTTTTATTGATTTCTAATTACTTTTTGCATTAGCATTAATAGCACCATGCATTAATAGATCTACTTATTTTATTAAATATTTTATAGTCTTTGCGGACAAAATTATGGTGTTACCATAAGCGTATAAGTGGTGTTATGCGCAGTTCTTAGAGTATTATTGATTTTCTTAATTAACTGGTCACATTTATCAGAACATCAAGAATGAAAATTGTAGATGCTTCATGACTTGTTTTATATAAGCAAGGAAGAAAAAAAACTTATAGATAATATCCAAATTTAGTTTAATTTAGAAATGTGTGTATATCTTATTAGTGTCATCAAAACTTAAAAATTAGAAATTTTATATTTTTTTTTGTCTAATTTTCAGTTTAATCAATAATTATTATTATTTATTGCACAAACATTTTGAACTATCAGGATATCGCTTTTATTTGTTAAACTCTGATTACTTGATCAAAAGTTATTTAGGTGATTTTATTTTGGTTAATTCAGCACCTTTTATTAGTTTATTTTTAACATTTTTAAATGTTATCAGTTGTGTTGTTTCTTATTTATTTTATTTTTATTTTAATCTTTTATGAGATGCATCAAACAACACTATAAATTTAGAACTTTAAAGAAATATAATCTAGCTTCAAACTTTTTATTCCTTTGGTTTACCATTGAAACTTTATTTTTCTGTCTGTATAAACTTAAGTGTTGTTGGTACTTTTTAATTACGCCGACACAGGCATTAAATCCATGTTTGCTAAAGTTACAAGGCACAAGTATACTTAACTGTCTTTTTTTTTCTTTTTAAATTTGTTTGAATTTACGATTTTCTCTCTTAGTTCTTTTGAAGCAGTTTTTTTTCCAGACAAATAAAACAGAATTTAATTGTGTGTACAAAAAGAGAAAGTACCATGCTGTTTACCAATAAATAATTATTTTTTTCTTTTTTTAAAAATTGAATAAAAGTTTTGCCTTAATTTTTTGACAGTTTTTATTTTCTTTTTGCATTATTTTCCATTTTAATGATTCATATTGAAAAAGTTCATTCAAAAATTTTCTTAATATTTAAATAATTTGGAAATTTAGTAATATTTTTTCATTACTGTAAGTAAAAGGTAATTGATATTTAAGTATTTAATAAAATCCATTAATCATTTAACGTTCAAGTAAGATGTAATTTTAAAAACTAGTGTATTATAATGCAATGTGATTAAAATATGAAGTAACCTTAAATGAAAAAAAATTATTAGGAAATATTTTATAATTTTTTATACTCTGAAATATATGTTAGAGATACAGATAGAAATAAGTTGAAAACAAAAAATCTGTGGACCGTGACTTAAAACTTACAAAATTTTTCTACAACTGAAACATGTTAAACAGAAATATGAAATAAATAATAAATATATATTATTTTAAAACTAAGCACTGAAAATGGTCAAATAATACTCTTTTCACACAAAAAACCTTGAAATCTAATTTAATTAAATTTTTTTAATGAAAATAAAATTTTGTAAACTTCTGCTTTTAATTGCAAAATATTATACACATTATTTTCTCTATTAATTAAGACTAGTTGATAACGTCTTTAAGCACTGAGGCGTCTCTAAGCATTTAGTCATTATTTATTGATAAAGCTGAATTCATTTTTGCTAAAAGTAGGACATCTCTGACTTAATTATTAAAATTATATAATTAAAATTAAATTACATAATGCAGAAAAATTACATAATACAGAATTGAAATTACATAAATTTACATGGTTGTGTTAACTTATGTAATAATGATTCTGTTCAATTAGTTGTTTCATATATAAGACAATATGAAAATTATAAACTATGTAAGTAAATGCATTAAATTTTGAACATATCTAAGGTGTAGGGGCTTACTAAGATTAATTATGTTATTTTAAAATTAAATAGAATAAAAGTTAAGTAGTTGCATTTTACTTTTTCAGAAAGTTCCATCATATGGATTACCAACTGTTTTGGCTTCATGTGTTGAAAATGTTTGGGTATGCTCTCACAGCTCAAAAGATACATCTCATCTTACAGAAGCCTTGTGGATCGCTTGCGGTGCACATGGTATGCGTGTAGGTACACCTGATCTCAAATACTTTCTTATAACTTTTGTGGAGAGAGAAAGCAACGTGTAGTATTGGATTGTGTGTTTATTAAAGAAATTAAAATTTTCAAATATTTAATAAAAATAAAATTTGTTTTTTCTAAATTCGGAACCATTGAGACAATTTTGTCTATAAATGAACACTGGTTCTTCCATCGTAGATTTGAATAAGTAATACTTGATAAATTATTATACTAATTTGACCACTCAGTTATTTCTGCAAAATATCACCATATTACAGCCCATCTTTAAATTTTAAAGTATTCAGAAAACTGCCTCCTTAATACAAGCTTTATTAAAAGCAATCAAAGTTACCATTTCTAAAATAAAAAATAATTTTACTCAGTTGTATTATTTAGTATCAGTTGTATTGTAATTTAACTTTTGATTTGTTCAAACATTTCCTTTTGCCAGTTATAGGCTATATGCCGTGTGCTCATATTTAGCTTAAATCCATATTCTCCTTTGCAATCCGACAATTGCCTTACTTTGACATCCTTTATAATAGGGTCTGTAAATGCCACTTATAATGGGCTGCCATATGCCTCAAACTGTTGTACCTAAACAATGTAATACTTTGAGTTAATGAATCTTGTTAATTGTATATAACATGACCCAGTTGATTCCATTTGTAGTGAATTATATGCTTCTCAGTTATTTCTGTATTTGAGAGCTTTTAACTTATTATTTGAAATTTGCACCTTGATTAATATTTGCTATATTCAGCTGATATTATCACTCTTTTTTCCCTTTAGAACAATTATAGTGCTCACTTAATTCCATCTTACTTTTTAATTTCTTAGCCTTGACTTAATTCACAGAATTTGGTGTTCCTCAACTTTGGAGTCAAGTTAAAGTAGCATATATATAATGTATATGGGGTTGGCAAAATAATGGAAACACTACAATGCTAATAAATTTTTTCATATTTCTTGAAAAATTCTTCGAGAATCATTTTGTAAATCTAGAGATGTTTAGTATATGTGATTTCTCATACATATCAATGATGTGGAAAGCTATTAGAGGTTTGAGAGATCAATAATAAATTGCAAATGGAAAATTTTGTTTTTGTGTACTGTAACTTGTAATATGCCAAAAAATGTAGTAAGAAATTTGCAACTTGCAACAGTTACTTTGGTTATTATATGCTATAATTGTACAAAGTTTCGTAAGCCTAGCTTAAATATTTATGGAGATATGAACGTTTTTATAAAAAACTGACCATTATTCTCTGACCCATTAGCTTCTGTTACCTTTTCTAAAATTTCACCCTGTTCTTATTAATATTTCTAATGTATTCTGAGAATTTTTAGTAAATATTTGAAAGCTAAAGTTAGGGGGTTGGCTTGTAATTGTTTCCCTGACTTTGAAAAATTTCAGGAGGACATGGCTGAAAGAAATACTTCTCCTTTTGTCAAGCATCACCGATAATCAGTAAATATCTCAAAAGGTACAAACAAAGCATAAAAATACATAAAATAATAGTTAAAAACAGAGTACTTAATCATAAAAAATTAAAAAGAAAAGCATAAAAAGGACAATTAGATAGGTATATAATTTTTTAATCTTCTAATTATTAATTCTGGAAATCCACCACACACAATGTGCTTTTAACATATGTGCAACCATTACTAGATCTACCATTACTACAAGAGAAAGATTAAATTTTTATTTTCAAGCATAGCATGACTTATTTTTTTTACGTTAGCTTACATTCGAGTTTTAAATTTTGGGAGAATCTTCAAATAAAAAGCAGACTCTTCAGCTTATACATGGAAGGGCTTGTATTCAGAAATATACTGTAATGTTTCTAAACAGTTTCATGCAGTTGTTTCACAAAGTATTAATTTCGTTTTTTTTATTTATTAATAGGGTTACTGGATCAAAAGGGTTGAATAACTATGATTTACTTATACAGTAAAACCATTTTCCATGAGGCCATTCATTGTGAATGATAAATACAGGAAAATGATTAATGTGGGTGAGTATCAAATAATAACTAAAATTTATGAAAAGTAATAAAGAAGTAATAGACTTCATAATTGAAAAAAATTATGTTAATTTTCTGTTAGTTTGAGTGAATACAGAAAGTTCCTTATTGTTTCAAAGGCGTTGAGACTTTTCACAAATGTTGGGGCTGGTTGTGGTTCTGTTTTATCATCTTCCACGTCACATACTTTGTTCAACTTCTGCAACCATTTTTTAAGCAGACAACACCAGGAGTCTCAACATTTTCTTCAACTGATGCATAATATTTTTTGATATTTATTGATGCATAATATTTTATTAATATTTCAGCCTAATTGTAACAAATCATTATCATCATGAGATAGTTTTTTTTTTCTAAAGCTTTTCTGAAAGCTTTTTCACACTCATTCAAAGAAATCTGTGAATTATTTTTTCTCAGCAAATCAACCAATCACACATTTTTTTACAATCACACATTTTCAGCAATGTTTGTCGACAAATCGTTACAATTGTTGCATTAATGCTAATTTTTTCTATTTCATTTTAACCTTTTATAACATATTTTAATTTAAAAAAAAGTTTTTTTTTAACTACCAACTATATATTAATATTTAATTTTACTCTTTTGTTGGTCAATATATGACTTTTGATTCAAACTTTTGTACCAGAACATTAAAAAATAAATAAAAAATCTTGCCAAATTGTCAAAATAAATTATTTTTTTCAAGATGATATGTTAAAAAGATAGGCATCTTTCTTGTACACATCCTACACTTAATAAGAAGAAAGAAACAAAAACCTGGAAATTTTAAGATTTTTATCTGGAAAACCTGGAGAAATCAGCGAAATTTGAAATCTGATTTGAGTGGCCACCTTGTTATTGCCATATTTTAAGTTACAAAATAAGACACAAAAAATTTTCTCTAAATAAACGTGCCTTTTTCCCCCCACCTTGAATTCTTGACCCTCAAAATATGAAATGGGGGTAGCCACAATCTTAAAAGTTAGATCCAAGGAGTTTGGTTAAAAGAGGGTTCGAAATTTTAGCCATAACGTCATTCCAGAGAAAAAAACTTTTCGTCCTAAATTCTTTCCTTTCCATTACTAATTTAAAAGATAGAAAGAATGTGCTCTGGGAAATCGATCTGCTCTGGGATCTCTGAAAAAAAGTTGAAAATATCAAAATGCAAACTAATTTTTGGAAGAGAATTTCTCTATTGTGTAATTCTAAGTTTATCTTCTCCTTTACTTTCATTCTGATATTTTAAGAATTTTTTTTCAGTATTCGAAACTTCATTGCTTACTCCAGGTTAGACTGAACTTACTTTTTCTGTACTTTAAAGTTTAAATTAGTCATGGATGTCAAAGAAAATTTATGATGATAAATTTCTCCCTTGCTATGGCGTTCTCTTAATGCCAATTATACTTTCTTCATATTTCGCAATATCTCGAGAACTTATAGCAATTGAAAATTTTTTTTTCCCAATCATTAAATTAATTTCTCCAATGATAATTCCATGCAAAAGATAAATTTTCATGAATATTTATTTTTATTGTTTTATTTAAAAATTCTCAAAAGTCAACAAAATGCTAATTTTCACATTTTAATGAATGTAATAGCTAAATACGAAACTGGAATGAAATTGGTCGAATGATTCTTAAGAATTACTCTAAACTATGTCATGAATGAGTATTACTCTAAACTCATTCTAGAAATCAGGGTTGGGGATACTTTTTTTGGTAATAAAATATAATCTAGTTATTCTATTTAAATCCATACTTTTTATTTAAATTAATTTTTTTTTAAAAATTGAAAACTTTCATTTTATTAGTAGTTAAATTTTAAAAGAAGTAATTATAGATAAAATGTTATAAATAAATCATAATTCTATATTGAAACTAATACTGCGTTAAAAAACTGATTTAATTCATTGTAAATGCGAACGTGTAAAAATCATTAAATATGGATTGAAAATGTATTATTAACAACTGAAAAAGAGGCTGAATTTGAAATTTATTTCACATTTTTTAATATTTTTTTAACTAACATTAAAGTTATGACAATTATATCCAATTTGCAGAGTTATAAATATTTCAATGTGGAATAACTTGCTCACTTAAAGGCATGCAATAAGATAAAAACAATGTGAAACACCTACTTTGTCATAATAGGATTATTTCTTTTTAAAAATTCATTTTAATATATTTGCAATAAATTGTGAAGATGGTCTTTTAGAACTAGGAATAAATTGTATGTTCCTTACTATCAAGTTTATTGAAAAAAATAGTCCATATTAAATAACTATTCTTTACAGATGATGTATGTGTAAAGACATTAAATTTCCACTTTCTTTATTTGTATTCTGAAAAATCCAAATGAATTATAAGATTTTTAAAATGACATGCTTACTGATTAAAATTTATTAACACAGCAATAAACTTATAATAAAATACATTTAAAAAATAATAATCAATTTAAAAAACATTGTAGCGATTACGTGTGTCATTATTTTTGAAAGTGGTATAAAGTTTTTAAGTATTAAAGTTTGAATAACTTTAAAAGTATTGGAAAGATTAATCAATTTGGGTAATTTTTTTAACACTATAATTTGATGAAACGTCAGATAACAACAACGATAATTATAATCGGAAAAATTCAAGTAAGCTTTTTATTAGCTTGAAATAGACTTATACGGTTCACATATTGAAATGCTTTGCAAATTTTTGAAATATGTGATTTTTCTTTTAAAAAGTCATTAAATTTTAAAAAAGAAATCAATTTGTTTAATACAATTCTGTCTGAAATGTTTTTCTTTTTAAACTGCAACTGATTACAATTGAAAGATTAATATTAGACTTAAAGTAATGGAAACCTTGTTGCATCTCGCTCTATGGCACGCAGAATATGTCACTCTTTTTATGTGAATCCAGGTATTAAACATTAAATTATTTCAATTCTGAAACAGAGAAAAAGCTCTTCTCATTGAAGAAATATATAAAAAGAAAGTCCTTAGTTATAAAATTTCCTGAAGGAAAAAAAAAGTAATGATCTAAATCAACTTAAAAAAATATATTAGTTTTTATGAAAGTTTTCTGTAAGTTTGCTTTTTTAAAAACCAGAATGGTAGTTTTTAAAAACTAAAAATCGCAATACAAAGGACGTTCTTATAGTAAAACATTAAAATGTTAATCGGTACAAAAAATTAGAAAGTTTAAAGTTGACCACTGGTTAAGAATTGTAGGGAGTGTCCTTTTGTTTCAGTTTTTTTTTGTCATTTTACGATCCTGTGGATTTGGTCTAGCTCAAATGCTAAGCAGTTAGGATAAGCATTGAAAAACATTTAGTATGTCACAGAGAAAAAAATTTCTCTTTATATTCTTTTATTTTTTTATTTGAGAGCTCTTATTTTCTCAAGAAATGCTTGAATAAATTAAATTAAATGAAAAGTCTGGAACAATTATTTGCTACAAAAAGATAATTTATAATCTTTAATTACTTTAATTTTTAAAGTAATTAAAATTTTTTTAATTAACTTTAAAATTTATTTCTCGGGCTTCTTTTACTATAACTAAAAATATTTTATTTTTTTCAGTGGTTTTCCAAGTTTTTTGATGCAGCCTGAACGAGTTTGTTTCTTTTTGTCCATTTTTTTTTGTAATTTTTGATACCAATTATGTGTTCTTGAACTTGAAAAAAATATTAAACTAGCAAATAAGTAAATTAATTGTAAAACAGTTTGTAATAACTATTTACAACATTACTTCTAAACAAGTCTTAGTGATAGAGAGGAAAGCAAGCAGTCACATGTTTATGCAGTCTCATTGAACAGTCTGAAATATTTATGTTCAAGGGGTGGGTGGCATAAAGCACAGAATGAGATGTGGAAGTGTAAGGCTTAGTCTTATAGTGCTTTAACTTGCAGAGCTTATCCTCCACAGTTTTGGTAATATTCAGTGTTGAGAGAGACAACAGGGAAATGCAACCAAACCCCTAAACTGACTTATTGTTTGGGTGGAAACAAGAAATTCCATGCTTATAGAGTATTTCTGAACAGGTAGAAATATATATGTTCTGGGGATGGGAGATTTAAAACACTGAATTAGAAGTAAAATTCATATTATACAACACTATTGTAGCATGCGTTAGGAAGTTTTAAGGAAACTCTAACTTTTAACAATGTATAAATTATTTCGCAAAATTCCCTGATGGAAAAAAATGATCTGTTTTCTATGTTTTAAAATGTTTTACATTAATAAATAAAAAATCATCTTTAAACTATGCCCAAAATTTATTAAATTTATTTATCAAATCGCTCTTGTCAAAAACCTGAAGTCTTATGTCACAAAAGCTTATTTCAAAATAAATTCGCATTAAGATTAGGATGACATCATCTGTTGGATGACATCATCTGTTGGATGACATCATCTGTGGTTTGGAAACCATGCATCGAACAGGTGAAATGCGCTTAATGGTGATAGTATGGAATAACTATTGCATTCTTATTTTAATGAGCATCGATTAGGGGAGCTGAATGAAGGTAGTAACAACAATGAGTGAAATGAGATTTAATTTGTATTGTGGGTATTCCTAAAGATTTAACTTTAATGACTTTTGACCCACTTAAATACAGAACAAGTAAAATATTCACTGAAGAGCCTGAAAGTTGGTACAAGTATGCTTATGCATATGACAGAGGTGTGTCACATGATCAGCATTGCCTATATAAAATGATAAAGTAGATAAGGATTTAAAGCCAAGCACTGCAAAGCATTTCCCCTTCATCCTCCTAGTACAACTACATTTAAAATTGAACCTAGCCAGAAAAAGGTGAATATCTATTTATGAAACTTCCTTCTGAGCGAGTACTATAAGATTATTGTTTGATCAACCAAATCCATTCATGTCCAGTATCTATTCCCAGACATGTAGACAATTATGCCATAGAATGAAATATCACACGTTAAAGAAGCTACTACAAGTTGGTTCTAGGAAAAGGAGAAGTCTGGACTTAACAGCATAAGTTTGTTGAAATTGATCTCTCATTGATCACAACTACCCAATGTTTCGACAACGAAGGTAACTGGATGTTCTACTGCAACCATGAGCCAACTCATGCGAAAAATGTTTCCGAAACGGATCTGGGACACCTGAATTCTGTTCAAATTCTCAGTAGATTAAATGGACTCAGTCATTATTAGGTGTGTGAAATGGAGGGATATTTAGACTAGATTGCTGAAAAAAGCAGGCGACTAGTGAATTCTACCTAAATAAGCTATCTTCTACTTAATTAATCTGTGCATTAAAAAACAATTGCTTGGAGGTGGGAAATCAATCCATCAAAAATTTGTCAAACAGTACAACTGTAAGGAATTAGCTCCCATTGCCCCTGAATCTGATTGTACTGTCTATGAAAGTGCCATTTCTGGAAGTATTAAAAAACTTTCTAGCTCAGAGAAAAAAAACTGAAATTACCAAATCAACTACTGCAAAAAAAAAGATAAAGAAAAATGTTTACCAGTTACTACGGGAATCTAAATCACTCCAAATTCTCAGCCATCTCTTTTGCTCTGCCAATAAATTCTCCAATGAGTGACAACTCAACATGAAATCCCCTCTGATTCCCCAACATTAGCTGCTACAAAATCAACTGACTCCCAACAACTCTCATTAGTGAAAGTCACTCAGAAGCAGACAGCTCAAAAGCCTACAAGAAAACTACCTCCATTTCTCCACAAATTTAAACATTTCAAAAAACGAATCAGCAAACCTTATGATCAACCAACTTACATGAACCTTCCAATTTTCATAATCATCTTAGAAAATACGACTCATTAAAGAATAATTTATGAATTCTAATAAATCAATAATGACGACACCCCAGTCGAAAGATACCAGTTCGGACATATGCAGGCTACTTGCAATGACCAATCACGTTGCCTGAAAAGTTCTATGCCTTAGCTCTTTTTCCAATGTGATAAGGAAAAATAAACGCTACCCAAATGCTGAATACTCCTGAGGAGAGGAAATGAACATTAGGGTGATCCTCGGCTCGGGAGTAAACCATGCCTAGATAACACCTTGATGTTCCAAGCCGTCATTCTCACCAACACTTCCTAACGTCAAGTCTCAGTCTCCTAAGGGCAGAATTACTAGATGAAGAACTCGGATGCCCGCATCCGTGAGCAATACACCATATCAAGCAAAATCAAATGCTGCTACAATTGTGCATCCCTCATTAAATGAATTTCACGAGATATGAATGTAACTAAAAGATTTAAAAGCACTCGGGATTTAGTTTTGCTTAGAAAACATCGCCTCATCTTTTCTAAATGCTTTCTTTTGGACAAAAATGTGGACATTTGAACAGCGCTCTTTCCTTCATCAGTGCTGAGTAACATTTTTGTGAAATCTCAGGATGGCAAACTAGCCTGGTAACACTTTGTTTCCCACTTCAAGAATTATCTTCAGAGTTGAGACTTACTTCTGCTGTCTAAATGTCCAAGTAATATTCTATCTATCGGCGATGTGTTGCTTAGAAAACATCGCCTCATCTTTTCTAAATGCTTTCTTTTGGACAATAATGTGGACATTTGAACAGCGCTCTTTCCTTCATCAGCGCTGAGTAACATTTTTGTGGACAATAATGTGGACATTTGAAGAAAGCTCTTTCATTCATCAGAGCCGAGCAATATTTTTGAGAAATATCATTCTTCATTTAAGAGGATGGCACAATAGTCTGGTAACACTGTTTCCCACTTCAAGAATTATCTTCAGAGTTGAGACTTACTTCTGCTGTCTAAATGTCCAAGTAATATTCCATCTATCAGCGATGTGTTGGTTAGAAAACATCGCCTCATCTTTTCTAAATGCTTTCTTTTGGACAAAAATGTGGACATTTGAACAGCGCTCTTTCCTTTATCAGTGCTGAGTAACATTTTTGTGAAATCTCAGGATGGCAAAATAGCCTGGTAACACTTTGTTTCCCACTTCAAGAATTATCTTCAGAGTTGAGACTTACTTCTGCTGTCTAAATGTCCAAGTAATATTCTATCTATCGGCGATGTGTTGCTTAGAAAACATCGCCTCATCTTTTCTAAATGCTTTCTTTTGGACAATAATGTGGACATTTGAACAGCGCTCTTTCCTTCATCAGTGCTGAGTAACATTTTTGTGAAATCTCAGGATGGCAAAATAGCCTGGTAACACTTTGTTTCCCACTTCAAGAATTATCTTCAGAGTTGAGACTTACTTCTGCTGTCTAAATGTCCAAGTAATATTCCATCTATGGGCGATGTGTTGCTTAGAAAACATCGCCTCATCTTTTCTAAATGCTTTCTTTTGGACAATAATGTGGACATTTGAAGAGAGCTCTTTCCTTCATCAGAATCGAGCAATATTTTTGAGAAATCTCATTCTTCATTTAAGAGGATGGCACAATATTCTGGTAACACTGTTTCCCACTTCAAGAATTATCTTCAGAGTTGAGACTTACTTCTGCTGTCTAGATGTCCAAGTAATATTAGATCTATCAGCGATGTGTTGGTTAGAAAACATCGCCTCATCTTGCTAAACATCGCATCATCGCATCTAAATGCTTTCTTTTGGACAAAAATGTGGACATTTGAAGAGAGCTCTTTCCTTTATCAGTGCTGAGTAACATTTTTGTGAAATCTCAGGATGGCAAAATAGCCTGGTAACACTTTATTTCCCACTTCAAGAATTATCTTCAGAGTTGAGACTTACTTCTGCTGTCTAAATGTCCAAGTAATATTCCATCTATGGGCGATGTGTTGCTTAGAAAACATCGCCTCATCTTTTCTAAATGCTTTCTTTTGGACAATAATGTGGACATTTGAAGAGAGCTCTTTCCTTCATCAGAATCGAGCAATATTTTTGAGAAATCTCATTCTTCATTTAAGAGGATGGCACAATATTCTGGTAACACTGTTTCCCACTTCAAGAATTATCTTCAGAGTTGAGACTTACTTCTGCTGTCTAAATGTCCAAGTAATATTAGATCTACCAGCGATGTGTTGGTTAGAAAACATCGCCTCATCTTTTCTAAATGCTTTCTTTTGGACAAAAATGTGGACATTTGAACAGCGCTCTTTCCTTCATCAGTGCTGAGTAACATTTTTGTGAAATCTCAGGATGGCAAAATAGCCTGGTAACACTTTGTTTCCCACTTCAAGAATTATCTTCAGAGTTGAGACTTACTTCTGCTGTCTAAATGTCCAAGTAATATTCCATCTATGGGCGATGTGTTGCTTAGAAAACATCGCCTCATCTTTTCTAAATGCTTTCTTTTGGACAATAATGTGGACATTTGAAGAGAGCTCTTTCCTTCATCAGAATCGAGCAATATTTTTGAGAAATCTCATTCTTCATTTAAGAGGATGGCACAATATTCTGGTAACACTGTTTCCCACTTCAAGAATTATCTTCAGAGTTGAGACTTACTTCTGCTGTCTAAATGTCCAAGTAATATTCCATCTATCAGCGATGTGTTGGTTAGAAAACATCGGCTCATCTTTTCTAAATGCTTTCTTTTGGACAAAAATGTGGACATTTGAACAGCGCTCTTTCCTTTATCAGTGCTGAGTAACATTTTTGTGAAATCTCAGGATGGCAAACTAGCCTGGTAACACTTTCTTTCCCACTTCAAGAATTATCTTCAGAGTTGAGACTTACTTCTGCTGTCTAAATGTCCAAGTAATATTCTATCTATCGGCGATGTGTTGCTTAGAAAACATCGCCTCATCTTTTCTAAATGCTTTCTTTTGGACAATAATGTGGACATTTGAACAGCGCTCTTTCCTTCATCAGTGCTGAGTAACATTTTTGTGAAATCTCAGGATGGCAAAATAGCCTGGTAACACTTTGTTTCCCACTTCAAGAATTATCTTCAGAGTTGAGACTTACTTCTGCTGTCTAAATGTCCAAGTAATATTCCATCTATGGGTGATGTGTTGCTTAGAAAACATCGCCTCATCTTTTCTAAATGCTTTCTTTTGGACAATAATGTGGACATTTGAAGAGAGCTCTTTCCTTCATCAGAATCGAGCAATATTTTTGAGAAATCTCATTCTTCATTTAAGAGGATGGCACAATATTCTGGTAACACTGTTTCTCACTTCAAGAATTATCTTCAGAGTTGAGACTTACTTCTGCTGTCTAAATGTTCAAGTAATATTAGATCTATCGGCGATGTGTTGCTTAGAAAACATCGCCTCATCTTTTCTAAATGCTTTCTTTTGGACAATAATGTGGACATTTGAACAGCGCTCTTTCCTTCATCAGAGCCGAGCAATATTTTTGAGAAATCTCATTCTTCATTTAAGAGGATGGCACAGTAGTCTGGTAACACTGTTTCCTACTTCAAGAATTATCTTCAGAGTTAAGGCACTTACTTCGGCTGTCTAAATGTCGAAGTAATATTTAACACATTGGCTATGTTTTGTTTTGAAAAATGCATACCTGCCACTGAGTACTCCCGTGGTGGGAAATATGGTAAATTCATTAAGTGAATAATCTGCCTTCAGACGCTTGTGAAGTAATTGGATACGTCATGTAACATCTGCATTATCAAGGTTAAACAAAATTAGTGAACCAATTTTTCTGGCTCTTCAGTGTTATATGTAAATGACGAAAATTGATAGGGAAGAAAGCTAAAAATTGAAAATATGTAAGAAATCCACGTGAATAAGAATATAATTTTTTCGTAAAAAAATGGGAATATTGAAATGACCCTTCTTTTTCAACTCTAAAATTCTGAAGAAAAAAAATGGAGAAAGGACGAAAAAAACCTTTCTTCAGCATTTAAAAATTTTTAATCGAAAGAAAGGAAACAGAAAATTTTAATATTTTATTTTAAAAAAAATCTGATGAAAAGGTATATCTTATTTTTTTCATAAAAATTTAAATTTTGGGGGAGAAAAAAAATTGAAATATTGAAGTTTTGAATTGTGTTTATTCAAATAATCATCTAGGGTTCCGTCTTCATTATCCATCAAATAAACACTTTTTCAAATGAGGACACACCAATAACTGATTATAAATAGCAAAATTTAGATATCTGAGCTTTAATGTGTGTTTTTGTAAACTTTTAATTGTGTCACAAAAAAGGCTATAACATGCCTCTTAATAATCCCAATTTTAACAGTATAGACGTTTTTTGGGGGGATCACTATAAATAGTTTAAGAAACTGTGATCAAAAAAGTGTATCGCATATCTATCTTATGATTAATATTATACTAAGCCTTAACTTTATCAAACTAATGTGTAATAAATATCACACAGGCTTTTATAGGGTAAAGAAATTACCATACTTATATTATTAAACTTATCATTTACAAACTTTTTTTATTTCCTTGATTGACGGGAGAAAAGGAAACCTAATCTAACCAGAGAGGATATGTAACGAGGCTGATATTTTTCTTTCTGAAAAATTGTGCAGGACAGAACAATATTTACTAGTCACTCAGTCTAGTACATACTTAAATTATATCCCTAAGGATAATGCTATTCCCCTCAATCTAAGACTATAAAATTTTAACCAAATTTTTCCTGATATATTTCATACATGTTTTTTCATTCATACCTTATTTGGAATTTGTAATGATTGCTTGTGCTGAATTATTATAATACGATGAATTATGAGATTCAAAAATTTGATCAAAAATAAGAGTTAGACTTTCTTGAATTGCCCGAAAAAATTTTGAGAACACACTACTCTCCAAAAAAAGGGTTCCCAAAGTTTTCCCTGTTAATGCATTTTAGAATATAAAATAAGCAACAAACACTGTGTTTTTATCCTAAAGAATCGATAGATACCAGGTACTACAAAGCATGAAGTTTAAGAAACCCGGCTATGTTATAAATTAGGTTAAGAATTTAAATTAATAAAAGTCGACATTATGAGAGTTTGAATACTTGCTGAAAATTTAAAAATTTGCTTTTCAAGAGTGCTGTCGATATTGAGCTAGCATAGTCTTTAGCTGTTGGTCTTCGAAATGAATAAATATTTTCCAACGAGAAAAAGTTCTAGAGAAATTATAGTAGAATTTTTCTATTGAATAATTTTTGTTATAAGGAAAAATAATTTCAGTAAAATAAAAAAATAAATCCAAGTTAAAGGTTTGTAAAGCATGAAAGTAAATTAAAAGGAATTGGATCAATAAGTAAAATGTGAAAATTTGTTGAATTAATTTTATTCCGCATTGTAAATGAATCCAACGTAAAGTTTGTAAAAAGTGTAAATATATAATTATATATATATATCTGATAATCTTTAATATTTTTCTGGTAAACCTTTTTTTTTTTAATTCAAAAAGAACAATAATTGGTATCAGATAATACAAATGATTTTGTGACAAATTAACAAGTTCAAATTCGATGTCAGCTAGAGATTGAACAAGGACAGCGCAAATCATAAAAATGTATATCTAGGGAGAGGATGCTTCTGAGAAATGCTAAAAGGATAGAAATTTCCAGGAGATGAAATGAAACTAAAACATCGAAAACCGTGAGTATTTGTGTTTTATAGTTTTTTAGTTTACGTATTATGTATATTTTTTATATCTTCTAATTTAATAAAAAATATTAATTATAGGATGGAATTGAAAAATACAACTTTTTCATCATTTTATGAATCAGAATAGACTCAGTGGATGGTTAACTGTATAAAGAAATAAATATAAAAAGTGAGCTTGTAACTATACTATCGCTGCCTAGATAAAGCTGATTTTCTATCAAACATAAGAACATTTTTTTTTCTTGCTGAAATTTAGTTTTATGTTACTTTCATACTGTTCAACAGTGTTGAAAATCTAAACCATGCAACTTAATTGCTAAATATTAATTTTCCTATTTGATAAATGAAGACCAATGGGGAAGAACGGTTTATGTCCATTTTTCACAAAAGAGACCATCGCCAACTGTTGCATTTTGAGGTTTTGACAAATCTATAGCGTAGAAAATCTGTTCTTCCCTAGAGTTATTACAGGGTGAGGATAGCCATGCTGGCAAAAAGCGGTTTCTATCCTAGGGTAGAAAAGACAACGAAACTTTTAGTGAAGGAAACGCTAGTGAGGAAGTATTGGTTCGAGAGTTTTAAGGAAAAAACTGTCTTGTCCACCCCATTTTAATATTTTTTTTAACATCAGAAATTTCAAATTTTGTTTTTAAATTTTTAAGAGTTAACATTCGTATTTATATTTATTTTTACTATTTCAATCGAATACTTGCTCCTGAAAATTCTAAAACTTTATAATTCGTTTTTCTTAGAATCAGCTTTTTTGGATGTAAATTTGATGCTTTAAAAATGAATTTGGTTTCTTTTCAAGACTTTGTTATTTAAAAATATGAAAATACCAACTATTGTATATTTTTTTCTTCTTTGAAACACGATTGACCAAAATAAAATAGTGTCATTATTTTGTTTACTATTGTCAACAAATCGCAGTTGACAAAATAATTTGGTTGCCGTATAAAACCTGTCATTAAGATATTAATGTTAAATGGTATTGTTTATTTTTTGTGTCATGTAGCTTAACAAGAATTTAGCACGCAGTTGTAAAACTTGCATAGTTTCTTCGTAGATGAGGAAACAACATCCATTTGTAGACGGGAATTCGTTAATTAACTGCCGATGGGATATCAAAAGGGTTTGAGTGAATGCCGAATCTTAATCTGAATGGCGAAATAAAATTTTACATTCTCACAAATGTTACATCCTAATAGCTCAAATGTAATGTATTAATTAATCATTATGCACACTCCAACGTTTAGTCTAGTTTTTTTTGTTTAAATTGTAGTTTTTTTTTTTTTTTTTTTTTTTTTTTTTTTTTGGAAATTTTTTATAATTTTAAAATTTCTGCGCTTTGTGTTTTATTAATTATAATTTTTTATTTATTATTTTTTGAGTTTTTTGAACATATTTGATTTTATTAACACTAGATTGCCTAAGGAAGTCATTTTGACTGCTTTTAATTTCAATTAGAAAAACAATGATGTATATAATGACACAATTTCTTAGAATTTTGTGACTTTTTGTACCACATAATTTTTTTTTGTTAATATTTACTAATAACTTGTTATATAACTGTAAATAATGTAAAAAATGTTAAAAATTAATTTAAACAAATTTATTTACGCATTCGCAATCCAGTCATTTTGACTGCTTTTGGGCAATGTAGGTATATACTAATTTTCCGTCTTTCTAGTGTTAATGTCTTTTTCTAATTTTAAGAATACAGAAAAACGTGACTTTTTGTTGAAAGTGAAGTTAGCTTTTTTGAGTTCGAATATTTTACGAATTATTGATTTAAAATTTAGTCTTATATACTTTATTTAAATTTTTTGGGCAAAATTTTCATGCCTGAAATTGGCGGAATTTCCTACAACACTAATGAAGCATGAAGTGTAATATTTAATTAAAAGTCACTATTGTTTTTTGATTTAACTTTTGAATTATAACTACAAAATCGTTCTTATTCCTTATTAAATGTCTTAAAACATAATTTTAAAAGAATTTAAATAATTTAACAATCGATGCTAATGGCAATGTTTATTGTTTTGAGATTTTGTAGTTGATCAAGTATATGCGTAATTTATAGTTTTTATTCTGGAATGATTATTAGAAGCTTTGAACTTACCCATCAAATTAAAAATTTAAAATGCTTAATTTAACAAAGACAAATTTAATTTAAGACAAAGACAAATTTTTAACGAATTTTATTTATTTATTTATTTATTTATTTTTTAAATTTAGAAAATTGTTATTAGGATGGTAAAAAGTGACAGTTGGATCAATTGACATTTTTAAATTGTTTATTGTCTTGCAGTTAAACTACCAACTACATTTAATTTAAAAAAAATTATTTTTGTTCAGATTTTAATATGAAATTTTTAACTAATGAATGAATAGATCTGTCCAAGGCCTTATGCATCAATGTATTCCTAGAGTTAATTAAACTAAAAAACTGTGTATTTTTTACTATATGTTTTCAATAGTCAACTTTAATAACTCAGTTTCCAATCTGAATTATTAAGGTTTTGAATGCATATAGTTAAGTATTTCTGTAAATTTGGCGGGCTTTGTTAAATTGTCATAAAAATACCAAAAAAATTACATTATGCACTATATTCTATTTTGATTTAATAATTTTTAGAATTCTAAGAAATTGCAATCCATAAATGAATTTAAATTTATAATTTTTTTTTTAGGATTTAGAGTTCCATGGGGCTATGAGGTTTTATTTCCAAGATGCTGGTCAAAAGGTAGCTTCCAAATGCATAAGGGTTGCCAGCACAGCAACTACATCAGCCGTAATCGAAACATTAATAGAAAAATTCCGTCCAGATATTCGAATGCTTTCTATTTCTGAATATGCACTTTATGAAATTCATAAAAATGGAGGTATGTATGGAAATGAAGGAAAAATAATTCTTTTATTATTTTTTTTAATAAAAAGACTAATGTTTTTTTCATTGTTATTTTCAATGTTTTTCAATGTTTTTTTCCATTATGTTTGCAGAGGAGAGGAAGTTAAAAGGAGATGAGATTTTCCTTCTTGTGCAGCTAGACTGGCATAGAGATGACCGAGAAGGGAGATTTCTTCTTCGACGCACGGATGAAAAGTCCTACGTACGTTCTACTTAGTTACTAAAATATATACCTATCAAAAAAAAAATTTAAAAAAAACATTTATCTGTATTTTTAAATAATTATGGATTTCTCATTTTTTAAATGTTATAGATCCTACTTAACTGGATTTAATTAAGAATTTAAAAATTTTTGCGAAAAGTACAAATTTTTAAGGATTTTATAAATATTAAATATGAAAGGTGTCAATTTAGTGCCGTCATCTTTCTAGCGTTAAAATCTTTAGTTTTGGAATCAGTGTTATTTGCAATATTAGAAATAGAAGAATTATAGAAATTGAGGATTTAATTTAACTGCTTGACACAGTATTTTTTTTTATTGTATGCTAAGTTAATTTAAGTCTGATTTACCTGTTTACTAGATGAGCTTCTGCAGTTCTGAGCTCAAGATTCATAGAATTTCAATTCATTCTCACCTGAGATTTAACAATAAAGGCAGTTTTTTAAAAATATATAAGGCCGAAATTTGAGACTCTGTATTTTTAGACTATAATATTTAAGATATACCTTTAACTTGTTTATCAAATTTTTTTTTAATGCTTTTTAACTCAACCTTATGTATCTGTTTAGTTTGAAGGAAGGTGAAATATTTTTAAACTTTATTTCAAGCAGGAAAACTACTTACAGCTTGCAAACTCATGTCTCGTCACCAGGGCTCTTGGTGAGGGGGGGGGGACTGAACTCTTTTCACGTCTATTGTCAATATACAAGTAAATCAAATTTAACAATACTTTGGTTTCATTAACTAATTTGTTAAATATTATTAAATTTACATAAATACAAAACAAACAAATGACAACAATTATTTGTTAATAAATTAATTTTTAACTTTTATTTTTGATTTAAATTTTTAATCTTGAAATTAGGATTAATAAAATTATGAAATTATCACTAAATCTAATGCTCTTCATATATTTTACTGATTAAGTATCTCTAAATAATGTGATTAATTTTGATTATCTTCCACATTTTTCTGTAGAAAGTTAAAAAAATAAATAAATTCTGTTAGATGAATACTAAATATTTATATTTCTTACTTTCATTGTTTCTCTAGCAATGAGTTTCTCATGTAAATTTCACATTTATACATACCTTATATTTGATTCAAGAAGTATAATTCATTTTTAAAAAAATTTACTTGTTTTGATAAACTGTTACTGGTTAAAATTTTCTTTTTCTTTTTAACTTTATTTGAAAATTTTATGCAAAATAAAATTTCTACAGCAAATAGATTTTTCTTCTTCAAAATATCCTGGTTTTAATTTCATATTTGTATTTCAGATCTCTAGTATAGATGCTTGTGATAATGAAAATTTCAAAAAAAAAATTATCTAAACGTGAAAAGAAAGAGAAGAAGAGGAAAGAAAAGCGAGAGAGACTGAAGGTTTTTATTTTTCTCTTTTATATTTACTTTCATATCTGTTAGTATATAACTTTTCTCAAATTTTGTAACTTTTTATTTTGCAGTTGTTATTTTATGTATTACAATTCTCCTAACTTGTACAAAAACAAATTATATTGTAAAAATAAAAAAGAGATACAATTTGTCCCACCTTTTGTTAACTCAAATTAGATCAAATTGTATGCATAAAAAAGAATTAGGTAGGTTTTATATTAAGAGTTAGTGTACAATGACTAAATATAATTTATAATTCTGTTAATTAAAATTCTGTTAAATAAATAAACATTTAATCTAGTCTAAATAATCCCTTCCCTCTTTGCTGATCCTGAGCTATTTGCTTTTTATCTTTTTATTTTAAAATTTTATTTTTAAACTGCTCTGTGACCACCTTGATTCTACTAAGAGTTTTGTTCAGCGCAATTAGTGTTTATTTATCAACAACTTCTTTAAAATCTGTAAAGAATTAAGTTGAGTTGTAATCTTTAATCAAGAACATTTCACATAATGTCATGTTTTGAATTTATTTGTTTGTTTTCTCAAATTTATTAGTAGCTTGTTAGAGTAATAATCACTTTATGGCTTCTTTTCATTGTCTAGAGGTCCATCAGATCAATAAGCAGACTTAGGTAAAATTAATTACTTACTGTGATCACAAAATTTCAATTAAAAACTTTTTTCAAGCAATTATAATAAACTCTTAGATATTGTAATACTAATTAACTATTGAAACTTTGAAAAATCTGATTTTTTCCTTTCAAAAATGTCTATAATTTTTTGAAAAACTTTACGTTGATTAAATTTAAGGCACACTGGTATTCATAATAAATAGAATGTCATAATCACGGAAAAAGGCGACTGTGCAAAGCACGGAAGGAAGTTCTGATGTAATCTCTGCAAGATAGACCTGCGGGAAGACAAGATAGACATGTCTTGATCTTCAGTATAAGTTGATAGTTATCTATTGCAAAAAAACTTTCTTGTGTACATTTTGAAATGTTGGCAGCTTTAATTTTACAGTATTATTAGGTAGACTATATATATTTGGATGATTGTCTATATTATGCAAATGAAAGTATCCTTTGTATGTTTACTTCAAAAGTGCTATCCTATTAATTTTTATATTGCAATTGCAGGCTGCTGAAGATAGTAAGAAAGATGGTATAGCTGAGCGACTATACTCTGAACTTCCAGAAACAAGCTTTACTCGATCAATTTACAATCCAGAAGCAGTTATGCGAAGAAGGTGGCAGCAAATATTAGAGAAAAAACTTCAACAGTTTTATCAAGAGGGTGGCACTGATGCAGGTAATTAAAAATTTAAAAAAAAACTGATCTTCAATTAATTTATTTTCTATGCTTAATTTTAATCTGTATTTTCATAGATGCACTTCCTTTTATAAGAGATAAAAAATTTCAATTAATCAAGCAGGGGTCTGTTTAAAAGAAATTTGGGTCCGTTAACGGACCCTGCACAAAATATCTTTTCATAAAAACGGACCCTTCACAAAATATTTTAAACTTTAAAACGGACCCTTCACAAAATGATTTTTCTTTTAATCGGACCCTTCACAAATTTGTTTATCTTCATTATTATTTTGTTAATCGAATAAACCCTTTCCAGGGCAGAAAACGAGAAAGACAGATGTAAACGAATTAAGTTTTGTCTTTGGCAGACGATTCTTCCATTATTCATCCGAAATGAATATTCTGCGTTCAGCAGTATAGGCTGAATACCAAATATTTGCATGTTGCATCTCTAATTTAGAACAGCAATTGCTGTTTATTTTTGAAAATTTAAGTTTTTTAATTATAATTTTACATTGAGCATAATCTTGAATGTCTTTACAATTTAAAAACTCCTGGAAAAAGTTTTTTTTGCAATAACGGACCCTATGTGCACAACTTCATAAAAGCGGACCCTGGTTGAAAGAATGTGAGCATTTTTTTCACAATTTCACGAAAAACGGACCTTTCACAAAATGTCTGGACAGACCCCTGTCAAGTAAATTTATCATAAACTGCTTTCACCAAATATTTTTCTTTGGAAAAACGAAGTTTTGGGAGTCATTGGAAATATTTACGTTGATATAACAACCATGCTGATTATGATAATCTTTTACTCTAATCAAGTAAATTTATCATCAACTGCTATCACTAAATATTTTTCTTTGGAAGAAAGTAGTTTTGGGGGTTATTGGAAATATTTACGTCAATATAAGAACCGCGCTAATTATGATAATCTTTTACTCTAATCAAGTAAATTTATCATCAACTGCTTTTACCAAATATTTTTCTTTGGAAGAAAGAAGTTTTGGGGGTTATTGGAAATATTTATGTAAAAATAAGAACCGTGCTGATTATGGTAATTTTTTTACTCTAGCGAAAATTTAAATTTTGTACACTTTTGAAATAGTGTACTAAAATACTTGTATAAATGTATGTAACTATTAAATAGTTTTATGTTTTTTTATTTCTGAATTAAGTATGTAATAGTTTTTAAGATGCTAACAAAGATTTTAATTTAAATTTTAAAACTTACAGTTTTCAGTATCAGAAATTTTTAATGTTACAAGATTTTTAGTATCTTACATTGAGTTTGTGATTGTGAGGTTTAACCACATATTTATTCCAGGGTTGGCTTTTTGCCAGCAGAAACTGGGTTTTGTTATGCCAGTGGCAGAAACTGGTTTTAACCGGTAAAAACCGGCAGAAACTAAAAAGGCTTCTATGTTAGTTCTAGTAATTGCTTAATGACATTTTGTTTAAGTAAACTGAAAAATGTAATTTCATGCAACTGTAACAAACTTTTTAGTTCATTACTTGTAAATATATATTATTTTGTTTATATTAAATATAAAGAGTGCAGTATATCAAATTGAGAAAAGAAATTGTTTAGGTTCAGAAACCGCATCAAAACTTGTCTTTGGGTATAGATTACTGCAAAGTGCAAACAATGTAATATTTGATCTTGAATGGTGATAATTTTATTAAAAAATTTAACTTTGTTTAACATTTAATTGTTTTTTTTTATGAATTATCCGTTGTATGTCAATCTCAGCATTTACTTTTATGTCATTTTCTGAATTTCTGCCACAAATGTGGCAGAAAAGGGTTTCTGCCATGCCAGTTTTAACCAGTTTCTACCAGTGGTTTTAACCACCTCGGCAGAAGCTTGCCAACCTTGATTTATTCCAATATTAATGCATTACAAAAACATGTATTATAAATTTTTTAAAAACATTTTATATGGTATTTTTAGGTGGTACCTTGAGAATATTTGGAGAAGCTTTAAATAAAGATGTGCCTTACAAAACACTTTCTACAAAATATACTGCATCCTATGTGGTAAAAGATATATTGAATAAATATGGATACGATAAAGAGGATCCTTTTATGTATTGTCTTGTACAAACTATAGTATCACACCATACAAATGATGGTCCTGATCTTCAAAATGGTGGTATCAGAGAACATATATTGGATGATGATGATTGTCCTCTGATGATTCAGCAGCAGCATAATCGGAATAAAGGTAAAAACAAACTGTTAATGAATTTCTGGTTGATTCAAAATTCTGGTTTGACACTTACGTTTTGACATAAAAAAAAGTAGGAAAAAAAAGCTCATTGATATGCTAAGAACAATTGACATCATTTCTTTGCAGACATTTTTATAAATTATAGAATATCGAGCAACTGCATGTAAAGAGTCCAAATAAAGCAGTCAATTGAGACTGACAATCATTTGAGTATTGTAACCAGGGCTCGAAAAAACTTGTTACCCGTCCCCGAGGACGGCTTGTCCAACAATGTACCCGTCCTCCTTTGAAACTAACCCGTAGCTTCTAAATAAATAAAAATATAATTTTCTCTTATTTATTACAAACATTTATATAAATTGCACAATGAATTACTAGTTACTAGGATTACATTATACAGTAATAAAAGAAATACTAGGTTACTAATAATAACCTAGTATTTCTTTTATGAAATAATTTATTTCTTTTACGAAATAATTTATTCGGGGGTATTGCGTTTTTTAAATGAATCAAATATGACGTTTGCCAGTTCCACAATCAAGTCAATGATTTACTAAGGTTTCTGCACAGAAATCTGAAAGGGGTTTTCCATTTAGATAAATGTTCATAATTGCGTTTAACGCTTCTTGTTTAAGACCAGTACGTAATGTGTTTTTTTGGAAGTTCATTGCTGAAAAACCCCTTTCAAATGATGCAGTACTCCCAGACAGAGAAAATATCAATTTCATTTCAGGGTCATTTTAGAAGTGAGGAGCTAGACTCGTGTAAGATAACAAAAACTGAAAATGTATCACGAACATTAACGGGAAAATGGCCGTCTGCACGGACGTTGGATTCGAGAAATTCGTTGTCCGAGGGGAATTTTTGACCGCCGAGGATGGGCGGACGGGCTGTTTTTCGAGCCCTGATTGTAGCAAGTACCATGATCAAAATTAAAATATTGATAGTATTTTCTTCATTGATAATGGTGTTTGTTTAAAATACTAAAAACATCGCTTTTCATACTTATTTGATCTTTTCTTTTACTTTTGTTTACTTTTTTTGAAATTGTTTTACTTAAAAAAATATATATATATTGGCATTATTTATTTTATCTGTAAGAAGACTTTTTTGTTGCTTGTTCTTTTTATTTTTATAAGTATGTATAGATGTCTGTTTAAAATTTTTATTCAGTATACTGTAAAAAGTGGATGATTGAAAGAAAGACTGTTTTATCTAAACTAATGTTAATCAAAATATGCTATTAATTCAAAACTACCACAAATGTTATTATGAATTGCTTGTTGTAATCAATCGAGAGTAAGGTTTGCTGCAATTGGTAGAAAATAAAGCATATTGATTGTAATCAATAGAAAGACTTGGCAACAGTTATGAAATTATTAGTTTTTTGCAATCAAAGGTCTTGGCATGATTTAGTTATGAAAATCTTAATTCTCAGTTGTGTTTTAATTATTATTTTTGTTGTCATTTATTTATCTTTTTGTAAGAATCAATAGTATATCTTTTATTTAAAATTATTTATGAGTGGCAAGTTTAAACATAACAAATAATTAATATAAATTTGGATAATCTTTTTTTCATTTATTCCATACAAAAATAATTATAAATGATGTTTTTAAAACTAGTATTAAGTTATGAAAAATTTTTGTGGTTCATATAAAAATGAATGGTTTTGTGTCTGAAAGATTTTATGGAAATGATAGTTCATAAATTTATTTATTTTGTTTTCTAACTGTTATTTTCCTTTCTGCCTGGAAGGTTTAAAACATAACTAATGACAAACGTTTTGTATAATATGTTTTTTCCTACTCTAAATAGCTGTAAAAAATTTTTAAGTTACAAAATTTTTGCAGTTTAATAAAGTATGGTATACATCGTGAATACTTCTTGGCATAATTTAATTTGACAAAAAAAAAAAAACATTTTTATTTGCTTTTCTAACTACTAAGTATGGTTTTTGTTTAATTTTTTTTATTTTGAACGAACATAATGAATAATATACTTTATTTATATTTAATTTAAATATAAAATTTTTTGAAGCTTGTAGAAAATTGTTAGCCATATGCGAAAAGGAAACTTTACGTCCTGTTGTTAACTCAACCATTAAATGCTTTTATTTTTGTAGGTGCCTTATCATTTCATGTTCGAAGACAACCTGCTGATTACCAGCCTAGAAAAAGGAAAAAAAAAAGTCTAAGCCAACTAAAAAGGATGAAGAACTACCCTACCTCCTTGAATTGAATTCTGGTACTTATATCAAAAAATAATATCCTAATTTAAGGTTGTTTTTTTTTCTAATGAAGGAAATTGATATAGATCCTTATTCCTAACATTATAATTGTCTTTTGTGAAAATATTAACTAAATAAATACAAATACTAACATTTCTGTTTTTTTGTTAAAACTCTAAGCTTTTTTTAAATTAATTTGTCGACATGATTACAGATGGCAGTGATGGACGTGGGCCTCCCAAGAAACACAGACTTTACCGTAATGTTACTGAAGTTGGTAGTGAAAGAAGTGGCTCTATCGGGGGACAATACTTGCAGGTAAAAGAAAAATTAACGATGAATTTGTGCATTTTTAAATATTAATTAAATTTTGTACAAGAGTAGACAAAATAGTTTGGAAATGTATAATTTCATTTAATTGTATAATTTATTGATTTCTACTATGGATAATTTGTGTATATAACATGAATTATTTATAAATTTCTCAGTTGACATTGCTATTTTACTCACATTATTTAATAATTTTTTTTATTCTTCATAATAATTCATAACTCTTAACTGTTTTTAGGACTTAAATGTTATAACACTCATATATTATTCTCAACAAATGCAGTAACAAATTTAGTAGAGTTGAATTTTGTAGTTTCATAATTATTGATTTATGTCTTTCATGTAATTTTAAATCAGCAATCAATTCCAATCAGCTTTGCAGTAATTATATCGTAGAATTTATAAAAATTGAGACATCATCTACTAAATTTTACTTATAAAAAATATTAACTGGCATATTTACTGTGCTTTTGTTTCGTGATTATTAAAATCCTTCATAAAATTATTTTGATTATCGAAGTTTTAAACTCAATTACAAATTTTAATTTAATATTGGTATGAGCGAATATTACTAGGATGAGATTTTTCCGCTTTTAAGCGGATTTTTGGCTTTTGCCTCTCGAGTTTCCGACTTTTTTGTAATTTTTTTTTATGGAAAACTCAGATTTTTCTCTAAATGTTTCACTTTTTTTAATAAATATTCCACTTTTTTTGAAAATTCAGCTGTTGAAATAACAATCATATTTATTTTCCGATTTTCAAAGATGAACAGAAATTCAAACTACTTTAAGACACTAAAATAGCAATTTTTGTATGTTAAGAAGTTATTAAATGTTTCTACTTCACAATTATTGATGGGTTTCACAGAGCTTTATCTAAATTAGATAATAATATGAACATAATGATTCCAATTTTCTTTTCTAAATAATTAAAAAAAATTATGTTACTGATATTTTTTCTATAAATCACATATTAGTATTTATTAAAAGAACTTGAAGGTTTTCAGTAGTGCTGAACTATAGGCAGAATTCTCAAGTAATAATTGTCTCCTTTGTGTGAACTGAAGAAACTTCTAACTTTATTTTTTCAATGGGTTATTTTACTGAGTGTCAATGTAATTCATATATTAAGAAATTATTATGCAATTAATTATGTTATTTATTATCTTAAATTGTCTAAAATTTATAATTAAACGATTGCAGGCGTGTATGATTTACTCGCGTGAAAATTCAGCTTTTTTCTCTTTAAGCCAACCTCATCCCTGATATTAGCTAATTGACTCCAGTTATTTATTTAAGGCAACATTACTATAAATATTTTCTACACATATTGATCTCAAACTATTGTGAATTGCTCAGTGCACCATTAATAAATTTGTAAAAATAAATAAATGTATAACTGTTAAAAAGTTCTGTTTACAAAGTAATTCTGAAATTAAAAGTAGTATATTTTGCTATTCTTTTGGATTGAAATTTGCTTTTATAATACCTTTTTTTATTTGTCCTTTGCCTTTTTCTAAAACAGTATATGTCTACTGCTCAAAAAAATGTCTTGATCTTATCCTGATTTATTTGAACATTTTGTCCTTTTCTGTAACCCATTATGATGCCTGAGTATTCCTGTTTCCTTTTTATAAAACCCTCAATAATCTATACATATTAATATCATTTAAAACTTAAATCTATTTTGTATTTTATTTTTAAAATTTTCTTTTCTTTTACTGTTATACTGTTTAATAAATTATTAAGACTTTTATAAATTATTAAGACATTTATTATCCAGGAGTTTAAATTTCTATTTATTGAAACATTCAGGCTATCAAGTAATATTTATGATTTTATGAAAAACACCATACTGTAAACAGCTTAATGCTTTACTTTTTTATATTTTAAAATTTTCTATTTATAAACTATATTTTCTACTTACATTTTAAATTTTTTATAATCAAGTTGTTCTATTTATTGTTCTAATATTTTAATTCCTATATTTTGAAAAATGTTGATTTTGTGATATTATGCTGATATCACTTTTTATAAACACATGTTTTCTAAACAATTAACTATCTTTTTTAATTGAATTGTGCTTATTCTGATCTAGGATTTTCTATTTATTTACTTAAATCTTCGATTATTTATTATACTTACAGCTGTTTGGTCCAAATGTCCAACCTCGCCACTGTGTGATTGCTCATACACAGAGAATAGTTACAGTTACTCCTAGCAGTAGAGATGCAGAAACTTATGTGAATGGTATGTGTGAAACAACTATATTACGGAATGGAATGGTTGTACGGTTTGGAAAACTTTTCGATTTGTTGACCCACTTCATGACCAGGTAATTAAGGATATTTTCAACAAAGTTTCGATCAAAATAAGTCATTTTCAGATCATTTTTCTTCACTACATTCAGTTGCATATGTTTATTGGTAACATATTTATTTCTCTTTTCTAGAAACATGTTACCGGAACCTTGACAGCATCTTGAATTTATAGAAAGGTAATATTATTCTTAAATGTATTTTAACTTTAGTTAAGTAAGATATTTATTGGGTTGGTTTTATAGATATTTAAGAAAATTATATGGATTGTATATTTATTTAAGCTTCCAAGTGTTGAAGCGTTATACTTCTCCACTATGCCTCTTTTACCTCCTAAAAAACATTTTTTTTGTTGGAGAGCCTTTCGCTTAAAGTACAGAGTAAGGACTAGATTGTTAATTTATTAACTTTTTTTAATTCATTTCACTTTATACAATATGAATTTAACATTACTTATTTCAGCAAATATATTCTTTTTTTGTGTAGTATTACAGTGCAAGTCCATTATAACTACAATTTAAACAGCAAGTGCAATTGTCGTTATAGTAATCTTGCAGTTATAAGCAAATACACATATTTAATATTAAAACAACGATAAAGGAGCTTAAAAAAATGAAATAAACATATTCACCTCTCACATATTTCAAACCACTACATATTTTGATTTAAAATATATAAATAGACTGCTTTTGTCTACCGATAACAAACTGAATTGAGAGTGTTTTCAATATGGCAAGTCATTTTCAGATTGTTATAAGCTGACAATTTTTGAATTGTTAGTGTCAGCATTTCACTGTGACTGGGAAACTAGGTTGTAATTACAGACCTTTTGTAATAGATTGTATTTATTATTTCGATATTGCTGTATAATTTATCCTTAACCTTATGATTATTTGCACTTTATTATTATTACATTTGTTATTGTTCATTTGTATTGTATTATTTCTTTTGATGATATACCATTCCATCTGAAATAATTCAAATTGTTAATTTTGCGTAAATTTTAAAAACTACTAAAGCTGTAACAAATATTACCTACTAGTATCATGGTTTAGGAATTAAACATTATTTTATGTTGTAACTTAATTCAAATACTGGGAGAATTAGAACTTAGGGATCATATCAATTAAATCAAAATCAGCACCAACTAATTAGTCAATTTATTTAATTTAATTTTAATGAATACATAAATAAAGCAGTCCAAGATCTCGTGCCAAAAAAGAAAAGACAAATAAATCAAGTAATTTTATCTTCAAAGGAAATTTTAAAACATAACTGTACTAGATAAGTAATTCTAAAGATTTTAAAATTTTTATTTTTCTTCTCCCTGTCCTTCAAAGTCAGTGAACTAAAATCTTGTGCGCATTCATAAATCTGTGTTTTATTAGTTTTCTATTGGTAAGGAAGAATAGCCTTGAAATTTTAAAACCAATAAATAGTGAATTTGTTGAAATTTTAAAACCCAGGCACGCAAAACTTGTTTAAGTTGACCACTTGTGGTGCATTGTTTTAGTGGTCAACTTAAACAAGTGGGCAACTTATAGAGGGAGTAGGTCATTGTTTAATTTTTCGTTTCCTACATCATGTTGCTATATATTTAAAAAAAATTTGTACTTGACTTTAAAATTTTATTTAGCAAATAGTCAAATGAATATCCTAAGAAATGCGTTTAAACCTGAATGAACTTCAATTTGTTACACAAACATAATTCTAATATTTAACTAACTTTTAAAAAAAATATTATTTCGTTAGTTATGCATGTGAAGTGTTTAATAAAAATAATTTCTTAAAATATCAGAACACGAAAACATGTAATTTGAAAATTGCAACTGGAAGAGCAACTTTTCAACTAACACACCCGCTTTCAATGAATGAATGAGAGAAATGGTCAAAAGCTGACCCCCTACAGTTTCCCCAGGTGGTCAACTCACAAAAGGGTTAAGATTGGCTTTTTACACCATTTCACCGAACAAGTGAAATTTTAACATACATTGCATAATGACAGAAAATTTTCTCCATTTTTTTTCCTGGTCAACTTATGAGGGTTTTAGAATAGAATTTCATAATACTCCTAGACAAAATTGACTTATTTCAGTGGTCAACATACAAGATAGACAGGTGGTCAAGTTATAAAGATTTTGCTTCTTTATATTATATAGGAAAAATTCTGTTCTTGATAATTGAGGTCAGTTTATGGAGGTGTCCAACTTACAAGGGTGGTCAACTTGGCAGGTTTCACTGTAATTCCTTTAATCAATAATTTTTATTTTTCACAGAAGTTGAAGGGAAGACCAGGTGTCCCTTCATCATCATGGTATCTATGAAACTACATTTGATGCAGATGGCAATGTAGAAACAGTATCCATACATTCCAGAGAGGAGCGTCTTTCCAAAAAGTCTGACGATGCTCTTTCTCATAGGTCATTAGGTCGTGAAAGTACACATGGACGCAGTAGTGAGAGATATGACCAGAAGAGGGGCAATGATCCTATTCTTCCAGCTGTTTTAGAATTCTGGGAAGATGGTATGGTTTTATAAAAAATATTTCCTTTTTTATTTTCCTAAAAATTTTAGAAAAGTTTATTTCCTTTTTAAATTAAAAAAAGTACTTTTATGCATATTTGAATGTTAATTGCATATACTTTCTCTGTGTAGTAAAAGCTCTATTACTTGTTAGTTAAAAAAGTAAGTATTAAAGTTGAAAACTGTTTCTAGGGAATCTGTTTCAATTTTGTTGTTGATTGAGAAAGTATTTTAGTTAAAGCTGGTGTGTTTCATGTAAAGATGATTTGCTAAAAGATACTAAAACTGGATTGTTTATATTGATTTATTGACTCTGTATCTTGAAAATTAGTCAAAAGTTAATTGTTTATAATTAAAGCTTTTTCAATGACAAGGAATGCAGGAAGTAAATTTAACTTAGTGTTTTGTATAAATAATTAATAAATCATGTTACATATTAGAAAGAGTGATGCAATATCTCAAAAATGCTCACATCTCTGTTTTAATCGATTAAATTGTAAAGCTGCTTAAAGTGTAACTAAATATTAAGTTGCAGTAGTATATGTTGCAAATATATGTAAGTATATGTTGCAGTAGTTTATTCCTAAATTATTTGAGTATAGATTTTTTAATGTAAGCTATATTTTTGTCACATTGTAAAATGAAGTTTATTTGTTTTGTATGTCTGCGAGTTCCCTCTGTAAAATATTTAAATAATATACTATATAATATGAACAGAACTATACAGATACAAATACTATACAATAGGAATTTTTGCATCAAGTTGATTTAATGCACAAAAACTCTATCTACACCCTAAATTAAATGTTTTTGATAAAATTTAGTCATATTTTCTATTAATTTTATATTTTTCGGAACATGCATTGTCTGTGTTAGAGAGGAAAGTAATAGGTAGTTTTGATTAAGTTTGTATCTTTGTTTAATTATTTGTGGTCTGTTGAAAGAGGATCCCAGTTTTTTAAATACAATTCTAGGTAGCAAAAAATATAGTTGCTAACTGCTATAAAAAAAGGTTTTTAAATTATGAATTAAATCAGTTAACACAAAAGTAGAAAACTAGATCAAAAAAAATCAGAAATAATGTATATATATTTTCTTATATTTAAAATTCAAGTTATCCCAACTCTGCTAATATGTAGTTTAGTAGTAAGATTATGCTCATTTCTTAATAGCGAAGTTACTCATACTTTTACTAATTCACCATGTAAAAATTTGATTCACTATGTTATCTGATCTCGTTAATTTTGGATCACTTAAAAAAGTTAGTTGGCAGTATTTTTTGGATGTCTGTAGTTGTCGTGTTACTTGTTGACAAAATCGGATGAGATTTTTCACTATTCCAGGGGTGATTGTGCTCCGGAAAAAGTCCGGATTTCTGGAATTTTCACTAACTGTGATCCGGAAGTTTCCGGAAATCGAAGGTCCATGAAAATTCTTGTTTGTTTTATTTAGAAGTATGAATTTTATTACACAACGTTCTATTTTGTAAATATTTTTTCCCAGTAGCTACTTTGGAATTCCATTTTCAAAGATGGAACTTAAAAACACAGTTTATTTTATTTGTTTGTAAGGGAGAGCCAGATAATTTATAAGCTTATATTCAATATTAATATTAATTTTTTATCAGTAAATAGTTAGATTGTAATCAATAGATAATAAACTAAATAGTTATCAGTAAATAGTAAACTAAGAAATATTGAGAAAAAGGAAAAAAAACCTTCTTTAATTTTTTTTTCAATTGAAACTGTTTTTTTTTTTTTTTTTTTTTTTTTTTTTTCTTTTTTTTTACTTCAACAATATATATATATATATATATTTTACCTCAAAATTTTTTTTCCGGATTTTTCCGGAAATTTTCCGGAATTTTGACTTGGGCTCACAATCACCCCTGCTATTCAACAATGTATATAATAATTGAAAGAAAATTGTTTTTTTTAAAGAAAATTTAATCTTAAACTACTTAAATATTTCAATTAATGTTTTTCTTTTAAAATTTTTAGGTGAAGAAGCTTTTCTAGCTGCATCAATTACTCAGCTAGATCCTAGTCAAGTGCTGTCACCAACATATGCTCTGTCTATGGCTGCTCGATATCGTGCCTCTACACATTTTAGGCCCGAAACTACCCCCAAATGATCGTGCTCATAGGCTGACAGCTTTGATGAACAATGTAGTAGCTGTAATGCATCAAGTTATACAGGTAATAGATTTTATTAGTTTATTGAATATTTAAGTCAAATGTTTGTAAATAAGTGATTGGCGGACATAATATACAAGAGCATGCAAACGCTGTTGACGAAAAATGTATGATTGGAATACGATAAAAAGTTTGGTAATTCAATAACTAGTTTTATAACTTAAAACTGCTAAAGAAAGATGTGTTGGTACATATACTAATCGATGTAAATTTTTATAAAAATTAAAACATGTAAATTTTGAACAAATTTTGTCAGAATTAGGTTAGGATGAAAGATAGTTACAAGGATCAATAGATTGCTTGCAGATAGTTTATTTATGAGATTTTGTGTTTACAGATTTCATTTTACCTAAGCCTAGTGATTAGATTCAGCTTTTATATTTAGATAAATTTTTATAATGTGAAAATTTTCTAGAATTTTTTGAATAGTTTAAAAATTTTCTCACACAGTTATGCCCATTAATTATTAACTTTTTGGTTCTTAAAATTTAGTTTTCCTTCAATCATCAATAAGTTATGTATTTCAGTTGAAATTTTATTTGTCATTGTCAATTAGCATTTTTTTTAGATTTATGTATCTGAATCTGTGTAAACTGAAAAAAAGAAAGAGAATTTTAATATTTCTTTAATAACGCTACTACTTATTTAATGTTAATTAGTTGAAAACAATACCGTATACTACTAATTTTAGGTATGCAAAGCTGAAAATTTTTGTGGATTTTTTTCAAGTTTTTAGTTGAATGCTTTGAAATTTTAGAAATTACTGAGGTATTGTAATTAATTGTACAAAAATTTCACGAAATTAAATTTAAAATTTTTAAAACAAATTTTCTAAAATTTCATTATATTCTATGTGAATAAAAAAGTTACATTTGTTTAGCTTCTTAGCAGTTTTTACAGCTAGTAAAGTATAAAATTTTGTATATATTATAATTTTTATCCTCTTGTGTTGCCTTTAATATTAAAATAAATTCATAATTTTTCTTTTTAATTATGCATAAAATATATGCACGAACATTTTTACCAGTTTTTGTATGGTTTGAACTATATCCTTTTTTTATATTATTTTTCAATCATTATTTAGAGGATAATTAGTTTTCATTAATCTCTTTTTATTAGGATCGATATCGAGATGCAACTGCCCTGGTTTTTTGGCTTGCTAATACTTCGGAATTGCTTCATTTTCTGAGACAAGATCGCCATTTAAGTGCATATACTCTTGATGCCCAAGATTTACTAGCAGAAAGTGTTCAGCTTGCTTTTCGAAGTCTTGTAACGTGTCAACAAGTAGAACTTCAAGATGCAATGCCAGCTTTCCTTGAAGATCGTGATGATGTCAATGAAGAAGAGGGTACAACTGGTAAGCTTTTTTCTTTTACACTGCTTGACATTTGGCCGTTGGGCATACCATAGGAAAACTCTATAATTAGTGTGATCAACTGTTTTTCTGTGTTATATGAGCATTTCAAAATAAGGAAGCGAATGATTTTACACCAACTTAGCCTCTAAATAAATTTATTCAGATATTTAATTTTACAAAAGTTAGTGTCTTTAGTAATTTATAAATGCTGATCAGAGTGGTAACCTTCTTCCGATTACTTAATGGGTTTGACAATTTTAGCACTCGTTTAAAGGGCCCTTCTTAACATTAGATATATTATTTGTATACCCTCTTTTTTGATATTTGAAGCATTATACTTGCATTTAATTTAATAAAATATGCACAAATAGGGTGTCCGAAAAATATAAAAGTGATCAATGTCACAAGTCTAAAAAGAAGTATCAAATATTTTAGAAAAAATGTATTCAATGATACTATTTTGCGGTGGAGCCAGGGAATGCAATTCTTTAATAGAAACCATTTTTTATTGCAGATTCGGATTCACCAGAAAAAAATGCCTCAATTTCATCTACTGGTTTTCTCATTTTGGTTCATAGATGGTGTTGTAATTTTGAATTAAAATGAGTTTCAAATTATTTAAAAACATTTTTAAGAAATGCATATCAGATCAAATAAATATAGACATTTTTTAGTGTAAATTATATTAGTATTTTCTTAATACCGAATTCTATTCTCTCCCTACTTTCTGAATCTAGGCCACTCCCATGGAGTGAGATCAAATTTAATTTCCAATTTCTGATAAGATGCCTTTTTCTAGAGTTATTACACTGTTTCTATGCTTTTTAGACTTCCTGTTTATTTTATTACTAAATTTTGTTACCACTTTTTCAGTAATGAAATAAAATAAAGAATTTTTTTTTTACCCAGCAATCAACCTTAGTTTAAATTTCTAAATTAATTCATGGAATTAGCTTTAAACTTTCTTATTGAATTTTTTCTAACTTTGTGCGTTATAATTATTGTATTACATCTGATTGAAATGCAATTTTATTTATAGCTGAGTTTTATATGAGGTGTCTGTTCTCAGCTGATGTTATAGCTGTGTCTGTAACTTTTGAGGCGATGCCGTTTCAATGCAGTCATCCAGATGTTTTCACTTCATCAACTGTTCAATAAAGTTGTATGTGAAACCAGAAGGAACGAGACTTTGGGGTGCAAGACTAAAGAGAAGGTTGGGACGTGTGGAAGCATAGGCTGAGAAAAAAGGATTGCTGCTGATTGTCTTCTCAGTCGTATTGTGCAGGTAATTTTGTATTTTTTGTAATTGCACTTTTATAAATAAAAATAGCACTATTTTTTATCCTGCAGTGATTCTACTATATCAGGGGTGGCCAAGCTCTTTGATAGTCGAGCCATTTTTCAAAATTTGAAATTTTTCGCGAGCCACAATTAAAAACGTATTTAAAAGGTATGCAAAAAAAGGTGTTAAATTTTTTTTTACATAAATTATATTGATTGAAAACATATAAGTAAAAGTGCTAAATGTGTGTATTTAATTTTCTTCTCTTAATAATTCTTTAAAATTTGGTTAATAATTGGTGATAGCACTTCTCAGTAATTCCTTGAGATGCTGGTTATTTAATACTGATCGGTGTTTGGATTTCACGAATTTTAAAGTAGAATAAAATGATTCACATAAGTACGTTGTTCCGAATATTGAAATAATTCGACAAGCAGACTTTTTTATTCATGATACTTCCATTCTGGTACAAATTTCCAAAATTCAGATATCGACTGATATTTTAAATGTAGAGCTTGATCTTCTTGCATCTCTATTAATTCTAATTCTCCAGATGCTTTTTGTGTCATAATTATATTGGAAATGGAAAACTCACCTTGAATTGAACAATGTTGCACTTAGTTTTTTTATATTTGTTCTCGGTAATTTAAAAGACATTTTGAAACACATACGGAACGATAATAATTTTTTAAAATATAATAGCACAAAAATGAAAAGAGAACTCGGGTACATCTATCGAGAGCCACAAATAATCCTTCAAAAAGCCGCATGTGGCTTGGAGCCGCAGGTACTATATGATAACTAACTGTACTATATGATAACTAAAATTTAACTAAGAAGTTATACTAAAATTTTAAAAATCTTTAAAACATTTTCTACGTATTTAAACATTTTGAACTAATTTATATGGAAAGGATTTCTATCTTGTTTTATTTTCCCACTACTGGCTTGTAAATTAATTGCATGCAATAATTTTTGAAATTTTTTTAAAGATTTTATATGGGATCTTTTTGGAAATAAGGAAAATTTTTAATTTTTCATCACTTCCATTAAAATCCACTTTCAGACAAAGTATCCCAGTTAATAGTCTATATCTATCTTTAGAATTTTGTGTTGAAGATAAGATGTTCCTTTTATGGTGTAAAAAATATTTTAAGATTAATTTTATATTAATAAAATCTTAATAATGCTGAGAAGTTATGTGAGAAAGAATTTAATTTTTCTTTACATTTTCTTATAAAATGTATGGTTTGCATTTAAAACCTTGAAACTTTTTAAAATTTAAATGTAAACTTATAGCTCAAAATAAAATAAAGCTCAAATTTATAGTTGAGTAAATTGACAATTAGAGTAAATTGTTTTTTTCCTAAAGATATTTTTTAATAAAAATTTAGAATATATAAACTAATGCTTGTTTTTTGTACCCAACATATTTTATGTTGATTATAATAATGCTTAAATTTAAATATGTTTTAGGCTGCTCATTTATTGCAAGCTCCAAAAAGTAATTCTGAAGACCTGGCTTCCATTTGTTCTCTTTCTTTTAAACTGAACTCACTGCAGTTACAAACACTCTTAGAGCGCTATCTACCTTCAGATGATGAACCTCATATACCTCAGGAATTTATTGAAAGTGTTGTAAAGGTATGCGTTATGTATTTGTAGTAACCTGACAGTTCTTTCAATGAATAGTTAAGTGTTATTAGATCCATGACTAACTTTATATTGTAAACTACTGTACCCAAAATTTCTTATAAATATAATGAATAAACTTTCAAAGCAAAAAAGGAAGGGGGAAAAAGTGAATAATTTTCAACTGAAAGTTCTGAAATGGACATACTACAGTTTCAGTTCAAGAACCTTCCTCGGTGTCTGGATACCAAAATGATGGTAGCAAAGTAAAGAGACAAACACATGCTAAGTGGTTTAGCCAATAGAGACAGAGGAACAAGTTTGAATAATATAATAAAAAATAAGAGATGAAAAAAGGCGTGAGGGGATCTGAGGAGAGCTGCAGGGGACAACAGATTAAATTAGAGTACACTTCCAAATAATGAAAAACAGTGGGATACTAGAAAGGTCATTAAGTAAATTATTATAATTTTTCAAAGTATGGAAGGACAACCAAAAATTGAATTCGGTAGATGAAGAGCACAGTGTTAAATGACTTTAGCAGAATAAAACTCAAACCTGTGATTAAAATTCCAACTATGTAGAGCAATGAAAGATCGATTAATGTCCTGACTTTGGTCATAGCTTTCTTTCTTTTTTAAATTGAAGTTTAAAGGTATGTTTAGTTTATCCAATATATGCAAGACTACAGTGACACCAAATTTGATAAATACACCAGCTTTTAATATCAGCTATGGGTTCTTTAAGGTTGGTGAAATTTAATTTATTTACTGGGGAAAAAACTATTTTAAAACTGAAATTTATTCAAAATCATAGCAATTTGGGAACTGATTTTCAGATAATAAGGTAAAACAATCAAATTGTCAAAATCTGATTCGAAATTTTGGTAGATATCAAATTTAATTTTTTATGGATGGAATCAATAATATTAAAAGGAAATCACTATCTACAGCTATAGCTAAAGAGCTTTTTAGATAATAGTTTTTTTTATTTTAGGTTGCTGAAAATACTGCTGATGAACAAGCTAGAAGTGAAGGCAGAGATATTAAACTCGATTCTGATTCACAATTGCCTTTCTTGTTGCCTGAGGATGGTTATTCTTGTGATATTGTCCGAGGAGCTCCAGCTGGATTGCAAGAATTTTTGCAACCACTTATTCTAGCAGGTAAAACAGTTGCTTTATAATTGATGTACAAATATTTTTAATTTGCTATTTTATATTTATTTAAAATTGCTATACAAGTGAATATTGAAAATTAAATTTAAATATTTAAATGAAAACTGTTTTCTTTTGTGACTTAAAACTAAATTTTCAATAACATAATTAAAATCATTATTTATAACTATAATATTTCCTTGGTAGATGAGTTTCTGATTTTTAAATAAAATTGAAAAAAAATTAAAAGATGTTTCAATTTGCCATCAAAATCTTTTTCACTTTTATATTGATTTTGAAAATTATGATTTAATAGTTGAAAATAATAACTTATGCAACTAATCCAACCTCAATTTTTTTTTATCAATATAAAGAATATTATGTGTGTAAGTAAATTAAAAAAGAAAAAAAAATTAATGTGTTAAAATTGAGAACTGCTAAAATTTAATAATTCAGAATTAAGCATAGATTTTAATGTTATTTATTGTTTTATTACCTTTTTCAATATTCTGTTATGATCAGTTTAAAAAAATTCGATCACATTTTGATGGAAATGTAGAGTAATTTTTGGTAGAATAGTTTTGAATAATTATCCATTATAAATTGAAACTAATAATTTTTACCTTAAGAAACATATTGCTGTCATGAAAGTGTTCTCACAGTTAGAATTCTTTGGAAGTCCTCATTTACCTAAAAACACAACTACAAATATTTCATATTTTTAAAGCCTCAGTTAAACATTACACACTCAGCTTACTTTGATATATATGATTGTTAAGTAAAAACTATAATTCAGTTAATTGGAAATGGGTTTCACTTTAAGTTTTAACAACTTTTAAAAAAACATGACTAACATTTATTTACTAATTATGTGATTTAATTTAATGTTGAATATTTTCTGATGTCATGTGTTACATTGTTGTCAGCATACTAAATATCATTGTAGCTATAGTTTTTTTTCTTCTTGTTTTTTATTGTAATTATTAGAGCCACATCCTTCTCCCTTTTTAAAGTGAAGTTTAAAAAGGTGTTTATTCTGACTTTTTTTAATGTATGATTAAAATTAAAGTATTTTTGAATTCATTAATGTAGTAGCTTTTATTATTAATAACTTATTTTACTTAAATATATTACCAGGAGTGTTGTATATAACATGTTTAATATTTTGTTAAAGGTCTTTGTCGTCTTACAATTCAGCCTACATCTTCTGGGTATTGGACTATTTACATGTCTGATCAAGATATTGGCAGGTTGCCTTCTGGGGTAATTAAAATTTATGTATTACATTCAAATAGTTAATTTTATTTTGATATTGTTTCTTTCAATTGTTCTGAGAAATTGCTTGAAAATTAATCTATGTATTAAACACTTTAAGTAAATGTGTGTGAGACTTTTTATATATTTATTATGTCATTCATAAATATACTAGTGAGTTAAAATATGTGAGTTTTATACTTAAAGTCTAGCTTTAAAAAACTGAAAAAGAAATAACTGTTTTATTTTGATAAACTATTAGCATTTGTAAAAAAATTCTGACTTCACTATGTTTTTAATATTTTAAGTGAAATCAACATATTCATTAAAATTTATTTTTGAACACTCTTTAAATTGATATTCTATATGCTAAAATACTAATTATTTGATGAAATTTCCATTGATATTAAAGGACATATGACACTAAATTTGCTTACTGTGAGAGATGTATATCAATAATTTTGTCACTAATGTTTCAAAATAGTATGTTAATTCTTCTACCAGGATGAAAAAAAAGTTCACATAAATTTGAAAAGAGTTTTTTACAATAAATACTAACTATTGGAAGATTTTGAGTTATAACTTACTTTCTGTTAGGTTGAATGGAAAGTTTTGTTCACGAAAGTGCATGCCTTATTTTATATTAATGTTAAGGTTATTTTATGAAGGAAAGTGGTAGGGTATTTGTCCTATAACTCAATTGTTATGTTCTAGCTTACAGAGACACAGGTATATGGCAGAAAAAAGGAATGTGCATACATATTCTCACTTGTATCGAAAGTATCCAGCAGAGCTAAGTGATAACCCTAATGTATACATTTAAAGATAAATACCCTACCATTTCTTAAGGCACAGTTTGCATCTTTGTTTAATGAGGTGTGTTCTTTCGCCGACAGAATTTTCCGGTGTACCTAATATAATTTATCGTCAATCCAGGATTCATTACCAGATTCAATTCTTTTGGAATTTTGTGAAAACAATATTAAATTTGTAAATGATTTTGTTAAAAACTAAGATTGTAATCTCAAGTGATGCATATTTTTGCAAACACCACAATTATATATGACTACAGGAGCATTTAAATACTAAGAAATAAAAACTAATTTGTCCACTATTTGGTTGTTAGAAAAATTGCATCACCAATTTATTTAAAAGTTTTCCAGGAGGATTTTAATTTTTATTTGTCAATTGTCCATATAAAAATGCTCATGTTTTTAAAAGATAAGTTTGATGAACAGTTAAGTTTTTGAAAAGTCTTGTCTTTTTTTTCAGTATTGTGATTTTTGTGAAAGGTTCTATAATAAAATGGTCCTTAAATGGACCTAATTTTTTTCTAGGTCATCCCCAATTATTGATTCATGTGGTCATGTGTGAAAACTTTTCTGTATTTGTTCTGTTGTGTTTTAAGAGGCATTTTCTTTACCGTCTTAATTTATTTATTATTCTTATTTATTCTGTGAATACGTAAGATTACTTTTTAAAGTACTTTTTAGAAAGTGTGCGACTTTTAAAAAGTAACGACTTTGTCTTTGAAAAATCTAATAACAAGTAGTTAAGAAATGTTAGAATTAAATTGTAATTTAATTTCTAGGCTCGTAGTCCAAGTTTACACAGTTATGTTGATGATAGCATCAGCTGGTAAAACCAAGAAGCAGAAGTAGTTACAATCCGCTTACAGAAAAGTAATAATGGCATCGGTCTGAGCATTATTGCTGCTGGGGTAAACATTTAATTTCTTTCCTTGTTATAAAAAATTGTTTAATTGCAAAATACAAAAAAAGAATTCTCAGTTTTGAAATATCTTTGCGTTTTTTAAATTCAATCATTCATTTAAAATTTATATTAAAAATATTATTTTTAACTAAAATGTAAATTTTTAATTGTAGTCTTAATAATATTGTAATTTTTAAAGTATTCCTAACATTTTCCCTAGGAGCAGAATTATGTTGAACATTTTACGTCAAGACTCGAGAATCACACTAATAAAATTATTACTACTCTTTTTTAGTGACAAATAATATTGTTTTGCAAACTAAATTTGTAGGCCTTAATTAGAAATACCAAATTATGTATAATTGTTTACGTAACAGAATAAAACTTGATAACAGCATATAAAATTTTCTTCACTTTTAGAGTTGCTTATTCTGAGTGGTTAGTAACAGTTCTGCTCCATTAATTAGTTGTTCTGTTGGGATTTCCACATACGTTGCAGTTCTGAGCATTAAGCATTTCTTATTATTCTCTTAGAATTTACAATTTTTGTAATTGTTTAGTTTTAATTATTTATTAATATTTTTTAAAAGCTTAAAAAGTTGATTAAAATGCATCCTGCAAATATATTTTAAAATATATTTAGGTGACATTTACACAATAAATGTTTAATATAATAAAATTTTATATTTTATAATTAATATAACAAATATAATAAAATATAATTATTTTATAATAAATGTAATTATAATTTTAGAATTTATTAAAATATTTTCTCTAATTAACATTGTATCCGAAGCATTATTGTTTTAAGATATGCCGTAATAATTCGAGTTAAATACCAAGAAATACAGCATTCTAGCCTTGTTAAATTTATATGTTTTTAAAATTTACATATGTTGAAGCATACACATACTAAGAAATGATGTATGGTACTTATTCTTATAGGCTCCCTCTGAGAATGACAAGCTCGGAATCTTCATAAAATCTGCTGTAAAAGACGGTGCTGCTGACCTAGTAAGTGGTTATAATTGAAGTAATTGTGCTGAAACTAAGAATGGCTTAGAAATAATTGAATTGTAAATGATGACTTAAACCTCCCCCCTTACTTAAACATTAGATTTTTTTACTATAGAAAAATTTGTTTCTCAGATATGTATAGTGGGTTATTGAAAAGCATATTTTGTATGAAAGATATAAATCAGGATTCATCATTTTCCTGATCAAAAGTATTTTTTCATTTCTCCTGCTTTTAAGATTTTGTTGTTATTGATTTTTTTTTTTTGTATCTGCAGAATATACCATTTCTGTAATGCGTATATTAAAATAATTTATTTTAAGAATCGAAAGATTTGGATTTTTTTTTTATCTTGATTGGTAATTCTAGATCACAAAATTTGATCGATCAAACTTGGCGACTGTCTACTAATTATAAGCATGATTTAGATAAACAACCTTACTCCCAAGATTCATTGTTTCAAAATTTTTGAGAATTCAGTCATTTTATGTGAAAGGAAACTTAAATATTTTACAAAATCAAATTTTATAGTGATGAGTTCAAGGGAGATATGTTTACTTATTATTTACTGAAATGCACACTTCCATGGTGGAATTTTGTGCTTTTATAATTATTGATTCATCTGATTTTAAAAATGCTTACTTATTATTTACGGAAATGCACACTTCCATGGTGGAATTTTGTGCTTTCATAATTATTGATTCATCTGATTTTAAAAATGACAAATTCCAATCGACCTTTTAGTAATTATATAACTAAATTATATTTTTACAAATGATAAAGTAGCATATTTACTGTGTTTTCGTTTTAAGGCTATTAACACATTAAAATTTCACAAATCAAATTATTTTAAAGTAAACTCTATTACAAATTTTGAAAAGGGGGAATTCATTTTACCGCTTCTTTCCTGACTACTTTTTTAATACAATAATACTATCATAATTTTTTATGTATCTTAAACTATTATAAATTTTGTTCAGTGATCCTCCAATAATTCATCTGATTTTTACTGGAAACTATATAAACTTTCTGTTCTAAACAAATTTATTCTGAAATTCAAAATTGTTTTTATTATTCTTTTGGTATAAAATTTGCTTTTATTAAACTTAACTAAAGCAGAATATGCTTTCTTTTTTTATAGTAATCTGGTATGTGCCTCCAAAAATGTTCTGATATTGAAAAATATTGTAAATTGATAAATATTGTAATTACAATATTGTAATTAAAGTCGATATAAATACGGATTATTTTTTATCATCAGAAACTTTCGCCATTGGACTAAAGAACTAGAAACTGAAAGATCCATACACATTTTCACTATATATATTTATATAAGATTTATTTCTTATATAAACATATATAGTGAAATAGATATTATTATTATTATAGATATTATTATTATTAAGTGGTTTTAAACCAATGGTCCTCTGTATCAAGCCCTGCATTTTCCTCATTTTTTATTCAATTGATAATTAAATAAATTAAATCTGAATTTTAAAAGAAGCTCAAATTTTTTTTCCTTCATATTTTAGAATGGCAGATTGCAAGCTGGTGATGAATTATTGAAAGTAGATGGGCATTCTTTGGTTGGCGTTAACCAAGAAAAGTAAATAAAACTTAATTAGTTTTATTTCTCTATAACCGTTCCTTCCTTTATTGTTATTTAAAAAATATCTCATTATTTGTCCTGTTTTTTTTTTAGGGCGACTGAATTAATGACACGAACTGGTCCTGTTGTTACCTTAGAAGTTGCTAAACAAGGTGCATTTTTTAATGGTCTGACTGATTTGCTAACTAAACCTTCACCTACAATTCAAAGAGGTATTTATATTCTAAAAATTTCTTATAATATAAAACTTTGATTGTTAGATTCTTTGTTCTGTTTTAAACCTATTTTTTTTTACTGCTCTTGATAAAGCGAAAAAATATTGGGTTTGTATTAGTTGCTCGGCTTGGTTGAGTTGTTGATATTGAATCATGTTGGATTCAATTTCAATTTATTCATTGCTCTTAATAGATTGCACAACATTAATGTCCAGTAAATCAATTGGAATTGGTAAACATGTAAGGCTTGAGATTGAAGATTTAAACGATAACAAATCATGTAATTTAATTAATAAAAAAATATTATTTAGAAATGTTTCTATTGAAATAATATTTTTACAGTCGGACTTCTATTTAACGAAATTCCATTTTCCGAATTTCTTCATTTTGCGAATTTTTTCGAGGAACCAAGAACATTTTGGAAATTCTTAAAAAAAACTTCCGTAAAAATAACTCGTAAATAATTCGTAAAATAACTTCCAAATAGCGAAGTGAATTTTCTATTTAACGAACTTTTCTTTGAGGTCCACTTTCCCTATTTCCCAAAATATTTCAAACTTGTTAACGCATATTATGAGGGAAATAAACTTTGAATTGATTTTCGAAGACTTTTAGAGAAAGCAGTGAAATCCCTTTCCCCTTTTGTTTGCATTTCAAAGGAAAAACTCGACAAAATTAAAGAATTTTATCAGTAGCAATTAAACTTATGAACGCGTGCTGTAATGTATGTTTTAAATTACTACTATAATAAATGTAGCTATAATTTTAAACATAAATTTAGCTTTTTTTAGTTGAAAATTTATGCAGCATGATAGTGTAACACTGGATAATGTTTTACTCTATTCTTGCTTTTCATGCAGATTTCTTTAATGGTTAAGATTTATGAGAAAATAAATGGTAGATACTAGTTTACTAGATAAAGGTGTATCAATTACCATTTTAATCATGTCTAGTGTTTATGAATTTAAAACCTGTTTTGCGTCGTTTAAGTATTTCAAAAGGTGATTTTCTATTTAACGAATTTTCTATATAACGAACTTATTATCGGGATTTAGCGACTTCGTCAAATAGAGGTCCGACTGTATTTAAAAATTAACACAAAATTGTTTTGATGACCTTAGTTCATAATTTATTTAAATACTTTGATTTAGCATTTTTAAGCATTTCTTACATTCTGCTAATAAATAATTCCTTTATAAAACTAAAAATCTCATTTTCCTGTGCTTTTTAAAGAAATTTTATTAAAATAAATTTAACTGAAATAAATGCTATAAAAAAGTGGCTAGAATAAATGCTCTGAGCAAATTTAAACAATTGTAACTCAGCAGTTTTTCATTTTTTTCGTTTCAAAAATTAAACTTACTACTATCAGGTTTCAAATTTTTTATTGCACTCACATTTCATGAGTAACACCACATCTCACAAAATGTTTTAATAAAAATAATTATGTCAAATAAGAGATAACATTTTGCTCAACTTGTATATTTATGTATGGAAACTAATATTTGTTCCTAAATTTAAAAAAAAAAAATTTCCACTTTTAATCTTGAATTCTGGTGAATTCACTAATAAGTTAAAATTTACCAATCTCTCTATTCTACTTTTTTGTCATTTGATGTTTTATTTACATTTTCTTTTTTTCAAAACTCTCAAAAAGAAAAGTATTTCATAGTTCCAATAACTTTTTTATTTTATTCGCAAAAATATCAAATTTTTTAATTATTTTCTGTATCTAGTGTTCTTGAATTTTCAAAATTTTTTTTAACTTTCTTGTTCTTGACTAAATTTTGGTTATTTTATATTGTAACTACTCTTTTTGAACCTAATCATCTGCTGTCTTGTTTCTAACCTTTCATTCAACACATTACTCATATGAAACGAGCATTCAGAGCCCCTCCAAGTGGATGCGAGAACCAAAACTTTGGAAATTTAAATAACTATCTTGTTCCTCCTAAAATAACACGAAGTTGTTATTTTGACTATAATAAAAACACATCTTCCACAAACAATGAACTATTACCCACCTTAGAACGAACAGATCAAGTCTTAAAAGAATATCCATTCAAGAATGCAAGGCTTCGTCCACCAGGCTTACCGTCCAAATTTTCAGTGTGGCCTTATAAACGAGCTTTGTTTAAACCTAAAAGTGAAGATTCTCTACTCAATTTCTGCCATAATTGTCCATGTCCATATTGCCAATCCCACTTGGATCGAGGGCATGTGCCATCAAAAATGTCTAGAACAGGGTTTCTTAACCTGTGGTTCATGAACCCTTAAGGGGTCCATGAGTTATATTTTGGGGGTCCACTGACTACTCTTAAATTTTAAACCGTTTGGAAGCCTACCCATTGCTTGTAAAGCGAGCTATGGCAGCTATAATTCCGTTTGCTACAGTGTATCTTTGCGAAATGGGATTTTCCACACTTGTGACAATAAAAGCATAACATCGAAATCGATTGAATGTTGAACATGATATGCACCTTGCTTTGTCGAAAACCATCCCCCAATTCAATTTATTAATTGAGGAAAAGCAGCAGCAACCTTCACATTAAAAATTTTAATTTTAAAAATTTCTTATACTATTAAAATAATAAAATTAAATGTTTTCTAATAATTGACGTTTTTTTTTCAATTTTTTTTCACAGGGGGGTGGTCCGTGACTTCTTAAAAAATTTTAAAAGGGGTCCATTATATCAAAAAGGTTAAGAAACACTGGTCTAGAAGCATATTATATCAAATCGAGGATTATGAAACTGATTGTCCTATATGTATATTTAAAAGGCAACAGCATATGCCTAAAGAAAATGTAACTCTTAACTATTTTTGTATTGTATGCAAATCAAAAGCAACTTCCATTTGTCTGTCTTTAGAAAATCTATCATCACAACAGTTTTGCCACAAAGACGTTGATAAGAATGGCAATTACACATATGATAGTTTTACCAATCATTCAAAAAATATGTATTTTTGTAACAGTCATGAATATTTTAAACATATTAATAAAAAAGTGGCTAAAGAGATTTTTTCATTGTTGCCATATTATCGTTCATCTAAATGCAGTAGTACTGAGACTCTGTACAGCTTGTCTTAAACCATGCCCTCAAACTTGTCACAGTTATATAAAATTTTCTTCTCTTTTTAGTCCTTTGATGATGTTTTTCAGTCCTTATGGTTTGTTTTTATAGGTTTTATTTTTTCAGTTTTCATTTGTTTCCTTTCTAAAATGCATTTTTATTTAGTTTGCGTTTTAAACTCATTTTGCATGACTTTGTCAAGTTTCATTTTTATCAATTCACAACCTGTTTGATTTTGGTAGTAAGCAATATTTTAGTCTCTCTATCAATTGTTTTATGTCCTTCCAGAATGTATTGTGCTCAATTTTAATTTAGTTCGCCTTTTTAGCATATTATGCATGATTTTGTGAATTTTCATTATTATCATTTCCCAATTGTTTGTTTCATATTATGTTTATCCACTTATAGTTTTCGTTCGAATGTAAACATTTTAGCCTTGCTGTCAATTTTTTTATGTTCTTTTGACGCATGTTTTCATATTTTTAAAGTTTATATCCATTAAAACCTAATTGGTGTTTTTAAATTGTTCTTAATGTTACATTTGTATAATTTCTGCTACCGTAAGCATGAGATTAGGGCTAATTTGAAGAGTATCCATTCAGTTACATGATCGGTTTGAATTAAGTTAAATAATAAAAAAAAATGGTATCTAAATTTAGATCTTAACGAATGCTTATTTAATATTATTTCTTAGCACAACAAGGAAAAGAATAAGCTCGTACACTATTAAATGAAATGATCAATTAATTTTTATCATGTTCAAAAAAATTAAACTTAGAACTAATTATCTTCCTTAAAAAAAAATTTTTTTTTTCAAAAAAAGAATTTTCTCTTAATAGAGAATTAAGAATCTGTACTTTTGCATTAAAACTTTTTATAAAACTCTCTCAATTATTGGTTGTGTTGTAGATTTTTTTAAATATATATATAATTAAATTAAATATAATTTCAATGTTAAAATCTGCTAGTTTTAGATACAATCACTGTAATATTAAAAAGTTAAGAAGGAATCAAAGATAGTAGGAGTTTAAATAGTGGTTGAATTAAATTTACTTTGCTATGGTTAATTCGAAATTTACTTGCTTACAGGGCCTCGCAGAATGAGTGAGCGACATATTCCATCGAGGGTTATGAATGAAAATGGTCATGATGGGAGAATAACTGCAGGATCTAACCACCTGTTACCTCCTCGAATGCAGAGCAGTAAAAGTGTTCCTTCCTTAAATAGTAAGGATTCTGTCATTTTATTATCAATGTAATCCCTCTCAATGCATATTGCTTAGCATTAAAATGTAATTTTATTATTTAATTGTGGGAAAGACTTAAAGTGCCAATTTCTTAAAAAAATATTAGGATTTCTATAATAATTGTGTAGACATTTAATAATGAAAACTCATACCTTTTGTCAAGATACTGAGTATTTTTTTAGTTTTAAATTTAAAACACAATTCTAAACTTCTTTCCTTTTCCTGATGTTAATTTTTAGTATGTAAGCAGGGTGCGTAGCATTTTTAAAAAATGCTTAAATGTGCTTATACAGTACAGAACCCGTTATCCGGATATCAGAAAACCGGAAAACCAAAAAACCGGAACGAAATTCGATACATTTTCGCGCCATTTAAAAAAAAAAATTTTTTTTTTCCTCATAAGATTTTCGCATTTTTGTTTTTCTTTTTTGAAAGACGTTTACCTTACCATCATTTTGGAAATAATCATTAGTGTATTCCTTCATCGGTTTTTCTTCTTTTTACGATTATTTCCAAAAAAAAATTTTTTTTGTTGGGTTTAGCAATAAACAAACGGCTTTTTGTAGCGATTCAGAAAACCGGAAAAATCAGTTATCCGGAATAGCGATGATCCCGATCGTTCCGGATAATCGGTTCCCTACTGTATTTGATTTGCATTTTTTAAAAGCCCTTAAAGGTGCTTATTTTATTCGGGGTTTGTAAAAAGTGCCTAATTTTCTGTCTTTTAATAAGAGATTTTCCCTTTACCGTGTCGATTGTTCTAAATTACAAAAATGCAATATTTATCAGAAACTAGTTAATTCATCACGATTATGTGAAGTTTGTGAAAATATTTTTGAATTTTATTCATTCTATGTTCATAAATTAAGAACTTTAAACGATAGAAATTTTTTTTTATTACTGCACAGATCCTAATTATGAATTTTTTTTTTGGAAAGTGCTTTAAAAAGAGTACTTAAAAGGTGCTTATTTTTTGTTGAAAAATCTGACTACGCACCCTTTGAGTATTATATGATAACTAGGGAAAAGTGCGCTTTATCTTTTTCTCTCTCATTAATCTGAAGTTGAGTATCAAATTTTAATTCATATATTCATAACAAAGATTCATCAACTATCAAAGAACCCAAAAGAAAGTTGCTTCCCTAATAAAGAAACTGAAGAAGAACGAATAATTTGGATCTTATTCCAAGTAGCTGCAATGTACTATTTTTAAGAACGAAAAGTTCATGCAAATGACAAGTTGATGATAAAAAAAATTTCAGTCTTGTCCAGAGTAAAGTTTAGTGGGGGTATGCTGGTTTGTCAGCATAATATCTAAAAATTCAATTTAAAATTGTTTGCAGATTAAAAAATACGTAAAATAGTTATTGATTATTTTAAATATGTGCTCTGAAGCAAAAATTTTAAAACCACAATTTTTTTCTCCCTAGGCAACCATGAACCAGCCCCCCAGGTATTCAACAGAATGGAAGCATCCGATCACAGGAGGTTTACAATCCTGCATAGAGCCGAAAGGTTTCAGCTGCTTCGATGCCAAAAGTGAATGAATTCCCGGATCACCACACTCGTTCAAAATCTGCAAATAACTTGTGACACGACATGCCTAATGATCCAGGGCTGCATTATCCTCAAGATGATCAAAACCCACCTCCGTATCCCGGTGGTTCGAATAATCGCGCTGTTTCCCATCCAAATATCCAACAATCGCAGGCTCCAATGCATGCACCCTATCAACTGTCATCGTTACCGCCACCTGCAAGTTTTCGCAAAACGAGTGACATGGTGCATTATCCAAAAAAAAAGAATCACTTTTCTGCCTTGATTTGTAATTTTATTGTCAAAACTAATCAACCAATCTTTAAATATTTCCATGGTCATCCATGCCTTCTTATTATGATGATATTTTACTCCCATTTGTGATAAATCTTTACCTTTAAAACAACGAGGTTTCTTGGAGTGCCAAATGAAGATGGGCTTTTCCTTTTCATCAGCAGCATTAGCACAAAAACACACAGTGAGCCTCTGTTTAGCTTGTTTTCCTCCCTTGGCCTCTTCTGCTTTCTCAACTAACTTTTGGTAGGTAAGGCACGGAAAAAAAGTCCTGTCTCATCTAAGTTATAAACATCACGATCTTCATAGCCTGCCAGAATGATTGGAAGCCTTGATTTCCAGTCTTGACACAAATCTTTATCAACATTAGCTGATTCACCGCGTAATGTTTTAGAAACAATATTCTTTCTATTACAAAACTTATTTAACCATCCGTTGCTTGCACGGAAGTCTTCTACACAAAGTGATTCTGCAATCTGAATGGCTTTTTCTTTCACTGAAATACCACTTAATGGGACGTTTTTAGTCCTAACACATCTGAACCACTGAATTACAGCTTCATTTATATCACAAAACTTTTCATTTCTCTTTATCCCACGATTTTTAAAATCTTCACATTCTTTCAGTAAGCTCTCTTTGTTTTTAACAACATTTTTTATTTGATTCTTGTTGCAATTAAACTGTGAAGCCAAGTTTCTTGTAGATGTTCCTTGATCATGATAATTAAGAACTTTGATTTTGTCACTCAAATCCAAATGTAATCTTTTGCTTGGTTTAGGTGCCATGATTTTTAATTTTACTTGTGCCTGAGCATAAAATTTCTAGTGTTAAAAACTATGCTTCTATATGCCTTCACACAGAGGACTCTAGTTTCAGTTTCTAGTTTCTGAGTTAATGAGGACTCTAGTTTCTTACTATGAAAAGAGTACAAAGGCTCAAACCTGTTATCATTTGTGCACCCACAACAAAAGGTCAAGTTCCTCCCCCAATGCTCAAAATTTTTCAGCATAAAAGGGAAGTTGAAAGGTCAAACAGAGTGTGATGAACACCTGTTTTCTCACTTATGGAAAAGCTTCTGAGTCTTCATTGTGTTAAATCCTCCCCTACCCCCCCTTCTTTCTTGAAAGTGCAGCTGTTTGGAATTCCTGAACTCTTATCTCTTAGTTAAAGAATTGGACACACCTGTTTAGATTTATGGCCTTTATGAGAAGAAAAATGTAAAAAAATGGCTTTTTTGAGAAATTTTTTTTTAAAAAAAAAAATGGCCTTTATTGGAGGTAGTCAGGAAAATGTGGCCCTCTAATGGGAGGAAAATTAACATTATGGCTGGGGAAAATTTTCGTTCCTCAAAATATTGGCCCTTAATAGAAGTGACCTTTAGGAGAAGTTTCACTGTATTTAGCCAGAAATCGTTCACGGGGAATTAATCTTCTCTGATTTTACATTTGACTTACTAAGCATCTTATATGCGAACTCTTGAAAGCCGGTTACAACAACGAAAAAAGTACGAAAATGAGCAAATCTATACAGATTCATATTTTCTGATTCAAAAACACGTGTATAAACTATAGTCAGTCCCTTTAACTTTTAACATTATGACTTAGACTTAGAGGTAGGGCAGCTCTGACGAGCAGGGCACATCGACCAGAGGTCTATTGTACCCAAACCCTAAAATCATGATTAGCATGAAAGCCCTATGGCTGAAATAAAATTCAGCAAGCACCTTACAGGAACATCTTGCAGTTCCCAGGCATTGACAATGTGCTGCCCTAAATGCTCAAATCTTTGAGCATCCGGCAGTTGCATGCACTTTCATGCTTGCATCCAATAGAGAGGAACAAACATACCTAGAGGAAAGCAAATTCGCTATCCATCTGGTAATTATTGAGTTTATGCCTCTGTTCCTAAGTGCATTGATGATAGTCTCAACAGGGACTTTATCAAACGCACCTTCAATATCAATGAAAACCGCGAGAGCCATCTCCTTATCTGTGATAGATTTCTCAAGCAGGTAGGAGAGCTCATACAGAGCGGTGTCTGTAGACTTGCCTGGTTGATAGGCATGCTGTGAGGAGGACAGTGGCCTTTCTATGAGCACAGTGTCTCTGAGGTGTCTGTCAATTAGCTTTTCTTTCGCTTTCAACAGACAGGAAGTGAGGCTGATTGGTCTGAATGATTTAGCCTCAAAATAATTCTCCTTACCTGGTTTTGGTATGAAAATCACCCTGGTATTCCTCCAAGAGAGAGGTATATACCCAAATGCTATGCAGGATCGAAAAATCCTACATAGAATAGGGGCCAGTGTATTCACCCCCTGGATAAGCATCATTGGTATGATGTTGTCCATGCCTGGTGACTTGTAGGGCTTAAACGACTTTATGGCCCATACAACCTTCTCATAGGAGACCACCATTTTGGCGGCCTCCCAGTCATTCCTACTACAAGTAGTTGTGGTAGTAATATGTAGATTTTCATTCTCCACAGGATGAGATCCAGGGAAGTGTGCTTCTAGTAATTCTCCAAGAGCCTCTTCTCCTGATTCACTGTATCTTCCGTCTGCAAGACGGATAGCATTTAAACTGCAATTAAAGTCTTTAGTAAGAATTTTTGCAATCTTTGCGGTGGCAAAATTAGTATTAATGCCATCGCAGAAAGTCTGCCATGAGCGACGTTTAGATGCTCTGATCGCCTTGTTATAAGCAGTTAGAGCGTTTCTGTAGGACTGCCATTCACCAGATTTCTTAGCTCTGTTAAATAACTTCCTACATTTCTTACGTAATTTACTAAGCTCAGAAGACCACCAAGGAACTCTCCTTGGGGAGCTAGTAGACGTAACCTGACAAGAAATATGATATGAATCGAGTATGATCTGTTGTACTTGGTCAACAGTCCACTCCACATCATTAACATTATTGTACTTACCAGAGAAGCTCCCCATCTTCCTCTCCAGAGCTGCTCTAAAGGAACCCCAATCAGCTGTTCTGGGGTTCCTCCTTACGACCTTCAGTCCTGAGAGGCCTTTAATAGAGAAAGTAATTAGTTGGTGATCTGAGGCAGTGACGACCCCAGATACCTTTCAATCATTAACGTAATCTACTGTTTTAGAGTTACATAAAGTAAGGTCAATGACTTCCCTTCTGTTACACGTAACAAAGGTAGGTTCATTGCCTTTATTAAGGACATACAAATTAAAATTTAAAATATGTTCCATGAGTACATCCCCCCGCTGGTTACAATCACTGCTACCCCACACTGTGTGGTGAGCATTTGCATCACAGCCAAAGACGAATCTACAGCTTGAACTACAGTGGGCAATTAGGGCCCTAGTAATGTCAGCTAATGGATCCTTCTCCTCATAGGGGAGATAGGCTGAGACTATGACAAAATCAGAGATTGACTTATTATCATAGAATTTAAGCTTTACTGCAACTAAATCCCTGTTAAGAAATTTAACAAGATTAAGGGCATTTAGATTAGACCTAGCTATTATGCAGGTCCTGGGAAGATCGCAATGGGTTTCATAAAGGATATTAAAACCTTTAACATTGAGACCCATTATTTTGCCCTTGCGGGTCCAAGGCTCTTGTATAAGAGCAATATCTAGTTCTCCATCATTCAACCTTTTGGCCATAAGGCTTGAGGCAGCTATGCTATGATGGAGATTGATTTGACCAACCTTGATTATAGCCATTGGTTAGCAGTATGAAAGAAACCAGAATGGCTCCTATCCTGGTTATTTTTTGGAAGAAAGATCTTCCTTTATCAGCTCCATTGCTTCATCAATACCAAGCATGGAAACTGGTGAGTCAGGTTGTAATGTTACGTCTGACCCAGAGTCCAACCCAAGCTCTGAAAAATCAAGAGCCCCAATTGAACTTACCTTGGAATCAGGGGAATTTGCCGGCCAAGGTTCCTCCTCCTGTTCCATGTCCTCTTGGACATCAGGTTCTACAGGGAGGTCCGATGTTGTTGGAGCCTCCACTGCTTTTTTCCTGTTAGGATCGTGGATAATTTTAAATACTCCACGATCCACTCCAGTCAGTGCGCAAAAGTTTGCCCTTGCAATTGCTTCAGCGTCTTCAGGCTCCACCTCAAAGATCCATCTAGAGGTGCCAGGTCCCACAGCACTTTGCAGAACCCTCCACCCCATCGACTTCAACCCTGGGTTTAGTCTCTGAAGACGCCATAAAAAGGTGCTCTGCTCAGAGAATTGCTCCTTAGTTTTAAAGGCAACCTTCACGGGCTTGGGAAGCTCGTTTGCCCCTATGACCTTGAGTTTAATGTTACCCAAGGCTTTGTTGTTAAAGTGGTCTTTAATCCACTCAACAGTAAAATCATCACATTGAATTACCAGCGCTCCTCTTTGGAGGTGGTTATTATAAATCTCGGGCATTCTTTCGCCACCAGGAATGGCGTCAGTCCGCTCCAAGATTTCCTTCAAGATGTTATTTGAGTTTTCCAGAGAAAGCTTGTCCGGAGGAAAATCCTCCAGGACTATAGCAATCTTGGTAGACCCAGTTGCACAGGCAAAAGAGGCCCCCAGTTGGATCCCCCGCTCCAGCTCGGCTATCCCCACTAGGGGGAACCACTCCGCTGGATTGGGCTTTCCTCCCAGGAACAACATCCTCCCTGGGCTTCTTTCCGGTTTGGGTTGGCGCATTGGGAGAGGGTGTTGCATCAGAAGACCTAGGTCTCTTAGCTCCTCCACTCGCCGCAATGGCCCTTATTTTTCTTAACTTCTTCTGGCTCTTGGACAGTCCAATGGTACCAGACACACTGTCCCCCGAGTGCCTCTGGAGACCAGAGACTTCTACAGAGGAAGGGCCTGAACCTTTGGACGCCTCACCAGCATCCGAAGCAGACTGCAAAGCAGCGGTATTAGCACTGGGCTCACCCGAGGGCTTACCATATGCTACTGGAGACTGTATTACACTTTTCGAACAGGAACCTCTGCCTAATTCCTGAACGCATCCCTTGTTAACCGGCGCGACGGATGATGCCGTATTCAAGGTGTTTCTTTCGCTCATCATGAAGTTTGGCTGCCATTTAGTTACCCAGTGAGGGGTATCCAGGGGGCACCACGTGGAGGCGGCAGGCATTACCCCCCTTTAACATTATACATCGAACTGCAACCTGAATAGATGTCTGTAACCTGGGTGGGTACCTGTCACAAACCTGTGGCGGGTGTATTTTAAATCCTTCAATTCAATTTGTTTTAAACAAAAAAATCTTTTTTATGAACATAAAAATATTTTTTTACTAACCTGAACAAATGTCTGAATCAAAAGTAAATATTTTTTGAGGGGTAAAATGTGTTTTCCTTTCTAAAAAATGCTTATCCCACGCTTCTGCCAATCTGATTTCATAAGAAACTGAAAAAAACCATATTATGTGTCGCAAACAAAATTTTCTTAAACCATGATTGAACAATGAATGTAGACAAGCACATTAAACCCTCAAAGTAAAGCATAGAATTCCGTCGTCGAAAACTCAATAGATTTTAAGAAAAGCACGAGCTGTTGCTTGAAAAGTACGATGGCAGATCCAAAGAAACTTCTGAATTCAGAGTGTTAACAAAATACCTTAAAAAAACTATTTACAGAAATTAGGAGAAAAATCCGAATATTATATGGCCATTATTAGCACTCATTCTTTTCCAAATCTTAAAACCATACTTAATAATTTTTATATGTACTTCTCAACAGGATAGCTAATACTGAAATAAACTCGAGTAGGCTCTAGTATGGGCATATCTTATCGCATTTTCTGCCGAACCATCTGCGTACACATTATGTAATTACTGTCCCCCTAAGACTATCAATTCATGCCGAAATTTGCTTGGCATAGCTCGAAGGGGTAGTAGTTAATTATTGAATTATAAATATGCAATTTTTATTTATTTATGAAAATAGAAAGAAATCAAAAAGCTCATCTGTCTTTGATATGAATTTGTTAATATACTGATATGCTTTTAATTATAATTTGCTTTCAATTATAATCTTTTTAAATATTAGATAAGTAAAAAAAAAATCATTTTTAGGTATTTGAAATTCAGAAGCACGAAACTTTTAGTTTCAGAGAATTTTAATTCAATAATTATTAAAAGTAATTAAAATCAGATTTTAAAATTCAAATCTATAAAACTCAGATTCCTTTATGGAGAGCTCCATAATTATCCTTATTATAGAGTATTAATCCGCTTACATTTTTTTAAAAAAAATAAACTGCAACCATTATTTTAATTACTATTCACTGCTGCCACCATCCTTTTCGTAGTAATGTATTTAAAACGATGAAATAAGCAATTATACTCTAATTTCTTGGTATAAAATGCTTTAACATTTCAAAGCTCATTAGATGATATGAATACAGAGAACGAACTAGTGATGTTCTCCGGGACGTCTCGTTGGTCGAAGTATTTATTTCTGTGATCGGTCAGAAGTAGTTAATTTTGACCTAAATAATTCCTCATGGGGGTTTACTTGTGAGTAAACACGGGTGTCACAATCCCGAGGTACCCCAGTGATTGTTGTTTTATTTAGATTAAGATTTACTTACTAGGAGTTTAAAATAATTATAAACATATATATAATAATATATATAATAGGTATATAAACATATATATAAAAATATACATAATAGGTATATTTAGAAAAAACTGCTTCAGATGATTGTTTGCAATTCAATTAATTCAAGCTGTAAATACGACCTCATTGTTTCTCAATTTACGTTAAAAGCCATGATAAAAATATCTATTTCTGCTTGATTAGCTCTGAAATCTCAAAATCTGCATTCAAACTCAAAATGGAGTTTTTTCAAGCCATCTTCATAGTATTAATAATATTACCTAATTTACTGAGGGTATTGAATTTAACTTCGAGCTTCCCATCTAACAGATTAAGCTTCTGTTTAAAAGCTGTTTTGTAAAGCAAACATAAAGAAAGTAAAAGGTCATCAGTAATTAGTTTAAAAAAATAACAAAAATAGCTTTGAACAAAGTAGACAAGAAAATGGATGTATATTTATACTCGCCACGGATAGGCAAGTTAAAATTCTATCTGTGGGCCGGATAGAGCCTTCTGGTGGGCCACAGTTGGCCGCGAGGCGTAATTTGCCCTTCCCTGAAGTAATTGATGCTCATTTTCTTATTGCAACATAAAAATACAAATTTCTATATATTAATCTCAAATTATTAAGAGTTGTTTCCTAGATTTCCATTAATGAAAACATACTGGAAACTGTAACTAAACGGGTTTTTAAATTATACATAAGTAGAACAAATTATACTTTTCTTAGTTTGTTGTTAGCCCTTTTAAAAAAAATCTGGTATGCGTTTACTGTTTAAAAAAATTTCCTGGTTTTTTTCCTCAGGAGCACTACGTGACTAGTATTTTAAACTTATTACTTTTTACTTTGTAATTTTTTTAAGTAAAATGATTTTGTTGGTTACCGTTATGCATTTTAAATTTCTTTAACTAATTATCAGGCAGAACTAGCTAATTATTAGCTAAATATTTCCTCAGGGGGTTTACTTGTGAGTAAACACGGGTGTCACAATCCCGAGGTACCCCAGTGACATTCTAGCCCTTTTTCATATTTATCTGAATTTGGGTCATATTGAATTGCTGCAGCTTTTGAAAGTTCATTTTCTAACTCAGCTGAATCGATAGTGGCCTCTAAAGCTGTATTGCTTAGCTCGCATTTTTTAAAGCAATTTACAATTGTCTGTCCTTTTACATTTTCCCAGGCTTGTCTAATCCACCAAATGGCATCTAATACTGTTATAGATTGATTGATTTGTGATGAATTTTTATCGCAATCTATAAGAGAAAGGAGTCTTCGCAAAACAAAACGTCGGTATTCTAATTTAAAGCAGCGTATAACTCCTTGATTTAGAGGTAGAATTTCAGACGCAGTATTTGGAGGCAAGAATTGAAGCTTTTCACTTTTCAAGTTTTCGCAAAACGAGTGACATGGTGCATTATCCTAAAAAAGAATCACTTTTCTGCCTTGATTTGTAATTTTATTGTCAAAACTAATCAACCAATCTTTAAATATTTCCATGGTCATCCATGCCTTCTTATTATGATGATATTTTACTCCCATTTGTGATAAATCTTTACCTTTAAAACAACGAGGTTTTCTGGAGTGCCAAATGAAGATGGACTTTTCCTTTTCATCAGCAGCATTAGCACAAAAACACACAGTGAGCCTCTGTTTAGCTTGTTTTCCTCCCTTAGCCTCTTCTGCTTTCTCAACTAACTTTCGGTAGGTAAGGCACGGAAAAAAAGTCCTGTCTCATCTAAGTTATAAACATCACGATCTTCATAGCCTGCCAGAATGATTGGAAGCCTTGATTTCCAGTCTTGACACAAATCTTTATCAACATTAGCTGATTCACCGCGTAATGTTTTAGAAACAATATTCTTTCTATTACAAAACTTATTTAACCATCCGTTGCTTGCACGGAAGTCTTCTACACAAAGTGATTCTGCAATCTGAATGGCTTTTTCTTTCACTGAAATACCACTTAATGGGACGTTTTTAGTCCTAGCACATCTGAACCACTGAATTACAGCTTCATTTATATCACAGAACTTTTCATTTCTCTTTATCCCACGATTTTTAAAATCTTCACATTCTTTCAGTAAGCTCTCTTTGTTTTTAACAACATTTTTTATTTGATTCTTGTTGCAATTAAACTGTGAAGCCAAGTTTCTTGTAGATGTTCCTTGATCATGATAATTAAGAACTTTGATTTTGTCACTCAAATCCAAATGTAATCTTTTGCTTGGTTTAGGTGCCATGATTTTTAATTTTACTTGTGCCTGAGCATAAAATTTCTAGTGTAAAAAACTATGCTTCAATATGCCTTCACACTTATAGTAAATGAGGACTCTAGTTTCTTACTATCAAAAGATTACAAAGGCTTAAACCTGTTATCCTTTGTGCACCCACAACAAAAGGTCAAGTTCCTCCCCCAATGCTCAAAATTTTTCAGCATAAAAGGGAAGTTAAAAGGTCAAACAGAGTGTGATGAACACCTGTTTTCTCACTTATGGAAAAGCTTCTGAGTCTTCATTGTGTTAAATCCTCCCCTACCCCCCCCCCTTCTTTCTTGAAAGTGCAGCTGTTTGGAAATCCTGAACTCTTATCTCTTAGTTAAAGAATTGGACACACCTGTTTAGATTTATGGCCTTTATGAGAAGAAAAATGTAAAAAAATGGCTTTTTTGAGAAATTTTTTTTAAAAAAAAAATGGCCTTTATTGGAGGTAGTCAGGAAAATGTGGCCCTCTAATGGGAGGAAAATTAACATTATGTCTGGGGAAAATTTTCGTTCTTCAAAATATTGGCCCTTAATAGAAGTGGCCTTTAGGAGAATTTTCACTGTATTTAACCAGAAATCGTTCACGGGGAATTAATCTTCTCTGATTTTAAATTTGACTCACTAAGCATCTTATATGCGATCTCTTGGACGCCGGTTACAACAACGAAAAAAGTACGAAAATGAGCAAATCTATACAGATTCATATTTTCTGATTCAAGAACACGTGTATAAACTATAGTCAGTCCCTTTAACTTATAAGCTTATACATCGAACTGCAACCTGAATAGATTTCTGTAACATGGGCGGGTTGCCTGTCACAAACATGGGCGGGTTGCCTGTCACAAACCTGGGCGGGTACCTGTCACAAGCCTGTGGCGGGTACCTGTCACAAGCCTGTGGCGGGTGCCTGTCACAAACCTGTGGCGGGTGCCTGTCACAATCCTGTGGCGGGTGTATTTTAAATCCTTCAATCCAATTTTTTAAACTGAAAAATATTTTTTATGAACTTAAAAATATTTTTTTACTAACTTGAACAAATGTCTGTATCAAAAGTAACTATTTTTTGAGGGGTAAAATGTGTCTTCCTTTCTAAAAAATGCTTATCCCACGCTTCTGCCAATCTGATTTTATAAGAAACTGAAAAAACCATATTATGTGTCTCAAGCAAAATTTTCTTAAACCTTGGTTGAACAATGAATGTAGACAAGCACATTAAACCCTCAAAGTAAAGCATAGAATTCCGTCGTCGAAAACTCAATAGATTGTGGGAAACTACAAAATTTATTGATCAGGCTCACTCGTCTTTTGCTTTGACGTAATTAAGAAAGTAACAGACACTTCAACAATTGGCAGATGGAATGGAACACAAAGATCTACAACAAATTTGAAATCTGTCCATAAGTCACCCCTTTTCAAAGAAATAGTTCCAGGAAGGTTGTTAGTATTTCAAACAGATTACGAATTGGTCATACATGATTGATAATCATTCATATGCAACAATCATAGACACCTTTTACTAAGCGAACTAGCAGCTGTTTGCTCTAGTTGCAGAGAACCATTAAGCATAAAACACATCTTAATACTGTGTTCTAATTTAAAAATTAAGAGACGTCGTTTGTTTAATAATGATTTCTTTTTCCTTATTTTCTTTACTCGGTACAACTTCGCATCGAAACCTTATTGACATTCATAAAGATAAAGGATACTTCCTTTTACTTTAAATCATGCTTATTTAAAGACTAAGTGCTCGGTGCAATGTATCCTGATTTGGCTCTTACGCAAAAAAATAACCATATCCTTGATTATGTATCAGACAATATATTGGACCACCAATAGATATAAACAAATAATGCACTTACATAAATAATCGATTTTCATATGATATGTTGATATTCGGGCAAAGTACATAGAATATTATTTTACATGTAATAATAATTCAGTTCCCTACTACTTAAAAAATACCTTCAGCGAGGGTGAGGTAGAAAACTATCTAACTTACCACCTCTGCATATAAAAAATTATCGCTGATATATAAATGTTTGATTATCATATAAAGATGCATTTAAATTCCGGCAAAATATAAAACGAAAAATATTTTAGCATGCAATAATAATTTGGTTTTCATTTCCATACTACCGTGAAAATTCTTCCTAGGAAACAGTAAAAATGAGCAAATATTATACACGATTTCTTTTCTCCAACTACCTCAATACCCAAGGACTGATGTATTACTAGTTTTCTCAGTTAATAAATGTTTGGGGATTTGAAACAATTTTTTCGCAAATAGCGAAATAGATGCTATCGTTATAAGATTTTTTTAAATATCGGTTGCTAGTCAAAGAACCTATATCTTCCTTTAGTACAGAATTGAATCACAGCATATCCAGTATCTATTGGTTTTGTAAGTAGGCATTCCTTTTTTCTCTAAAAAAGCAAACATAAATGACAATTTCATAGTAGATCCCAGCTGTATTATAAATCCATACTTAACACGTTGACTTCTGTTCTACCAACATTGAAATTACGTCAGTTTCATGTGAACATACCTTCTCTATTAGAATGGTAGTCAAAAGACTCATACCATGCTATGTGTAGTACCTGCATAGGAATGAATATCTTGACATTTGCCACTGCATTATAGACAATCAAGAAGGTGTGTAATCTATAAGTTTCTTATCGGAATGAATATTGAAGGTTTCCCATTGCCAACTAGTTTATTATTTTAGAGCTGGACCATTGCAAGCTTTTTAATGTAGTCAATAATTGTTAGAGAATTCGCATTAAATATTTTTTAAATGGTTTAATAAGTTGGTATAATAAGATTTCTATTACCAAGCAATCATGGATGCTAATTTAAGAATAGATCCTGGCTCAACACTACCCTAGTTACCCATAGCAGCAGAGTTATGAGATCCATGATATATATTTTCCAGAATTTGTGTTATATATATATTATAAATTGCTCTAAGGTATTTAGTAGAAACTTTCATTTGAATAATGAAGTCATTATTCTGATTTCTTTTTATCTAGAACGGCTAAGAAACTGCTTTTCACAACTTATGTTTCTTTCATAAAATCCTTTAAATTCATCTTGATAAGAAATCTGCCATTAAAGTTCATTTGTCTTTTAAGTAATGTATCCTGTATGCACTATTAAATAGCTTCCTTTTTTGTCACTGCAATTCACTTCTTGTATTACGGATTATTATATTTATAAAAATAAGATAATGCTCAACTAAGGGGGGTGATCAACGTTTTTTTTTCAATTATTATTATTAATCAGCAATATTATCAAAAGCTTCCGTATAAAAAGCACTGAAGTAGCACTGTCATAGGCTTGAGAATTACATCTGGAAGTTACACTAGATCCAAATGTTAGCTGTGCATTTTTAATACAGATGCGCCATATGTTCTTTCTTAAAACTGCTAGTTCTAAACATAGAAAAAGGAAAAACTTGGTTTAGCACATAATAAATAATTCTTTTTTTAGAATTATTATTGGGTTTAAGTAGATTAGTAGAGGGTGGAATATTTTCTTCCATTAATGGCAATTGGTTACCCTTTTAGCCGCTTTTAATTGTTCGGCTGTTAAACATATAAATGGACAATATATACATATATGGCCTTTTTTTGACCAAAACTATAGACTGGTGGCGATGGTATCTTCCGTAAAAAAAATTTCATCCACTCCAATATTTTGATCCTTTAATAAGCATTTTCTTTCATTTCTAAATATGCATTTACTGTAGATTCACCTGAATCTGTTCAAGCAGTAGAGAAGCTTAAAGAAATTTAATAGTCCTGTTATCTTGTGCTAAATTCAGTTGAATATCAAATTATAGTTATAGTTTTAGCAAAGTGAACTCAATATTGATTATAATGGTAATGGTTTCTTACTCGTCATCTTGGAAGGATATCGGGAACATATAAGCATTCAATAAAAGAGTAGAACTATTCGAGCCCAATTTATTTCATTCTAGAAATAGACACATCCTGACACTTACTTGCTCCAAAAACATCTTAAAGTGCTTGACATAGAAATGTGCAGCCCATTCACGCTTTATCTGTCTTGCACCTCTCCTTAAGTAATTTTTGCATTTTTTTTTAGCTCGAATTAAAGGAATCGCCTCATAAACATAAACTGAAGTAACACGTTTTGTAAATGTAAAAGCAGAATACGATCAATCAAAGCTAAGAAAAAATTACTATACTCAAATAACTATGCTTTTGCATAATATTGTACAAATATCACAAGACTTGTAACGCGTTTCATACTTTGCTCGGTATTCTACCAAACTGATGAATATGCTTACGCAACCAATCATTTACAAATGGAAATGATCCGTTTCTCTTCTGAGTCTGGGAAAGAATGCTCAAAAGCATCAATATATTAGATAGCATAACTATTTATTAATGTATGTGTTGGAAAATATCCTGAATAAAAGTTACTGTCTTATAAACATACACCTTAACTTTCTTTAAAGGGGAAATTCTTAAAAGTTTTCTGTTTCAACATTTGTGTGCTACGTTGATAGTTCTATCAAATAACTGTTTCGAATTAAAAAAAAATAATAGGCAATAGATGAGTTGCTTCATCGGCTTAAATAGCTTTGAGAAGGGCTGCACATGATTGATATTATGGTAAATATTAAGACTGTTGCCTGTCGGTGAATAATGGTCGGTAGTTAGATGTGGCGGTTTCCTGTCACAAACCTGGGCGGATGCCTGTCACAAACCTGGGCGGGTGCCTGTCACAAACCTGTGGCGGATGACTGTCACAAACCTTGCTCAATGGCAAAAAAAATATTCACAGACAAATTCTAAAGATCTCATGAATACAATGTGGACCCAAAAATTCTCATGAATACAAACAAACTATGAAAAAGAAATCTGACCATTACATTACGAAGTTCCAAATATTTTTAAATGCCCATTACAAACTTTTGATGGACACAATGCCCTGAAGAACATGAATGATCTCAAAACAGTCAGTTATACCTCGTAATGTCACACGTCAGAACTATCGAATGACAACAACAGACAATGAATAAAGTGCTGGAATGGGAAGATGTAAGCATTTCTACAATTTCTGAAGTATCATGCGTACACGCTTGCAGAAAACGAAATATTTAACCTGATTCTGACATATACAGGGTCGGATTATTGAAGGATTCCGAGAGAGACAAACAATACATACAGTACTGGACGAACATACATAGTTGAAATTATAAAATAAATTTTATAAAATCCCTTAACTGCAATCCTTTATGGGGTATTTCATAATAAAAATGTTATAGTTTAATAATCGTTTGTAGAGCATTTTATGTGAGACAAATCTGTTAGAGAGAGAAACATAACTCTCCATTTAACCAATTCTTTCCTGAGCGAAAGCCTGAGAAAGATCGCAGGCACCTAAGTTAAGTGATTTGCATTTCATTTTAGTCATCAGTTTTTTGATAGAAGAGTTAAGGTCCTTAAACCAACTGTATTATCAATTGCTTATAGAATTTTATTGCTAGTAAATGCATTGTAGCATTTTAACATTTTTTCTGATAGAAACATAAAGGAAAAAAGAAATATTTAGTTTCATTGCTGTTCGTAATAGGGATAGGAATTATGTGAGAGGAGTTGAAAAACCAGGAGCAAAATAGGGAAAATTAAAAAAAAAAAGGACGAAAATAGTTCAATATTTTACTGAACGTTATAAAGTTGCTCCATGTTCTTGGAAGTAACTTCTAATTATGAAATAATTAGCTTCATATTTAAGCAAGAAATTTGCAAAATATTATATCTCGTTATAGAAAAATTGATTTTTTAATAAGTCATTCATGAAGGTTGCTATATTTTTGAAACATTGTAGCATTTTTTTACAATGTGAATTAATGAAAGTAATTATTTAATGATTTTTTTAGCTGCATATAGCGCAGATTATAAAATTTGTAAAGTGAACGCAATGCAAAGTGACGTGTAAGTAAAGTGCATACGCCCTAAATGGAAGATCAAAAATAAAATTTAAAAGGAATTACGAATAATTTTTAAAAATTTTAATGAATTGAGACTTGAAGATAGAACCACCCTTCTACAAAATAAATATGTTTCAAAATTAAATGGGAGACTTTTCTAAAATTTATTTCAAACAAGGCTTAAAAACTTTTCAACAAAGGATTTTCTTACAAAACTTTTTAAGTAATGCATCTTTGAATTACAACAGATTTTAAAATATTTTGTTGCATGACAAGCCAAATTTTTGTGTTAAATTTATTTTTAAATCTTTCTTTATGCTTTTATTAACTAGTGGCGGATCATTAGGCATAATCTATGCCATCATGTCTGCTGAACTAATATTATTAGTATTCCCATCACTGACTATGCTTTTTATATATATATATATATCATCACATTGTTGATAACGAGGGCCCAACTCTTACATACTGCTGTTGATACTAGTACAGATAATGGGATTATAAGAAACGTAATGGTTTTGGGGTGTTAGATTTTCAACTCTCAAACTGCCAATTTCTTAAGAGATTTGCAATTGCAGATAGTGTTTTCACTTTTTTTTCTTTAATCATTTTCAAGAAAAACATCTGTTTCATTTAAAACCAAATATTTTTGTTACATTCAAATACGTATGAAAAGGAACCTTTTATCTTCTGCTGTCTGATCAACAAAAACATATGTTCTAGGAAATGACAAATAATCAAAATGGAACAGATACCTTCATAAAGATACCTCCATTTTTACTGCATGCATCGCACTGTTCTCTGTGGGTTGTAACTTTTAACAAAAAACAACTTAAATTTCCATTGTGTCATTTTGATGGAGTTTGTTACATTTATTAAGCACTGTAAAATTATGTATACATGGTCACAATTATTCTGCGTCACAAATTTGAACCAACATTTTGATGAACCGAACGCATGTGTCTGAAATAGAGTCAAGATTATTCATCAAATGCAAATGTTCTCAAGGTAGATTGTCAACTAATTGCATATTTTCAGAACATTTTGTACTAGGTTATAAATATCTACTGGAAGTAATACAAAGAATATTGTTTACTTAGGCAAAAGTTTATCACAGAGAGAAAATAGATCTGGGTTTTGCTATCAAGCAGATACTAGAAATTCAACAAAGATTCTAAATACTTCCTTTGAAGAATAAATGAATCTCTTACAAATTGTTGGATGGCGAAACGAATGAAGTCTTGCAAAATGTTAGCCTGTAAAAAAATTCCTAGAACTCTTCGAAACATTTTAAAAGTTTTTCACACACTTCAGGCCATGCTTAAACTAGTTCATTAACTCATGTGTAAGACAGCACTTTTTTATATCAGGCATTTCAGAATGCCTTTGAATAAATTCTATGCATCATGTTCCACTACCACTATAAATATTAAATACCAATTCACTAGTATATAATACCTGTTAACTTGATTCTATCTTGTGGTACCTTTAAGCAGGAACAGTATTGAAGACAAGCTTTCTTTATCAGTTCCATTTCCTCTTTAGCTAAATATTTTATTTCATATCATTGAAATTTTCAGTAATTAAGCAAAGCAACTCACTTCACCTGTAATATATTAAAAAAAGTTTTTTCTTATCGTGCATTCCATTAAACTTTTAAACCCATGCCTGCCGATTTCTCTAAAATTTACTAACATGTGGCATCTGCCTTTGCTTCTTTGTCTTTGTTTATTTCAATGAAATTTCATTCTGCAAGTTCTGTTTTCATTCTTGATTGCCAAATAATCTTTTTAGCTTTAAAATGCCTTTCCATTTCGAAACATAATAATCAAATTCATTTAGATTTCAACAGCTACTTGGTAGCTATCAAAGTCTGCCATACTTAATCGTGATTATAAAGATTTTAGAATTTTGTTTTCCTGGATTTCTGAGGGATGTAGGAATCTCAGGAATTGAAAAAAATCGATTATATAGCAAAATTCAATAACAATCTTTCTAACAGGTCTATGATACAACATGATGTTCAACCCGTAATAACAATTGCTTTAAGTACCTATAGGCAGACAGAATTTAATAATGCATGAAATAAAATCGTTAATTTACGCATTTATTACCTGAAATCGCTCCAGAAATATCGAGGCTCTCATAAACAAATTACGTACGTATTGGTCATACAAGATGAAGTAATTGATACATCTTACTAAAAGAACCAGTGTCTGCTTACTCGAGTTGAAGAGAGCCATTAACCATGAAGCCCATCTTGACATTATATACTAATTTAAAAATTAAAAGATGATATTTTAATTACTCTTTTCTTTATTCAACTACCTTCCTTAGCGACTCTCTACATCGAATCCTTATTAAGTATCTTAATGACATCGGGAACTTCTCAAAAATTTTAATGGGAATTCTAAGATAGTCTTAGTATTAGGCATAGCTATATAATTGGCTCTTGCACCAAAAATTGAAACTAACTGAACTATTTCTGATCAAAATAAACTAGCTTTGATGACTAGGTAGATTTTTTGTAGGTTATTTTCGTTTAGTTTGCCACCTACCTTGCTACCAATATGCATACTATTGAAAAACATACTAATAAGAATTTACGATGATAGATTTAAATAGTTCTTCAGTAACAAACCCCTCATTTCCGTAATTCATCCAGATACGCATTAACGATTTCCAGTGCTAAATGAAGTGTTGAGCATTATCTTTGATTTAACATTTTGATCATACGTTGAGTATCTACGAAGATTAATTATTCTCAAAGTATTATATCACACATCATAAGGTGACAATTCAGTACTAATAGATCTACCGATCAATTGTTAAGTCAAAACTTGGTTATTATCCCACAATCTCTTCATCTGCTATAAAGTTAGTTTCACTTAGAATATTTAGAACAAGTTGCTAACTTTTCTTAGTTTCCTTATCGTTTAGTAAAAAATAAATTTTGGTTAAGATATAAAAAGTTAAAATTATATCGAAAAGCTGTCCAGAAAAGGTGGATTTTTTTAGATAAAAAGAAATAAAAATCATTAAGTTCTCTACTATTTTAAAACACCTAACGGGAGGTGTTGGGCAAAGTTATCACCAGAATATAGCTTTGAAAGTTAAACTAATTTTATCTAATAAGCTAAAGGAATTCTTTTCTGATATCAATTTTAATTCGAAAAATATTTTAATTTACCCTTACAAGAAATCACGAGCATGGCAAAATGTTCCAAGGTTTACCAGTGATGAAGATACGGGTATCAAAATTGTGCTACATGAAAAATACAATGAAAATAACATAGAAATAAAATAAATTTAGATACATAAAACTTAATTTACATGGATATTAAGGCAAAACATAAAGATATATTTTTTATTAAATTACAATACGATAAAATGTTTAAAAATTCTTATTTGGAATATGGAACCAAAATAAGATGGAGAGATTTAACTTGAAGAATGATATATCTTATAAGCAAGCACCTCACTTTTCTTAAAGCATAATATTTGGGAAAGGTTTTTCATTTTAGCATTCCACATTTTTGAACCATGTGCTTCGTTAAAAGTTCGATGAATAAATTATTTTAAAAGTTCAAATCTACGAATAATGTGCAATACAGTTTATTAATAATCGTAATATAGCATTGAGGAGGCTGCACATGATTGTATATTCTGATGTATTGGTAAAAATTATAAATTTATAGAACTGAGCAAGCAGTTTTTGAAACATGCTACACATGTATGTCAATGTGCAGCTAACTCTACATTTTTTTCAAGGAATTTTCCCACGTTATTTTTGTTGGAAATGTCAAAAAAATATTATGTACAAAATTCAAATGATAATTATGTGGTTTACCAGTCCAAAAAATATGGAAATTCAAAAAAGAAGCATATCATGAATCAGAATAAAATAATATATAATCTGTTGAAATGATGAAATTGAAATTCCGTGTTATGTAAAAAAAGGCTATAGCAGCATTAGTTTTCATTTGAAATTTTATAATACATAATTAAACTCAATTAAAGCTAAAGTGAATTTTGACTAAGTTTGGAGATTTCTCAGATTTGGTCTCTCTTGCTCGACAACTAGAAAAATTTTTTTTATTCATATTTTAGTGCATTTTGTTAATTCTAATTGCGTAGCTTCACTTCTTGTTCCACTTTGTCATTAACATAATTTAATGCTGCAACCTTATATATGTGTTGTTAAATTCAGAATTTGTCCATTCTGAAACATTTTTAGGTAAGCTTTTGAGTCATCTGTATGAAATAAAAACGAAAAATTTGCTCCAGATAAATCAGGAGTAAGTGTATTTTCAAAAATCCATTACATGTCTACCTTGCAATTTAAAAAGAGTATCAGTTAAATTGTTTTTAAGGTTTTCCATTCTTTTGATAGAACTTTGCTACTCTAACAAGCAATCTATAAGATGACAGTAGTGATTTCAAAGAATCATTGATTAAACTCTGAGATAGAATGGGATGGTCAAGATGATATTTTATATGGAAACAAAGTTATTACCATTCCAAGACTCCATATGGCAAAATTACTAGTTATCCACCAACCAGGAATTGTAGTTGAAAGTGACTAATACTGACTAGATTAAAAAATTCAATTAAGATTAGAAATCAGTTTGAATGAAATTCGTAAGTTAAAACAAAAAGAAAACACTTCATTGCGTATAAGTTTAAATTGCAGACCCATGTCAGTGTTACCTTTTGAGATGACTTTATTTGACGTAAATGATGCTATAAAAACTATAAAAAAAACATTATAGATACGCATAAGTATTTTGACACTGAATATTACCACCGTGTATTAAACTGGTGCACGTTTCTTCTGTTAGGGTCACAAAGTCCTCCGAGTTCCCATGACAAATTAATACCTCTGGGGGTACCCAGGAGCTCCCTTGTCCTCTGGATTGGAATTAAAACTACAAGGATACGGAGTTAAACATTTGCTGTCTTAAACCCAGAATTGAATCTGCTGTTCAATGTCGGTTATGAAATAAAATTAATGAAATATGTATTTGAGTTTGGAAAATACTGAATTTAATGATATTTTTATGGGAAATCTGAAATTACGATGTTTTTACTAACCCCTAAAGTAGGTTACAAAACTGAAATATTTGATATATCAATATTTTAAGAGAATACTTTTAGATTTTTAACAATGTGCTTAGGGTGTATTATTCACAATGATATTAGTATGGCAAAGACTTTATCTTCCATCACCTGAATTGACAGTTTTGCAATCCCATAGAGACCGACTGGGCAAAAGGTACAGTCCAATCTTACAGATCTCCATCCTAGTGGAATTAAGTGAAAATATGTTCGAATAATCTATAGGAATCTAGTGGACATACTAGCATGAAAATGATATGCATTAGACTGTTTTATATTTTTTTTTTACTAAGATGCATATCAGCTAATATTAAGTCTTACTTTTGATTTGTTTTGTACACGATTCAAAAAGGAGAAACAAACTCTTTGGCTGTTATTATCCTGATCTTGAGTCTCTTCTCGGTGACCCTACATTCTTTTCAATTTTTTTCAAAACAATAGGACTAGATTCATTGCTTCAAAATAATCATTATAACTTTTGAACGTACTGACTGGCCATTAGTATAGCCACTCTAGATTCCACAATAAATTTCAACCAACATAAAATAAAACAAAAATATTTTTATTAAATGAAAACAAAACATATAATACAGTATTAAATTATATTACAAAACATATAATCAAACTATCGGCGTCAGTAATTGAGAAAAAAATGGCGTTATTTGTAGATTAAATTTATTTGTTAAATAAGAATGTTAAAAATGTACAGAACAGTGTGAAAAAACTTCTTCAGTCAATGAGGAAGAATGTTTTAGTTACCTAAATAAGTTATTGAAACAATCGAAATATTTTTTTTATTTGTAGATTCTAAACCCGATTTCTCCCATATAGACCAGTTGTTGCATATATACTAAAGTCAAACACCACTTTTAAAATATATCTTGTGATATACGTAACAAACTGTGAATCTAAAAAAAAATTTTAAAAACTTAAATCTAAAAAAAAAATGTGACAACATGTTAAAAGAAAGGCATAATAATTCGCTCTTTTTATCGATAGAAGAAAGAATTATAAAATATATTTCGTTTGACGTTTATGTTTATTTGTATTAATATGAAACACCTTTATACAAAATAATCGATACACAGAAAAAATAGAAGATGTAAATTGAATGAGCTAGTTTTGGACATTTAGGTCTACGTCAATTACTACAGAAATGAATTTATATATTACGACAAATAAAAATTAAATCTATAAACATCAACACATTTAGAGAAAGCACAAATGATTTAAGAATATTCGAAATTAAAGTTCACAGACTGAATGGTGGCAGGCTGGAACGCCAGGTTTGAAGCAAGTTAAATCAATCATAAATTCTGAAAAATGTAACTATGAAAAAAGATACGTTTATATAAAATATAGGATTCATAGAATTACTATGATAAATTTACTTTATGTATAACTATGATAACATTATGTAGTAAAAGAGTAAAGGAGTTTTTAAAATTATTTAAGCAATTTGTATTTGATTTTCACCAGGGAGTAAATTAAAACATTTTGACGTTAAATACTTCGCGAAAAATGTTCATTTTATGCTTGGGTATAAAATAAATTTGGCTAGATGCTTTCCATGCTAGTTGTACCTCTTTTGTTACAAGCGTTTGATTTTGTTATAAGACTTAGACTTAGTTAGTAAAAAAAATGCATTTCGTATAGATGATATGTTGAGTAACTGTTTTTTGCATTAGCTAATAAACCTTAATAAATATAATAATTGCTTAAGTATGATATGAAGTTGAAATATATTTATTTAATCTGGATGGTTAATGTAGGTGAAAATGAAGATTTAGAAAATAGTTCTTGGAGTTATAAGAAAAAGTGAAGAAAAAAATTCTTGATTTAAAAATAATGAATTCATGACATAAGTTACACATCTAGAACTTAATTAATGTTCTTAAACATTATTAGCAGCAAAACTATTCACCAAAATTTTTACTGAAAGGCAAAATCAGAAAAAATATTCTTAAAAATATATGTATTAAACGAACGTTACGTAACCACATAACATAAGTAGTAAGAATTTTGATTTGCATGTAGTTCAATAATGGTACAATGGCATAGTTATTTATTTGTATAGAGATTAAAAAAGTTGAAAAAATACATTAATGTTAGTGTATATAGTTTTAATTTGTGTAAACATCAGTTTTATGCGTAGAAGCAATTAAGAATTTAAATGAAGTTAGAATTCAGCTAGTAGGGCATTATTAATGCTAATTACCCTAATCAAAATTATGCATATGAGCCGTGATTTTTAAATGACGTAAATTAACTCTTCAACTGAGAAAAGTTTGCCATAAAAGATGCGTATTTTTCGTTTGTCGGCAAAATGTAAGAAATATGTCATTCATAAATTTAAAGCAAAGAGTGAACAATACTAGAGTTCAGCGATAGCAAGAAATAAGGATAGGAAAGTTAGCAGATCTAAGAAGTACGCATGCTTGTTAGAAAAGAGAGGATAATGTTTTAGAACATATAAAGGTAGAACATGTGAAGAAATATTTAAATGATTGTTGAAAAAAGCAAGCAACGAGAATATTAGTTTTATGCATATATATTACGAGAAATGCTGTATTAAGAGCTTCAAAATATTCAATTTTTTTTCTTTTCATTTTAATAAAGTTTTGAATTTACTTATAGTCAAATAGATTTTCCTGTACCATCAAAAATAACTTGTTTTTCTGAACAGTTACTGTAGGTCTTGACGGCAAGTCCTGACACTTGTTAAGAAATATCACGTTAAAATTTAAATTAAGTTTAATTTACTATACTAATGGCCCATGAAAGAGATCACAAGCATGACATAATGTTTGAAGGTCTACTATCGGTGGAGACACAGGCATCAAAACAGTTCTGTTCTCTGAGCATGAAAAATACGAAAAAGTCATAGAACTAAGAACAATTCAAATGGATTTTGCAATAGACGAGATTCGAAGTCCCTTCGGAATAGAATTTAATTTTTAAAAATGCTTATTTAGGATATATGACGAGTGTTCTTCTCTTCGTCTTCTTGCTTGAGCTTGTCAGATATGTGGTACCTCTGCATTTGTTGCATTTTGTACCATGCTCCAAGCCCAATTTTTCATAGTTCCTTTGTCTTGGGTCACCTACTTTGTTTATATAGTCTGACAATCCCTTAATGGAGTTAAGGTGAAGCTCTTTAGGATATGGATTGCCTAAGATAGTCAGGTGCGTAAGGGCGAGGGCATCAGACTGTGCTGATTCTGCACACTGTGATGTGCTGATTCTATCGCTTCACGGCATTTCCGACATATTGGTTCTTGTTCGAAAAGTCATGTTCTAATAAATCTGTAAAAAGATTGAACAATATCTGTAAGTTATTACACGCTCTCTGTCAGGAATATTATAACTAAATTTCAAAGGTGACGCATCGTGAACTAGCTAAAAACTTTTCAAATGAGGGAAGTTTGTCAAATTTTTCCCATTCTTTCAATTGCAAGTGTAAACTGAAAAACAGCTCTGAATTATCCGTTACAGCCATGTGATTGAATATAAATCATCTTATCAGCCTAACTGAACTAAAAATCACCATTAAGCACTGCAAACTAACATCACTAGGTAATACACAGAAATAATTTATTCATACACCTTCCAAAACACGAAGTAACTTTTAATCTTTTAAAAATTGACAGAATGTGAGCTGAACAGGACTTTCCTTCCAGTTCATTACATCGCACTCACGAGTGATAGAGACCAGGCTAACGTATGTACTTAAAAGTGGTCAAATTTTATAGAATAAAGAGATTTTAAGGCGACAAGGGACTTTCAAAGAAGCAAAAATTTGTCAAAAAATCGATATTTTGCATTTTATATTTTGAAATCAAGGCATTTAACTGAACATTTAAAAAAAAAAAATTCTGGAATAAGAGCAAAATTGATGAAGTTATGGCCATTTCAGTTTTGACCACACCCCTTTGTTTACCTTTTTTTGCCTGCTTAAAATTAGTTAAAACTAGTTTCTTTTTAAATTAGTTTTAATATAGTTGAATATTTTGTTAATTTTTTTAAAAAAAATTTTAAGTATATAATTATTAAACTAGTTCTTTAGACAATATTTATAGGTATTTATATCAAAAACAAGAAATATTTGTTCAGAAGTAAAATTTGCAGTGAAAAAGTAGTAAAAGTCATTTTTCTCAAAATGTCTTTTTTGACAAATTTACAAATTTCAAACTGTTCCAGCGTAATGAATTTTCATTCTATTGACCTGAGAGTTTAATGCTATATATTTATGAATATTATTATCATTTTGTTGGAAAAGTTTTTTGAATTAAGAGAATAGAATTTTTTTTATACATGATATTTTATAGAGGTATGATGATTTTTCCCTAAAAATGTAGGTTTTTTACTGTTTTTTTAATGTTATTCGTTTCTATAATAAAAAATAGAAAAAGTACTCCCAACATTTTTTTCAATATTACCTAATATGTAATATTTTAAAAGAATTTTGTCATTTTGACAAAATTTCAGACGCGAGGAGTAATATAAAAAAAACATAAAAAATTCAAAAATTTAAATTTTTTAATTTCTTAAAATTTGAAATATTTTTTTGAAATTTTGTATAACAGTTGTTTTTAACAATATAAATGTATTCTGAAAATTTCAAGCAAATCCCTTGATAATTTAAAAAAAATTTTTTGAAAGTCCCTTGTCACCTTAACAAGTTCCATGCCACAATAGACAAGAATTTGCTTTTAGAAACAAATTAGGCTTTTTTAATGTAAGCAGTATTGTTGCATTTTTGATTTTGAAAAGGTTTCTAACCAAAAGTGGCGCCATGAAACTTTAAAAGCCTAATGATGCACAATATCATGAGGAATGTTTTATTTCATCAATTACTTTTTAACTGGCTGGACCTTTGAAATAAAGCTTAATGCAGTTTCATCAGATAATTTTATCCAAGATGAAGATATACCATGCGGGAGTGTAATAAGCATTTCTGTGCTTTAATAACAATTGACGAATTTTTATCCATTTAGTCAGAAATCGTTCACGGAGAATTGATCTTCGCTGATTTTAAACTAACTTACTAAGCATCTTTTATGCGAACTCTTGAACGAAAAGCACGAAAATGAGCAAAACTAAACGTATTCATATTTTCTGATTCAGAAACTTGTATAAACTGTAGTCAGTCAACAGATTTCTGCGTTAAACGACATCTGTGAGATTGGCTAAAGGTAAAACATCTCCAATGATTTACAACAGTTTTTAGGTTCAATTATGTAATTTTAACGACTTTCACGTATACGTATGGCTCTAATTTAATAAACGTGTTGCTTGTGTTCAATGAGGGAGTGATTTTAGAAACACTAGCGCTTCTATTTTTTACCAAAATGTTGTTCCTTTCATCTGGCTCCCCAGTTTATTTCAAACTAAATTTTAAAAAATGGTTTATTTTTCCTGTTTTTATTGGTGCTGTTGATGTCAACCTATTTCTAAGCTCATATATCGAACTCATTAACAGTGGTTATTTGGTTGAACTTTTGGGAATAACGAGTGATGAAAGAGCTAACTCAACAATCGAATTGATCCTAGAATTAAACTCCTCTGTTTTGCTTGGCATTCGAAACTTGGTGACATTTTTTAACCAGCTTAGCAGATTATCTGGAATACTTAACTAAACAGCAAATTGCACGAAATTAAACTATGTATTTGTACCATATTACTATATTTGTACCATGTAACTATTCATACAATATGACACTAGTCTCCATCAAAAAAAAATTTATTCAACATCACCGCTTAACGCACAAATACTTACTTCTAAACGAAGCATCCCTACAATGCAATTTTCGTTTGGAGCCTCTTACAGTGAAGCATTTCTTAACTCTGTGCTTAAAATTTTTATAGACAGAATCAGATTCAATCCCTCTAAATTAAATTACACCTTATCCAAACTTAATGCTTTATCTTAAAGATACTGTATTTTATAATACGATTTAGCTCTAACTTTTTACGAGTTGACCAGTTTAAACATTATTGTATTAATTTAAACCAAGCTACATAAATTTTAATCTATCTTTAGGAGCTATTTTAAGCAGCACTCTATTGAAGTAAGCCTCTATCTTAGTGACCACCTGTTGCAAAGGAATCAATATCAAATAACACCTTTTGCTTTCGTTAACTTAAGATTGCTGTTGCGGACTTTCATCTATTTTTCAATTTTGTTTTATTTGATGAATAAATATTGCAGCAGTATTAATTATAAAGCTGCAACGCACATAACAGAAAACATAACTTCAGCAGCTGATGTAGTCATACTAAGTGTTTCAAACAAAAATTTCCTATACCATGGCAAAACGATGAATGTAAGCAAGCACATAAAACCCTCAAAGTAAAGCATGGAGAAAATTCCGTCATAATCCAGCTACTGAAAATTCAATAAATTTTTAAGAAAAACGTGAGCTGCAGCTTGAAAAATACGATGACAGATCAAAATAAACTTCTGGATTCAATGTGTTAACAAAATAAATGTAAAGAAGAATTTTTCCAAAGATTTAAAATCACTCAAATTAATATCCATCCTTCGAACAGTATAAATCTAAAATTAACAACAAAAAAAAACATTAAAACGTCCATTATAGCCGATTGATGGGTATAATTCTATTATTACACAAGTTGGGCTAAAGATTGCAGTAAAATTACCACGCCTGGTCCTGACGATAGCATACTAAAAACTTCTCAATTTTAACTTTTCAATATTTTAAAACTTTATGGCAAATTTAAATGTGAGAGGACTTTTTCTTCGAATTAGAGGAAATCAGATGTATAATTGCTAATTTAAAATTTACTAAAACTACAAAACGAGAAAAGATCCAAAGTATTCATCTAACTAAGAACCAAAATACATCCGGTCTTCTAAACAGGGTGGATTCCGAAAATGCCGTTTCATAATTGTGCTTTGTTCATAATTGTTTCACAACAAAATCTATTGATCAGGCTCACTCGTCTTTTGCTTTGACGTAACTAAGAAAGTAACAGATACTTTAACAATTTGCAGATGAAATAGGTCACTAAGATCTACAACAAATTTGAAATCGGACAGTAGGTCACTCCTTTTAAAAGAAATAATTCCAGGACAGTATAAATACTCGATTATTATATGAGGATGTGCTGATATTCTGGGGAAGTTTAAACAAATATTTTTGCATGTAATTATAATCCAATTATCACTTCCTTACTACTTAGGAAATTAATTCAAGAAGGGTGAGGCAGAAAACAATAACTATCTAACTTACCACCTCTGCATATAAACAAATATCGCTAATATATACATGTTTGATTATCAAACGAGGATGCATTTAAAGTCCGGCAAAATATAAAACGAAAAATATTTCAGCATGCAATAATAATTTGGCTTTCACTTCCATACCACAGTGAAAATTCTTCCTAGGAAACAGTGAAAATTGGCAAATATGATACAGGATTTCTTTTCTCCGACTACTTCAATACCCAAGGACTGATGCATTGCTAATTTTGTCAGTTAATAAATGTTAGGTGATTTGGAATTAATTTTTCTTAAATAGCAAAATAGATACCATCGTTATTAGATTTTTCAAATATCTGTTGCAAGTCAAATAACTTCTATCTTCCTTTTAATATAAAATTGAATCACAAAGTATTGAGTATATGTTGGTTTTGTAAGTTGGCATCCTTTTTTTCTCTAAAAAAAGCAATCATAAATGCCAATTTCTTTGCTGTATTATAATCCCATGCTCAACACGTTGATCAACCTTGAAATTAAGTTAATTTCATGTGAACAAACCTTCTCTATTAATATGGTAGTCAAAAGACTCATACCATTAGTTGATGCTATGTGTTGTACCAGTAAAGGCCTAAATATCTTGACATTTGCATAACATTATCCAGAACGTGTGTCACCTGTAAGTTTGCAATTAATAGATAGCCATGAAAGTTTCACCCTTCTTAATTTTAGGAATGAATATTAAAGGTTTCCCATCTCCAATTTATCCATTGCCGGCTTTTTAGTATAGGCAATAATTGTTAGAGGACTTTCCTCAAATATTTTTTTAAGTAATTTAATAAGTTGCCATAATAAGTTTCTTATTACCAAGTAAACATGGATACCAATTTAAAAATATACCCTAGCTGAGCAGTACCCTAGTTACAAATAGCAACAGAGCTACAAGATTTATGATATATATTTTCCAGAATTTAAGTTACGTATATCATAAATTGCTCTAAGGTCGCTAGTAGAAACTTTCATTCCGATAATGAACCCATTAGAAACCACGACTTAGGAACTGCTTTTCACATCTTCTCTTCTATTTATAAAATCTTTTAAATTCATCTTGATTAGAAATCGGACATTAAAGCTCATTGGATTTTATAAGCAATGAATCCTGTTTGCAAAATAGCTTCTTTTTTATCACTACAGTTCACTTCTTGTATTAAGAAGTATTATAAAAATGAGATAATGATGGACATTTTTTTTCTTGTTAATCAACAACATAATCAAAAACTACCGGATAAAAAGAGTTGCACTGTCATAGGCATGAGAATTACCTCTGAAAGTTACACAATGTCTATATGTTTATTTTTAATACAAATGCTCCATTTGTCTTTCTTAAAACTAAACATAGAAGAAAGAGAAATTTGGTTTAGCACATAGTAAATAATACTTTTTTTAGAATTGTTATTGGATTTAAGTAGATAATAGAGGGTGGAATATTTACTTCCATTAATGGCATTTGGTTGCCCTTTTAGCCGCTTTTAATTGTTCGCTGTTAAACATATAAATGGGCAATATATACGCCTTTTTTGACTAAAACACTAGACTGGTGGAGATGGTATCTTCCGTAAATATTTTGTCACTGAATAATATCAATATTTTGATCCATTATTAATGGATCAAAATATTGATATTATTCGATGAAGCATTTTCTTTCTTTTCTAAATATAATTGTATGCTGCAATTTTCTAAATATGCATTCACTAGATTCGCCTGTATCATAGTATCTGTTCAGGCAGTAGAGAAGCTTAAAGAAATTTAATAGCCTTGTTATCTTGTACTAAATTCAGTTGAATATCAAATTATAGTTATAATAGTTTTGATAAAGTGAACTCTTAACAGCTCAATATTGATTATAATGATAATTGTTTCTTACTCGTCATCTTGGAACAATATCGGGAACATATAAGCATTCAATTAAGGAGTAGAACTAGACACATCCTGACTCTTACTTGCTCAAAAAACATCTTAATTAAAGTGTTTGATGTGGCGTAACTACCACTACAAATATTAAATACCATCAAATATTAAATACCAAAAGCATCAATACATTGGGTAGCATAACTATTTATTAATGTATGTGTTGGAAAATATCCCGAATAAAAGTTACTGTCTTATAAACATACACTTCAATTTTCTTTCAAGGGGTAATTCTTAAAAGTTTTCTGTTTCAACATTCGTGTGATACGTTGATAGTTCTATCAATTAAATGTTTCGAATTAAAAAATAATAGGCAATAGATGAGTCACTTCATCGGCTTACATAGTTTTGAGAAGGGCTGCACATGATTGATATTATGGTAAATATTAAGACGGTTGCCTGTCGGTGAGTGATGGTCGGTAGGTAGATGTGGCGGTTGCCTGTCACAAACCTGGGCGGGTGCCTGTCACAAACCTGTGGCGGGTGCCTGTCACAAACCTGTGGCGGGTGCCTGCCACACACCACTCAATCTTTGCAACAGGCGAGTGTTGCCTACCTCTCCTTTTTGAGGAAATATCAATTATCAAAAGTGTTCGAAAAAATTAAGAAATTCTCGAAAATTTTTTTAAGAACTTTTAAAACTTATTTCGATATTTTCGTAGCATATTTGTAGTTTTTTCCTCAAATTAACGAAAAACCAAAGGAACCAAATTAGAAAAATTTTGCATTAATTAGAATTAGATACCTTATTAGATTAATATTCTGTTGAAGGAATAAATAATATTCGATGGAAATCCACTTTCAACAGCAATAGAGCTTTAAGCTAAACAAGCTTTCCTTTTTGCTTATAACGATTGGAACAAATGTCAGAAACCTGATAAATAATAGAGCGTAAGGCAGCAATCTTTTGTTCAGGAGGTCAATGGTTACCAATTAACAGAAGTGAGAAATTCATTGCAATAACGACTAAGTAAAGTAAGCATTTTTTATAGTGTAGACATTTTAATGTAGTGAGAAAGCTGTCTTTAAAACATATAACATATGTATGATTTAAAAGGCAAAGACTAAGTCACTCTTGCCTTCTATCACTTGAACATTCCATTACCTTCCATCGTCTGACTAGAAGTCGTAGCTTATTCTTTCTGTGAGAGACCCGACTCTCAAAAAGCATGGCTACCCACCTCTACAGAGAAAATATGCCATAATGATCAATTTCTGAAGATAGTGGGCATTCTTGCATTAAAATTATCTACATTAGATGCTTAAAAGTCGTTTTTAATTAATATACTGCTCTGAAGTATCAATGCTATTATGGGTTTTTTTTTCTCACAAAATGATTCAAACATTTGAGGGACAAATTCTTGCTTGATCTTGAATCTTTGCCTGGTGACCCAATACATCACAATCTTATCAAATTTATCAAAACAATAGGACTATATTCATTGCTTAAAAAATAAATGTAAATCTTTAACCCAATGGCTGGCACAGGATGGTTATTTATAGATCTAGTTATTTTCAACCAATATTCAATAAAATAAAATTGTTTCAATTCAAAAACAAACAATACACATTTACATATTAAAATATTACCACTTGGGGTTTAAAAAAATGAGGGGATAACGTGTGAATTATTTTAGCTCAGTAGCCAAAGCATGCCTTTCAGCATTTTGAAAATACGTTTCTATTTTATAATTATTTTGGTCTCTTTGAAGGAATTGTTATAATAAGTTAGCTCTAATATTGATGCAGAAAATAAAGTAAATAATACCGAATGATGACTTAAGAGAACAGTTAGTTGGAGAAATGTGATAATTAATAGTTTTTAATTAATAAAGTAACACTCTGTTGTTTATTCAATGATCAAGAAGTGGTATTTTCTGAAATACAATGTGTGTATTAATTTTGATAAGCTCATCAATAAAGTTTAAAATAAACTAATCTTTAAACACACATTACAAATATGTCTAGTACTGTCATATGGTATAAAGACTGGTTTCCGGCTTAAGAAATAAATCGTTCTAATCTTTTGAACTCCTCAGCCCAAAAATATCACTGAGAGAAAGGGAGAGAAATATATAAAGGTTGAAACTTCGAACAGGCATTTTGACGGGAGCAAAGAAGGTTTATTGAAATTATTAGAAATTTTCAAACTGGAAAACGATTACTAGAACTCAAGGTCAGTAGATAGAGTTGAATGCTTATAGCCGCAGAACATAGGATTAGAACTCCATTTCTATAATAATAGAAGATCGTTTAGTATCCTCATTTTTACAGATATTTCATGTTGAGTTTGAATTTAAGAGTAAGTTTAGTTTGCCCAATATACAAACGACCACGCTTAAAAAAAATTTATAATTATTCTTGCTGAAACTATATTACCAGTTCTGCTTTTTTATCATCGTATCAATAATATATTCTAGGGTTCGTGAAATTTAGTTTGTTTACAGGGAACGAAACTATTTTAAGTCTAAATTCATTCAAAATCTTAGCGACTTATTTTCGTTTAATAAGGTAAAAATAATCAATTTATTTGAATCCGATAGCTTCTTGGGTTAATATTCTGTAGAATGAATAAATAATATTAAATGGAAATCCACGATCAACAGCAATAGAGCCTTAAGCTAAACAAGCTTTTCTTTTAAATTATAACGATTGAAACAACTGTCAGAAGCCCGATATATAAGAGAGCATAAAGCAGCAATTTTTTGTTTAGGAGATAAATGGATATCGATTAACAGTAGTGAGAAATTCATTGCAATTGCGAATAAGACTGTCTAAGGCAGTGTTTCTGAAAGGGGGCGATACTGCCCCCCGGGGGGCCGTAGGAGTATGCTGAGTGACGGTGAACTTGTTTTGGGCAGTAGGGGGGCGGTGGGTATGTTTGGGGCGTTAGGGGGGCGCTGACCACATTTTGTCATTCAAATTTAATGTTGAAACTCCCAAATAAAATTATTAAATTACTATTGATTTAATCAATAAAATTAATCTAAAATTAAAATATTAAATTAAGATTATCCGATTCACCATTTGTTCCAGCAATAAAACGAACTTATGTGATCTATATTCTGGAATTCGAACCAGCGCAACGCATGAGACAGTTGTTTTTGCCTCTGACTCATACAAGTCATTTGGCGAAAATTGAAATGCATATGCTTTCAGTTGTTTGGTTTGACCCATGTTTTTTATGAAGGTTTTCGTTGGCTCCTTTTAGTATTTTCCCCCAGTTTCGATTCCTTTTCACTGTTTATTTGGCTAGGAACGTGCGCCAATTAATTCTTTATCGTAAATTATTTATTAATTTTGAAAAATTGTTTATTATCTTTCACCGTTTGTATTTTTCTGCCTCCAACAATGTCGATTAACAGAAAGAATTGTCGTTAATACTTGAATACTCGTCAGTGTCACGTACTTGAAGTTCGGATTTGTTCAATCGCCATTGAACTCTCAACTACGCAAGTGTTTACTTTGTTAGAAAGTTTTATCTGATGAGGCAATAAAACCTTCCCGTTTGCAGGAGGATTTGAAAAAAATTCATCCTGACAAACAAAATAAAGATCTGTCATTTTTCACGAACATCAAGCATAAGTTTCTGACTGGCACCATCGGTCTCGGGCTTGCTAGCAAACTCCTCACAAAAACAGGAAAGTTTGATAGCCTCTTAAAATATATCAAAATTAATTGCTAAATCTGGGATTCTTTCATTCCAAAGGCAAAGAGTTGAAAGGAAGCTTTAGAAGCAGTTTTACACCATCCAGCTGTATCCAATGCAATCAAAAATATCCCATTGAGCAACGATAAAGTACAGCGACGAAATGATGAGATGGTTGAAGATATTGAAGTTTCTTTATGCAAACTTTTGATATCCAACATATTTTCCCCTCAAATTTATGAGTTAACCTTGCCAAGTAATGAGGCTTTACTTTTGGCGTACCTCCGGTTAGTTAAAGAAAGAAAAATTATTTAAGAGATGCTTTTTGCAAGAAGCTTGATTGTAGAAACCAAATGTGAATCTATTTTTAATACTACCAAAGATTATTTTAAACAGAAAACATTCGTCTTGCGAACATTACCTCTGTCACCCCTGATGAAACTCCTGCAATGGTGGGTCGACATCATGGGTTTATCAACCTTTTGAAGAGGGAGGTACCAGATATTTTAACTGATTGCTGCGTGATTTGCAGACAGCATTTAGTTAGGAAAAAACCCCAGTGATTGTTTGCGTCAGTCATTGCAAATATATCGAGCTCTGCTGTGAACAAAATTAACAGTAATGCTCTCTACGATCAAATATTCATAAGCTGTGTAAAAAGAAAATGAATTCAATCGCTTGCTACTACACATTGAGATTCGCTGGCTTTCCTAAGGCACCTGTCTCAATAGGCTTCAGCTTCTTTTCGAATTTGTACTTGAGTTCCTCGAAAACAGAAATGTATTTCTGAAAGACGGATTACTAGAATTTAAGATAGAAGTTGCATACATGATAGATTTATATGCAAAATTTAATTGTGTTAATTTACAACTGCAAGGCCACAAGTTCAATTTGATCACTACAAAATTAGTTAATTTTTGCCTTTCTAAAAAAATTATTTTAAGGAAACAAAATTTTGGTCGGAATGAGTTTAACCAATTTCCAATCTAATCGGATCTTAAAAAGAATAGTGAAATTCCCTCTGGTGATACACAAGAATATTGCTAACACCTTGAGTCTTTACACATGGACTTTTCCGACCGTTATAAAGATGTTTTGTCCCTGGAAGTCCCTAAATGGGATATGAATCCTTTTGTGAATATTGAGACAACAGAGGTTCAGATTCAGGAGGAATCGGTCAAACTTTCAAGCAATGAAACTTTGAAATGGTGATCATATCTCTGAATTTTGGCTCCAAGGTAACACCACTCACCTGGACTATAAACTGTTCTCAAAAAATGTTCTCAAGTTGCCTTCCCTTCCTCCTACCCTGTCAAAGATTCAGTGCTGTGACGGATCTAGTCACAAAAAGATTTGCGTCTTTATCTAACTGAAAATATTGAACTGAATGTTAAGAAACTAGCTCTGAACCATCAAGCACAATCATTCCACTAACATAGTTATTTGATTGTTTCGTTGATAATAATTTTTAGAGTAAAAAAAAATTTTGTGTGTTTTTTTATTATCTAATTAAGAATAAATTACTTTTTTTAACTATAGCCTTCTTTGTTGTATTTTTTTTCAATACCGTATTTATTTTGATTACAACAAATAGAATGCGATTATCTGCCGGAAGAAAAATATCGAGTTAACGTGCACATTATTTTTTTTAAAATAACGAAGCAAATTTTACTCCTAAAAATTTGCTTAAAAATGTTGCCTCTTATAATTCAGCACCTCCCCTCCACCCTCATGCTTAATATAACTGGATTTTCATAAAGGGGGGCGTTTAAATTTTTTTTTTGCTCCTTAGGGGGACGGCAACGTTAAAAAGGTTGAGAATCTATGGTCTAAGGAAAGTAAACATTTTTTTTTAATCTTGTTTAAACGTGAAATAAAGGCGATCTAGTGAATTCATAACATTGAAAGTATGATTCATGGCCATCAATATTAAACAATCGTCAATAACAGGTGAATTCATGAATCAAAGTATATAATTTCATAATAACGCATATACAAGTCCCTTAAAAATGGGTTGGAAAGATTACCTATTGCATCTGAGCTCACAATCATAAGCTAATATTTATCTTCAAAAGTGTACTGTTCCAAGTAAATACGAGTAGTCGTCAATTTCAACTTGGCTACAGTGGAACTCTTTTAGTCTCTTTTCGATGCAATTAGAGCACCAACAATGAAAACGTTAGTGAAATAAAGTTTGCATCAAAAGTGACTATTATATTTTCATTTGGTTTGAATGTTCGAAGCTCGTCAGCAAAATAATACGAGTTTTTAACAGTAAATAAATTTAAACTAGAAAGTCTGGATAAACTTGAAATAAAATATATACTAATTTATAAGAGGCCAATAGTGGTAAAAATGGGCCTAAAAGGAGCCTAAGCCTTATGAACATTAAGTGAAGCTTAAAACCTAGTACAGTGTGAATTATTATATGAAAGAATAAATTTCAGATTTCTAGGAATAATTACAGCAGTTTTGATGGCAGATATAATTTTATGAAACTCGTTAAAGCTTAGATCTTTACGCAATATTCTATATGGGCCGTCATTCATTATTTATTAAGATTTCTGTAGATATTTAACTTTGTCTGGAACTACAATTTGTTTCCTTTCATCCGCTTTAGTAATAGTAATGACAGAGGTAAACTATCAATGCTACCGAGCATCAATACTACTAATTAATACTACCAATGCTACCAAGTACTAATACCGCTAATTACTTTTGAATACTAATGAATAATACCAATACTATTGAAATTTTAATTCAGAAACAGCAGTTTTCTTAAGGTCGCGAATTTAAGTCAACAGTATTGACAATCAAATTCTTAATTGATTCTTTTTTGCGGTTCTGACATCATTAAATACGAAAGCTCTTTTAATAGAAAAAATTTACTTTGGTATTAGGGGGGGGGGGAGTAGAATAAAGTTGTTATTGAAGAGCACTGAGTTCGTTATTATTTAACGTAACTGAAGAAAAATTGACAACAGAATTTTGATTAACAGGTGGTTAAGTATTAAGTTCAGGAATATGATTAGATTTGAGAAATTTATTGAATTACTTTTCTAAAATTAGTTTGTGAATCAATTCTTCACCAAGAACGTCGATCAATTATGTCAAAATTGGAAGTAGAATTATTGATATTTATATGCAAGTCATGTAATTCGTGCTCAACAATGGCTAACTTTTTACAAAATTTCTAGGAAGTAAAAACTTATAATAAAGTATTTTCTCAATTTTGTTGTTAGGGTAAAAATATTTTAAAGATATGGATTTAGAATAAGATTTAATGCTCCTACAATGAATAAGGAAACTTAGGTAGTACAAGAGTCTGTTTTGCCAGCCTTAAGTTCAAAAACATTGTGATTTCTTACAAGTTTTGATGTTTAATAAGGTTCGCAAATGGTTAATTAAAAATGAAGTTTGTGAGAATTGCTGCTGTGCTGGATAAAATTATTTTTCTTTTATGAACATGTGATATTAATGAAAGAAATAATTCGTTTTTTTTCATTATTTAAGAACGGAGATAGAAAAATCTATCCCACCTAAGCAAGATTTGTAAAGATATTATGAATTTTAAGTTAACTGAATTAAAAGAATATTATATTAATACTTATAAGATCAGTATTATCCTTTGCAAATGTGGATGAAACAATACATACTGCTGCAACGGTGAAAAAGCTTCAAATGCAGAGAGTAGGGTACACGTTTCACCCGAAAACCTAAGAAATACCAAAAAGTGTTTTTTGAAAAAGTAATTTTGAATTAATATGCATGATTTAATGATAATTGTAATTATTTAATGTTTTAATTAAGGAGCTACAGCCCTTAAATTGCCCTTGCGGACTTTTCCGAATCTTTTTGCTCGTTATTGAAATAGAGCAACCTAATATTTTTTAGCTATGTAAGAATTGCATGTGCGAAATTCTTCTGGCATTTAGCCAGTACTTAGAATGCAAAAAGTTTTGTAGATACATAAATTAAAAGAAGCTGCATAAAATGAGATTATTATTTTTTTTGTTATAAGTATGCGCAGAAAGCTTTGTTTTATCAAATACTTTTTAACTGGCTTGAACTAAAGCTTACTGTAATTTCATCAGATAATTTTATTCAAGATAAAGATATACCATGCGTGATAAGCATTTCTTTGCTTTAATAACAATTAACGAATCTATTTAGCCGTTCATGGTAATTTATTCATCGTTAATTTTGAATTTACTTGCTAAGCATCTTATATGCAGGCTGTTGAATGCCAGTTATAACAAACAAAAGTACGAAAATTGGCAACACTAAAGGGATTTACATTTTTTGATTCAAATAAAACTGTAGTCAGTCCAACAGATTCCTGTGTTAAACAACGTCTGACTAAGGATAAAACATCTCTAATGATTTACAACAGTTATTTTTATGCTTAAATATGTAATTTTAACGACATTCACGCACTATATACGGATGGTTCTCATTTTATAAACGTGTTGCTTGTGTTCAATGAGGAAGTGATATAAGAAAAACCACAGTCTAGCGTTTCTATTTTTTACCAAAATGTTGTTCCGTTCATCAGGCACCCCAGTTTATTTCAAACTAAATTTTAAAAAATGGTTAATTTTTCCTGTTGAAATTTTTTTATCCGGGCTATTAATGTTAAATTTACTCTACTTTTAAACTTATATATCAAACTGCAACCTGAATAGATGTCTGTAACCTGGGTGGGTATCTGTCACAAACCTGGGCAGGTTGCCTGTCACAAACCTGTGGCGGGTGCCTGTCACAAACCTGTGGCGGATGTATTTTAAATCCTTCAATCCAATTTTTTAAACTAAAAAATCTTTTTTTCTTTTTTATGAACTCAAAAATATTTTTTTTACTAACCTGAACAGATGTCTGTATCAAAAGCAACTATTTTTTGAGGGGTAAAATGTGTCTTCCTTTCTAAAAAATGCTTATCCCACGCCTACTGCCAATCTGATTTCATAAGAAACTGAAAAAACCATATTAGTTGTCTCAAACAAAAATTTCTTGAACCATGGTGAAACAATGAATGTAGACAAGCACACTAAACCCTCAAAGTAAAGCATAGGATTCTGCCGTTATACAAATACTGAAAACTCAATAGATTTTAAGAAAAGCGTGAGCTGTAGCTTGAAAAGTACGATGGCTGCTCCAAAGAAACTTTTGGATTCAGCGTGTTAACAAAATAAATATAAAGAAGAATTTTTCAAAGATTTAAAATCAATCAAATTAATACCCATCCTTCGAAATCTAAAATTGAAAAAAAAAACATTAAGATGTCCAATTACAGTCGATTGATGGGTATAATTCTATTATGCCACAAGTTGGGCTAAAGACTGCAGTAAAATTACCATGCCGGGTCCTGATGATAGCATACTAAAAGCTTTCTCATTCCTAACTTTTGAATATTTTAAAGCTTTACAGCAAATTTAAATGTGAGAGAACTTTTTCCTCAAATTAGAAGAAATCAAATCTAATTCTGAAAATTGCTAATCTGAAGCTCCAAAACTAAAAAAAGCCCAAAGTATTTATCTAACGAAAAATCAAAATACATCATATCTTCTAAACATGGTGGATTCCGAAAATGCCGTTTCATAATTGTTTCTCTACAAAAAATCTGTAGATCAGGCTCACTCATTTTTTTTGCTTTTACGTAATTAAGAAAGTAACAGATACTTTAACAATTGGCAGATTGAATAGGTCACAAAGATCTACAACAAATTTGAAATCGGACAGTAGGTCACTCCTTTTAAGAGAAATAATTCCAGGAAGGTTATTAGTATTTCAAACAGAAAACGAATTCGCCATACATGATTGATAATCATTCATAAACACCAATCATAGACGCCTTTTACTAAACGAACTAGCAGTTGTTTGCTTTAGTTGCAGAGAACAATTAACCATAAAGCGAATCTTGATACTGTGTTCTAATTTTAAAAAAATAAGAGGCGTCGTTAGTTTAATAGTGGTTTTCTTCCCCTTATTTTATTTACTTGGTACAACTTCGCACCAAAACCTTTTTGAGATTTTTAAAGATAAAGGATACTTTCCTGTACTTTAAATCATGCTTTTATCTCGACTAAAAGCTGGGTGCAATGTATCCTGATTTGGCTCTTACGCAAAAAAAAAAAACCATATCCTTGATTTTGTATCCAACAATATATTTTACTACCTATACATATAAACAAATAGTACAATTATATAAATACTAGAATTTCATATGATGATGTGTTGATATAAATTGAAAGAAGCTGTATAAAATGAGAAATTTTTTTTTGTTATAAGTATGCGCAAAAAGTATGATTAGTGTATAATACGCGAAGAAAAATTATGTATAGATAAAAGGAATTCGTCTCTTGAATTCATGTTCATTCTATGCAAAGCATTTCTATGCAAACATCAGTCAGAGAAATTATTTTAAATCTTTAATTTCCCCATCAAGTAATATTTTTTTTAAAAAAATCTTCTAATTCTATAATGCTTTTGTTTTAAATATAATTTCTTTTTGTCCAAAGTTTCCCCATACTACAAAGAAATTAAACTATTATAAACCTTAAACCAAGATTTTTTTTTCCAATTCATCAAATTCTATGCCTAATTCAGCTTTAACACTTTTCTTGTAGTGTTTAGCATTAAATATGTATTATTTGCTTGTTTCAAAGTCTATATCGTCGTTTTGAAACTAAACCATAGTGACTAAAAAAAAAAATCGAAAAATGAGATATTTGGGTCATTTTCTGTAAATAAAAAACACCCTTTTAGAGAGACAACGTGTTATCTTCATAAGTTCCATAAAATTAATTTAGAGAGCAGATAAATTGTTATCGCATTGGTGTGATTCGCCATCTTGAAAAAATATAAATTGCTCTCCTGAGAAACTAGCCACGGTTACCACGGTTTAGTTTCAAAGCGACGATATGTACCCTTATTAATAAGCATGACCAGCAAACTGAATACTATTTCGTAACTCAGTTCTACTTAAAGAAAAATTGGAGCTGTTGAAAAAGTAACTAAGTCTCCTGAACAAGCCATAACACATTATGCATGGTATGCTAAATAAGTAATGAAGAAATGACTGCCAATCTCGCAAAGATTATGTAGAGATTAGGCTTGCGTCAGTTTTGCCTCCACCAGCGGAAAATTTAATCACATTAAAATAAGGCTCGCTCATTAGCAAGAAAAATATTCACTGACTAATTCAAAAGATATAATGAATACAAAGTGGGCCCAAATATTCTCCTGAATACAATCGAATTATGAAGAAAAATTCTGAGAATTACATTTTCACGCCATTATGTCTTCTAGAGAGAAATTCTAAGAAAATAACGGACATTAAATTGCAAACGTGCTTTCTGAAAGCTTCTCAGCAAATTTCAAAAATACAAACTACTCGTTCACATTACGAAATTCCAAATATTCTTAAATGTCCATTGCAACCTTTCGATGAATACAACACCCTAAAGAACATGAATGAACTCGAAACAGTCATTTGATGATTTTCGGTTATGCCTCGTAATATCACACATGAGAACTATCGAATGACAACAACAGGCAATGAATAAAGTGCTATAATGGAAAGATGTAAACATTTCTACAATTTCTGAAGTAACATACTTACACGATTGCAGAAAACGAAATATTCAACCTGATTTTGAAATATACAGGATCGGTTTATTGAAAGGTTTCGAGAGAGACGAGCACGACATGCTATACTGGAAGAACACGCATAGTTGAAATAATAATAAAATAAATATTATAAAAACCCTTAATTGCAATCCGGGCATTTTATGATAATGTCATAGTTTAATAATCGTTTGTTTTCATAGAACATTTTGTATAAAACAAATCTGTTAGAAAAAGAAATGAAACTATCTCCATTGCAATGCTTAATCAATTCTTACCTGAGCGAAAGCCTAAGAACGATCGCAGGCACCTACCACCCCAGTTAAGTAATTTGCATCTCATTGCTGTCATCATTTTTTGTTGAAGAGATAAGATCTTTAAACCAACTGTTTTACCAATTTCTTATAGAATTTTATTGCTCGAAAAATTTCACTTCATTTTAACAATTTTTCTAATAGAAACTTATTGAAAAAAAAAGAAATATTTAGTTTCATTACTGTTCGTAATAGGGATGGGAATTATGTGAGAGATGTTGAAAAACGAGGAGCAAAATTGGGAAAATTAAAAAAAAAAGTCGAAAATAGCGCAGTATTTTACAGAACATAATAAAGTTACTGTATGTTCTCAGAAATGACTTCCAGACAAACCCAGCTATAGTGAACACGGTTTATAGTGAACTCTCGGATATAGTGAACGAAATGTTCTGTCCCGTGGCTTACTATACAGGTGTAATGTTATTTTTTGTGGATATAGTGAACCAAAATAGTGAGGAAGTTGGATATAATGAACTTTTTTCTGTCTATGGCTGATTTTTTTTCTGTAATAATTTTGTAATTTCTACTTCAAAATAAATACATATACCGATTTTTAAAAGCATCTATAGAGGGGAAGGTAGCGATAAGCAATTTTCTTGCTTGCTTCTTTTATCTCACTTTCCCATCCCTAAGCAAACCATGCAGATGTTTCCAACCCAGGCAGATGATGCACCTGTAAGATGTCAGTGGGATCAATATGCATTTTCTGTCAGAGGGAATGAGTAATTATTCATTATTGGCCAAAGGGTTGAACACTAATGTGTGCTGATAAGGCCCTCATTTCAATTTCTTTTTGCTCTCGGTTCAGTTAAAAAAAATTCTGCAAACAAGTGTCTCAAATTTAACTACAGCGAGCAGTAAATGTAAAACGTTCTCCATTGATGATAAAATGAAGATAATTAAGAAAATCGAAAATGGATGCAATCAAGCTGATATTTGCAGGGAATATAAACTATTGAAATCTGCAGTTTGTAACATATGGAGAAAAAAAAAGGCAATTAATAATTTCTGCTCAAGAAAAAAAATTTAGATGGCAGAAAAAAGTTGAGAAAAGCAGGTCACAAGGATGTTGACGAGGCATTACTAAAGCGGTTCACCAATCGAAGAAGCCGCAATCTTCCAGTATCTGGACAAATGTCGATGAATTTGCTAAGCGATTTTATACTACTTTTACGTACTCGAATGGAATGGTAGACAGGTTTAAAAAGCGGAATAACAGAAATTCAGAAAAAATTATCTGAGAGTCGGGAAGTGTTTCCATATATGATGTTGAGGATTGCTCATCAGCTAAAGATTACAAACTTTATTTTGTACGCAAGACGAAGAGTAGTGAAAAATAACACATTTTTTGCTACTACATAATATTTTTCATCCATTTATTTGAATAATATGTAATAAAAGGGAGGAGTTTGGGAACCATTATCTGTGTAACGGATATAGTGAACTCCCGGTTATAGTGAACCAAAACTTCGGTCCCTTGAAGGTTCACAATAGCCGGGTTTGACTGTAATTGTTTTCATTCATTTCATTTGTTGAAATAATTGAACTCAAGCATAAAATTTGCAATAAATTATATCTCGTTTTAGAAAAATTACTTTTTTTTATAAAATCACTCATAAACGCTGGTATATTTTTGAAACATTGTAGCAGTGTAGTTTTAACAATATATATTAATAGAAGTAATGATTTAAGGAATTTTTTTCGCTGTCAATAGCACAGATTATAAAATGTGTAAAGTGAACGCAATGCAAATTGACGTGTACGTAAAGTGCACGTGCATTAAATGGAAGATCAAGTAGGAAATTTAAAAACGAATTGAATTGAATTGAAGCTTAAAGATAAAACCACTCTTCTAAAGAAATAGAAATGTTTCAAAATTAAATGGCAGACTTTTATTTAAAACAAGACAAAGAGGTTGAAAAATCATTGTTAATTTTTTCCTCAAATTTTGAAGTAATACATCTTTGAATTACAACATATTATAAAATGTTTGTAATATAGCTGGCCAGTCTTAGTGTTAAAATTGATTTTAAAATTTTCTTTATGCTTTTATAAACTAGTGATGGGACATTAAGCATAATATATATCATCTGTTGTGCCAATATTATTGGTATTCCTATCACTGATCATGTTTTTTATATATATATATATCATCACATTGTTGATAACGAAGGCCCAACTCTTACATATTGCTTTTGATACTAGTACAGATAATGGGAACATAAGAAACTTAATAATTTTGGGAGGTTAGATTTTCAACTCTCAAACTGCCAATTTCTTAAAAGATTTGGTATTGCAGACAGTGTTTCACTTCTTTTTTTTCTTTTTTCTTTTTAAAGAAAAAGACCTACATTTGTTTCGTTTAGCATCTGTTACATTCAAATACGCACTGAAAAGGAACCTTTTATCCTCTGCTGTCTGATCAACAAAGACATATGTTCCATGAAATGGCAAATAATCAAAATGGAACAGATGCCTTTTTTTATCTTCATATTCATGCAGCATTTCACTGCATGCATCGTACTGTTCTCTCTGTGCTGTAACTTTAAACAAAAAACAACTTAAATTTCTCTTGTTATTTTGATTCAGTTTGTTGCATTTATTATGCATTGTATGCTGTTGTCTGCAGTGCTTAATATTTTAGAGATAACTGATATATTTTAGAGATATATTAAATGTATTGTTTTTTTTATGTTTTTATCATTTACAAAGTTTTTTTTTAAATAAAAGGAAATAAAAATCATTAAGTTCTCTACTATTTTATCGCCAAAAATTGGCCATAAAAGTTAAACTAATTTTATCTAATAAGCTAAAAGAATTCTATTCTGATGTCAATTTTAATTCTAAAAGTATTTTTATTCACCCTTACTAGAAATAAATGGCTCAGTAAAAGGTTACAGCTCAATCACGAGCATGGCAAAATGTTCTAAGGTTTACCAGTGATGAAGATCTAAATTGTGCTACATGCAAAATACAATGAAAATAATATAGAAATAAAATAAATTTAAATACATAATACATTTAAAGTAGCCGAAGTTCTATCTGGAATAGAACTATTGTTTTCAGTATTCATGGTAGCTATTTATCAAAGTTAGTTTACATGGATATTAAGGCGAAACATAAAGTTTTTATTAAATTACTATATGATAAAATGTTTAAAAAATTCTTATTTGGAATATAGGACCAAAATAAGATGGAGAGATTTAGCTTGAAGAATGATATATCTTATAAGCAAGCACCTCACTTTTCTTAAAGCATAATATTTGAGAAAAGTTTTTTATTTTCACTAACACATTTTTAAACCATGTGCTTCGTTAAAAGGTCGAAGAATAAATTTTTTGAAATGTTAAAATCTAAGAATAATGTGCAATAGACAGTTAGCATTGGGGAGGCTGCACATGATTGTATATTCTGATGTATTGATAAAAATTATAAATTTATAGATCTGAGCAAGCAGTTTTTGAAACATACTACACATGTATGTCAATGTGCAGATAACTTTGCATTTTTTCAAGGAATTGTGCCTTCTTATTTTTGTTGGAAATGTCAAAAAAATATTATGCACAAAATTTAAATGATATTTAGATGGTTTACCAGTTAAAAAAATATGGAAATTCTGAAAAGAAGCATATAATGAATCAAAACAAAAGTAATATATAATTTGTTGAAATGATGAAATTGAAATTTCGTGCTATGTAAAAAAAAAGGCTATAGCAGCATTAGTTTTCACTTGAAATTTTATTACACATAAATAAACTCAATTAAAGCTAAAGTGAAATTTGACTAAGTTTGGAGATTTCTCTGATTTGGTCTATCTTGCTCGACAACTAAAAAAAAAATAATTTATATTTTTGTATATTTTGTCGATTCTATCTAATCATTGCGTATCTTCATTTCTTGTTCCACTTTGTCATTAACATAATTTAATGCTGCATCCCTATACACGTGTTGCTAAATTCAGAATTTGTCCATTTTGAAACATTTTTAGGAGCTTCTGAGTCAAGCTCACCTGCATGAAATAAATACGACGAATTTGCTCCAGATAAATCAGGAGCAAGTGTATTTCCTGTGAGAAATTTGATTTTCTAAAATCCATTACATGTCTGCCTTGCAATTTAAAAAGAGTATCGGTTAAATTGTTTTTAAGGTTTTCCATTCTTTTGATAGAACTTTGATACTCTAAAAAGCAATCTATAGGATATCAGTAGTGATTTTAAAGGATCACTGAGTAAACTCTGAGATAGAATGGGATGGCCAACGTGGTATTTTATATGGGAACAAAGTGATTACAATTCCAAGACTCATTTATGGCAAAATTGCTAGTTATTTACCTACCAGGAATTGTAGTAAAAAGTGACTAATAATGACAGTAATAATGACTAGATTAAAAAAACTCATTAAGATTAGAAATCAGTTTAAAATAAAATTCTTAAGTTAAAACAAAAAGAAAACACTCCATTACGAATAAGTTTAAATTGCAGAGACTTTATTTGACGACTTAGCGATGACTTTATTTGACTTAAATGATGCTAGAAAAACTAAAAGAAAAAAGAAAGAAAAGAAAACTATAGATACGCATGAGTATTTTGACACTGAATATTATCCCAGTGTATTAAATGGTGACTGGTGCACGTTAATTCTGTTAGGGTCACAAAGTCCTCCAATCTCCCATAACAAATCAATACCTCTGGGGGGGGGTACTCATCCAAGAGCTCCCTTGTCTTCTGGATTGGAATTAAAAATACAAGGATATGGAGTTGAACATTTGTAGTTGTAAACCCAGAATTGAGTCGGCTGTTCAACGTCGGTTATGAAATAAAATCAAATGAATGAAATAAGTATTTGAGTTTGAAAAATACTGAATTTAATGGTATTTTTTAAGGCACATCTGAAATTACAATGTTTTTGCTAACCCCTAAAGTAGATTATAAAACTGAAATATTTGATACATCAACATCTATCAATCTATCTATATTATATAAAACGCTAATACGTACGTATGTATCAATAAAACCGATGATATTTCTTTTCTCGCGCTGGCAATAGTTTTCATTTTCAGAAGGGTACGCTTGTTCAGTCCATATTCTATTAAATAGTATAAGGACATTTGACAAAGACGTCCGATCTAAGTGGCGGAGCATGTGATATGTGATACCATCAGAACCGGGACTTGTGTTATTAGCTCGAAACAGTGCTCTCTGCAATTCTGTAAAGTTAAAATCAGAGTTATAATGAAAGTTGCGGCGCGTATGAAAGTTAATAGTCGTCCGTTCAGCATTTTGCTTGTAGCTTTGGAACGCTAAACTGTAGCTATCTGGTCTAGAAACCGTTGCAAATGCCTCGCCAAGGATATTACGAATGTCAGTAGGGGACGGATATATGGTACCGTTTTTCTCAAATACCGGAAGATGAAATTCACGGTAAATACCATTAGCTCGTTTGACTTTCGTCCAGACTTGTCTGGGAGAGGTCGTAGCTGTAATAGAAGAGACATAACGGCGCCAGGAGTCTTTCTGACTTTTGCGCCTCACTTTACGTGCGATGGCTTTGGCATGTTTGAAAGCTAAAAGGTTAGCAGTGGTAGGAGAACGACGGAATATGCTCCACAAACGTTTCTGCTTTTTATAAGCAGCTGCGCATTCAGCATTCCACCACGGCTTACGATGACGAGGGAGAGATTCAGTAGTTTTTGGTATGCTGAATTCGGCAGCATGCATAATCTCCGAAGTTACTTTTTCAACCGCAGTGTCAATACTGTTGTCAGTCACCATATCTTCAGTAATGCCAGCAAGTTGCGAGAATAGAATCCAGTCCGCACGATGATAGATAAAAACTGGGGGTCTGGTAGTGATAGGAACACTAGATGAATATGAAATTATGATTGGGAAATGATCGTTGTTATGACGATCTTCGTCGACGGTACATTGGGAGAAAGGTAATAGTGTAGGTGAACAGAAGGCCAAATCAATGCAATGAAAGGTCCGTGTGGGTTCATGAAAATACGTGTCTTCGCCCTGGTTCAGCAAACATAGATTATTGTCTTGGATAAGTCTTTCTATTTGTCGCCCTCGAGCATTAGAGTCAGAACTACCCCATAGCTCACTATGACCATTAAAATCCCCAACCAAAATGAATGGGATGGGCAGTTGATGAAGTAGTGAATTTAAATCGCTTTGAGCAATGGAAGTATGTGGTGGTAAATAAACTGAGCAGAATGTAATTAAAATATTTAGGTGAACTTGTACAGCCTGTAATGAAGTTGATAGTGAAAAGCGAGATGAAGGGAAACATGTGGAGGTAAGAATTGCAACGCCACCGGCAGGTCTATTACCATCAACGAAATCGTTTCGATGACAAGCATAATTTCGAATGTTAAAATTGTGAGTTGAAGATAAATGAGTTTCTTGAAGCATAATACATGTAGGATGATATTTACAAATGATGTCTCTGATGTCAGACATCTTATTGCGTGTACTGCGACAATTCCATGATATAAATGAAATCGACATTATGTTTTAGATGTTGTTGTTATAACAGTTGGAGCGTCATCGAATAGTGACTCATCATCCGATGGATGCAAACTTATTTCATCTTCCATGGGTTCAAAATTGTTGGTAGTAGGTTTTTTTGAATATTGATTAAATTTAGAGTCTTTTTTTCTTGCGAGAAATTCCTGGTTTTTGACTAGGGGGTAGTTTTAAGTTCGAACACTGCTTATAAGCAGGCCGAGATCTTTCAGACGAAGTTGTTCTAGGTGCTTTCTGTGGAGGAGGAGATATGGATCGAGTGGTAGGTGCAATGAAATTAAACAGTGGTTTCTTGTTGGTTTGCTGTGGAGTATCTGTTTGTGTGCTGACTGTACGCAGGGATTTCTTAGCTGCGGCGGAATAGGATATGCCCGGACGTGGAGTACGGGCAGTGACTATTCTGCGAGCTTCATCAAAACTTACGTTTTGAGAAACTTTTACAGATTGTATCTCCTTTTCCTGGGTCCATTTTGGACAACTCCTGGAGTGCGCAGGATGAGCCCCCTTGCAGTTGATGCATAGGGGTGGCAACTCACAGGTGTCGTCCTCAAGGTCAGTACTAGAACAACGAGCACAGACAGGTCGACCACGACAAGATGTTTTGGAATGCCCAAACCTTTGACATTGGAAGCACCTCAAAGGGTTTGGGATGTAAGGTCGAACCGGACAGTTGTGATAAGCCATTTTGATGGAAGATGGTAAGTTTGGTGTGCTGAACGTGAGAATTAGATGTTTCGTAGGGATAAGTTTACCGTCCCTTCGAATCCTTATTCTACGGGCAGCAATAACATTCTGATCTTGTAAATTCTCAGTTATCATTTCTTCTGAGTCATTAATAAATTCGTATTCAGATATAAACCGCGACACGTGTTTAGTGATTTATGGGGTGTAATATTGACTTTAAATGAGCTCATGGTTGTGCACGTTTTTAGAAAAGTTGCTTGTTTTTCGTTTGAAATTTGAATTAAAAGGTCACCGGATCGTAATTTTTTCACGGAAGCTACCTCTCCTAATGCGGACATGAGGGCTTTGTGAATTAAAAAAGGTGACACTTTTAAAAATGAAGTGTTTGGTACCTCAGGATTCGTAAGACTTATGATATAATATCGAGCGTTATCAAATGGTGAGAGGGTTGCTCCGCTGTTTTTGCTGTGGTGTGCGGAACTGAACACCTTACTATTATTTTCAGCCATAAAAAATATTAATTATTTCAACTATCAGCGGCACCACCCACCACGGAGTCCAACTTAGGGGATGCAAACAACAAGTTGATGTTGCCACCAACCCGTTACTCAACACCAATGCTGACCGATGGTTATACGTCCTTGAGTCACCCCTGAGGCAGCCTCCACCCTTAACGAGGTGCCCAGTAGGTGACCCCGGGCTTGACCCTAGCCAACAGATGACATTTATGACTAGCCGATTGATGCATACAGGTCAACATGCACCTCCCGTTTACCTGAAACACGGGCCAAAGCAGTGTATTGAGGTACCAGGATGCCCCTCAACTGCCAGGATCCCCTTTTCCAGGGACACGGGTCTCCACGCACGGCGAACACGTGGGTGGTCTCTTCCCATCTGGGTCCGACACAACAGGGTGGTAATCGAACACAGACAAAAAGCCCTTACCAGTGAATTCGGCAACCACGACAAGGGGGAAGAGAAAGGAGAAAGTAGGAGAAAAGGGAGAGGAAACGGAAGGGAGGACAGATCACTAGGGTACCCCGGGGGGTGAATCCCTGTGTTTACCTAAAGAAGGTAAACCCCCTCAGGGGCAGCATGCGGTATAAATCGATGGTAAAAATTTATATTACCAAGGTAACGAAGCAGTTCTTTGATATTATTTGGCCTTTTATTCAGCAATAATTTTGATCCGGTCATCAGTTGGTTTGAGGCCTTTTTCTGAAATATGATGTCCCAAAAAATTAATGTTTAATTTTAAAAAGACTCATTTTTCTAAATTGATGACCAAACCAGCTTCTTGAATTCTTTGAAACACTTGTCTTAGATGTGAAATATGTTCGTCCTCGGTTCTGGAAGGCACAAGTACATCATCCAGGTAGGCAAAGCAGAAACCTAATCCGCGAAGTACGGTATGGATGAATCTTTGGAAGGTTTGTGCGGCATTACGTAACCCGAAACTCATTCTTATGAATTACAGATTGCTGTTTTCTCAACGTCATTAGGTTCGACCGGTATCTGGGGATAAGCTCTGACTAAGTGCACTGTTGAAAATATTTTACAACCATGTAATTGGTTGTTGAAGTCTTGAATATGTGGCAATGTATATCAATCAGGTATAGTGACAGCATTTAAATTTCGGTAATCACCGCATGGTCTGTAGCTTCCATTTTTCTTTGGTACCATGTGTAAAGGACTGGCCCAAGCGCTCTTTGATGGCCGACCGATTGCTTGATCAATCATGAACTCAAATTCTTTCCGTGCAATTTTTAATCTATTGGGTGCCAAACGTCTAGGTTTTGAAAAAACTGGTGGACCAAATGTTATAATATGATGGGTGACGTCATGTTTGATGTCTTTGACTGTCGAATGTTCTACAGTTATATCTTTGAATTCGTTCAACAGTTGGTAAATTCTAGGATCAGTAGTTTTAGACGACACAGTAATCAAATTAGTTGACGGAACATGAACAAGTCGACCAAAGGATTTTAAAGATGTAGTAGGATCTATTAATTTTCTTTTTTTAATATCAACTAAAAGACCGTATTCTTTAAGAAAATCAGCACCTATTATTGCTTTAGAAACATCGGCAACAATAAAGGTCCAACAAAATTTTCTTCGTAAGCCCAGATCAAGGAAAACTAGCTGTGTTCCAAATGTGTGGACTTGCGAAGCGTTAGCAGCATACAAGTAAAATTTTTGGTCAGGAATTTTTTTTCTGTTTTGAAGAAACGGGTAAAACAGATAAATCAGCTCCAGTATCGATAAGAAAATTTCGTTCACTAGAGTGATCATAAATAAAAAGGCGACTTGAATTCTGGCTACCATCGTCTTGCCCCGCCAACGATGGCCTCATTAGTTTTCTGATTTTTCGAAATCAACAACTAATGAATAGGGTTTAAGTGCATCTGGTTGACTTTTTACCAAAAAGACGATGATACCAACAAATACCTTCTCTAGATTTTGATCGGTTCCTATAATTGGAACTTTGGCGATTAAAATTTTTCTTATTTCTAGAGGTACTGCGTGATCTACGTACTGCTTGTAGATGAAGCGTTGCTCGGAATATGGTGACTAAAAGAAAATAATAAATAAAATTAAAAGAATCAGTACCCAAATTAGATTTTCAAGCTATGAATATAAGAGTTAGGGCAAGCAACACTTGCTGCAAATCTGAGTGTGGATTTAACATCTTCCTAAATGTGGTGAATTAGGAAAAATAATAAAATAAAGCACTGTAACTAATTTTTTCAGACATTAATAAATTACATGCTAAATGAAAATAAAAACCAACAACTCACAAACTTGATTTTGGAGGCATTGATGAAGAAGGCATTACACGCAACACTTCCTATGGAAATGACTACGAATGTTACTTAATCTTGAACATGGTGAATGAAAAAAAAATGCTACACTGTGTTGAATTTCGGGGCAGTAATAAAGGAAGCTGCTGTTAAAGAAAATTTTATGGAAACACGTGAATGTTCTACCTTTCTCAATAAATTTGGCGAATAAGGAAAAATGGTCACCACCTGATGTTGTGGAGACATTGATAAAAATGTATCTTCAAGAAAATTATGTTGTTAAACTGACTGGGGACAAACCTAAATAGAAAAGTTGGATATTAAAATTTAATATTGTCAAAATCACTAAATACTAATAAAATAGCAACTATTGATACAGGAGTTATAGCACGCAACACTTCTTCTAAGGCTGCCAGTGGAAGAAAAATCGCTCTAAATCTGGTGAATTAAGAAAAAATCCGAATCCAAACTAGATTTTAGAGCTATTGATATGAGTTAGTGCTCGCAACACTTTCCATAAGACTTGGATGAAGCATCCTCCTGAATGTGGCGAATGAAATAAAAGAAAAGCAAAGACACTGCACTGTTTAAGGTTGGGTATTGAAAAAGTACTAAGGAATTTTTATTTTGACAAGAAAACCAAAAACGAGGTTGACTAAAAAATACTTGACAAAAGTAAACTGTAAAATATGGCACATGATCTGACAGTGGAAATACGTATTAAGAGACGTTGTTTAACCCAACAACACTGAATAAAAACAAAAAAAAGAAGACATATACCTATTAAGATGTTGATCGAGAGAGTAGGCCCATTTATCTAAAGAAACTAAGAGTTCTCTAAAAAAAGAGTCATGTGTTGATGAATAAAGTTCGTTTTATTGAATATTTAGCTTAGTGGCGGCGTCAAAAACCAAAATAACAGGAGGTACGGCAGATGGTTAGAGAAGTGGTCAGGAGTGACTGGGAGTTTCGTGGTTTCCATTCAGACCAAAACACAGGAGTGGATAGGTATCAGGTCTTCCGGGTAGCATCAGAGCGGGGTTGTATCAGCATTCATCGTCCAACAAGTGGATGGGAAAAGTTAGCCGTCGTGGCCTCAATTTAATACTTGCATATGGTCGTCGCAAATCCATGATCAGTCCAAAAATAATCCTATTCACAATCGTATTCAAATTCTTTTTCACATTAAAAGAGCTGCATGATTAAGCATAAAAAAAACATTTCGTAGACCAAGTCATAGCATGGCAGCACATGAGTTGGATGTTAAAATGACTAATACAGAGAATTCCAAAATCCATTTTGAAAAAAATAAAGATGGCGCAAGCAAGCCATTCTTCCAAAAAAGGTTCTCCACTTCAGAGAGGAGGGAGCAAAAATATAAAACTCCGTTAAGCGGAGGGCTGCAAATTGTTTGACGATCAAAATATCAAATCCCCCGATCGCTTATGCTTATGTCATATCTTTAACTAAGTATCGGCCCCGTCAGGGGCCCCAACGGTGTTGACCCAACTCATTCGTCTCAGTGGTGATGAAAGGTACAAATGCCGAAGCTCCAATCAGAGGGGTGTTAAGAGTGTAGATGCAGCAAAATAATATGTCATGAAATCGGAACAATAATAATGGGAAGTGTAACATATAATGAGAAAAAAGTATATACAGATAATTACAGAAGGTAATCTCGGTCACCTGCCTGCCTCGCCTCCCCCCTTGCGGGCTTCATGGGTTCACAGAGAGAGACTTTGATTGAGGAAATGGGAGATGTGAAGTAAAGTAACCAGTTGAGTCTTTTAGATAAAACTACGTCTGATAAATGAAAAACAGTAGCCGGGCTGTATAGGCTGTTGTCCCTAATAAGCTCAAAGTCTAAAATGTTGTTGTAGTTACACGTAGTGCAATTACGTTCTTCCTTAAAAAAGGAGATACAGAATTTGACAGTGTGCTCTTCAAATGAGTCAATGTTCATATCTTTTCTGATGTCGCTCATTCTGAGCCAACGGGGGGGGGGGCACCCGTTATTCTCCTTATCATTTTATTTTGAGCCGTTTCTAATTTTCGCTTTTGGGAGTTTGAGAGGGCACTCCATGCCGGGGCAGCGTAGCTCAAGATTGGCCTAATGCATTGTAGAAATAGAGTTCTTTTTGTCCTCAGGGCTAATTTTGAGGTGTGGTTTAAAATAGGTTTTAGTGCGTAAAACGCGCCCTCGGCTTTGGCAGTAATACTGGAAATGTGTGCATTCCACTTCAGATTATGCGTGAATGTTAGCCCGAGATAGATTGCCTTATTTACAACTGGGATAGCTTCATTAAATAGGAGAATGTTACTATTTTTAATCTTTTTCTTAAGAGATTTTCTCATAATGAGGAGTGAAGATTTATTTGCATTTATGGAGATTTTCCATTTAGCACACCAGGATTCAATGGTGGGGATGATTTGCCAGATGTTGTTTATAGCATTGTTTGGGTTTGGAGACCTACTCAAAATAGCCGTGCCATCGGCGTAAAAGGCCTTGCTAATGTTATAATGCTCACTGAGTTTGGGAAAGTCAGCCGAATAAATTAGGTATAAGGTCGGGCCCAATATTGAGCCTTGTGGGACACCAGCATTAATTGACCTGACTGAGGAGATAGAGTTATTAACTTTGGTATGAAAGGTTCTATTCATGAGGTAGCAGTTGATAAGCAAGATTAAATTATTTGGGATACCATAATTGATTATCTTGCATATGAGACCCTGATGCCAGACGCGGTCAAAGGCTTTGGCCACGTCTAACATCAGGAGGGCTGTAGTCTCATTTTTGAAGAAACCTTTAGAGACCTCCTCAATGATACACACAAGCTGTTTGGTAGTAGATAGGTTTGAACGAAAGCCAAACTGTTCATTTGGAAGGAATATTAGTTTTGGCAGTATTCTATGCATGATGATTCTCTCAAAAATTTTAGAGAATGCTTTTAATAGACTTATAGGCCTGTAACTATCAGGTTTGAGAAGGTTTTTACCCTGGAGGTGCTTAATCATAACGTTGTTAATACCATCAGTCCCTGGGGCTTTATTATTATGGAATTTCTTAATAATGCTGTGGATTTCGTCAGGAGTGATAGGATCTAGATTATTATCAGGGTTATGCGAGTTTAAATAGTTTTGGTAGGTGTTTAAGATAACCATGTCTGAGACATTATTGCATGGTTCCTTATTTACCTTAAACTGAGCCTCCATAGTGTCAGCGAAAATCTCGCTTTTTTCAATATCTGAGTAGGTCTTACCCTTTGGACCAATGAGAGGCATGTTTGTGGTTTTGGTGCTCTTTAGGGCACGGACCATGGTCCAGGCAGATTTATCCTGTGTGGTGAGATTTTAAACTTTTTCATCCCATGCTTCTTTTTTAAAATCGTTTATCTCTTTTTTAATCAATTTTGTGTATTTATTAACTTGGGACTTCAAGTTTGGGTCTCTAGTCCTTTGATAGGTTTTTCTGAGTTTATTTTTCATGTTGATTAGACATTTGATATAAAAGGGGAGTTTATAATAATCATTCCTAACCTGTATCTATATTATAGGAAGCACCGTCAAATGCTTCTTGAATATCTTTCGTGAGGCTGGTGATCTCATTCTCTATGTCAAGAGCCTCCCAGGGGCACACTCTTGTGAGACGGGCGCGGCGCACCCGGGGCCCCGAGCTGGACCTGAGCATTTTTCTGATTCTCTCTTGCGACGGTCCTGTTTTGAGTTTCCGACTATTTATCAAATATTTATATTGACCTAGTGAACGAATTTTATTTCATTTAATTCAAATACTCTGTTTATCATTTACAGATTATAGATCTTCAGATTTTTGTTTGTGTTATAATGTTTTTGTCGGGTTTCCTGATTTATCATGTTTCACCTATTTATTTTAAATAACCAATTTTTCCCTAAAGCTTACAGACTAACAACGTTAGCTTTTGCTGACCAGCACGTTTGCCGTGTGCTGCGTCTCGTAAGGTGGAAAACGGGAGCCTGGAGCTACCTGTGGAGCTACCGAGTGTGGCGCCCAAGGGGGCATTTCAATCTCGGAGTTGGTAGATTGCGTACCCTTTGGCCCGAGCTTCACTGTAGACGAGTGGAAGGAGGTTAGGTCCCCCTCCCTTTCAACCGGCTGGTAGGGCATGCTTAGCACCCTGCTAGGGACTAGCACTGCATCAGGAGAGTGCCCCTGAGCTCTGATAGTTTTGGCGGATACACACTCCCCTGGTGTAGTACTATATCTGACACTACACTGGGCAGAGCACCGAGGCTGAGGTGTTCAGAGCCGGTGTTTCTACCCCCCCCCTTGTTGGGCTCGGTGGTGGGCGTGAGAGTGTTCAGACGAACATTATCTATTGCCATAGTTTCAACAGGTGTTTCACCCAGTCTCAACAAATATCCACCTAGATTTGATCTTTCCAAATGTCCAAACTTTGATGCTGCAAAATCTAGATTCCTAATACTTAGCTCACCAGAAAAGAAACTCTCCACCTTGTCACCGTTTATAGTACAGACATTTCTGGAATCACATATAGGAAATCCGAAAAATGTGCGTCAAATGCCATCTGGTGATTTACTAGTCGAAACAGTTTCTAATAAGCAAACTATGTCTCTTCTGAAATCAAATAAAATCGACAATATTCCTATCATTGTAACTCCTCATAATTCTTTAAACATATCCAAAGGTGTTATCACTGTTAAATCTCTTCAAGACATCTCTGTTTCTGATATCGTTCAAGGACTCTCTAATCAAGATGTAATCGATGCTCGCCATATAACTATTAAAAAAGGCAATGACATTATAACTACTCAACACTTAATCTTGACATTTAACTCAGCCACGCTACCTACTGACATTAAAGTTGGCTATATTAATTGCAAAGTACCACCATATATACCAAATCCATTGCGCTGCTTCAAGTGCCAGAAATTCAATCACTCAACCAACAACTGCAGAGGAAAAGAAACATGTTCGCGTTGCAGTCAACCTAATCATACTTTTAAAACCTGTACACTCCCTGAGAAATGCATAAACTGTAACGAGCCACACTCTGCTAATTCTCGTCAATATCTGAAATGGAAACAAGAAAAACAAATTCTAAACATAAAGGTATTGCAAAATTTATCCTATACTGAAGCTAAAGCTAAATTCCTGAATTCCCAGTCCCGACAAAATATCTCATATGCTGCCGCAGTTTCTAACACAAAAAGTACAAAATCTATTGGCATCCAATATGATATTTATGAAACAGAGCCACGTAATGAAAAACTTAAAACTCTGTCACCAAGACAAACAGCTAGCAAATCAAAAACAATAGCTTCCCAATCTCATCGACAAGCCCAAAATCTTGAAAAATCTGTAACACCTTCACAAAGCACTTCAGAAAAACAAAAATACTTGAAATTGACTCCAAAACTAGTAAGTGTACTACAACAGAAACTAACCCAGTCCCCATTAGTTTCCAAACACAAATACATACCAGAAGGCAGGCAAAACAGATTTCATAAAAACAAACTAAAACAATCTAAAGATCATCAATGTTCCCAATCTGATGCAATGAGCACAGATGAAAATACTGCAGATGAACTTCCAAACCCACAAATGCAAATTGATGAAGGGTTGGATACGCCACCAAACCTATGTCCGAAAAATACAAAACTTAAAATTAAAAGGTAATGGCCAAAATAATATCCTGGAATTGCAGAAGCTATAACTCTACGAAACCCGACGTCATTGACATTATTAATAAATTCGCACCATGTTGCATTTGTATTCAAGAAACCTCCTTAAAGCCAAATCAAACAACCAAACTTCGAGGCTATAATGTAATTATAAAAGACAATACAGACAATAATAAAGCTTGTGGTGGTGTCATGATCATGACTTCCACTGTTTATCCATCCCATACAATAACAATTAACACTCATTTACAAGCAATTGCTGTTCAAATTTCCATTCAATTTCTGCTTACAGTTTGTTGCATTTACCTCCCTCCTCGAGATAACGTGTCTCAAGCTGATTTAGATCACTTTATCTCTCAACTTCCGCAACCCTTTATAATATTGGGAGATTTTAACGGTCATAGCCCTATTTGGGGAAGCTCTGATTCCAATAGTAGAGGACTCATTATTGTGAAATTTATTGACGATCATCGTTTATGCATTATGAATACAGGGGGAAACACTCATTTCCACGCCCCTTCACGATCATTTCACGCCGTAGATCTAGCTATCTGTAGTCCATCTCAACTTCCATATTGGTCATTTCATGTGCATGACAATCTCTTCAATGGGATCCCTTCATGCAACGTCACAGGTCACGTGTGTCATTCTGTTTACAAACGCGGAGAGCAGTGCATTGCTAGTGTTTTTGATATCAACAACGTGTTCTTGAATTTGCCTTTGAATTTTATTAAATATTTTTTTAATATAATGGCCTATTGTGCTGCATTTGGATGCCACAATAGTAGCACTAAACCCTACTGCATCGACAAATCTTTTTTTACTTTTCCTGTGAATAATAATAAACAATTGAAAGCATGGTTGGTAAAAATAAAACGGGACAATTTCGTTCCAACGAAATACACACTTTTGTGTTCTGACCATTTCGAAGAACATTGCTTCAAATACCAAAATTTTACCAGCAGAAGGATGCTAAAGCAAGGAGCTGTTCCCACGAAATTTGTTTTCACTAAAAATAAAGAACGGAGAATTTTAAATCGCTCAGACACGGTCGAAAATGAGGTTTCATCATTAAACGACACTGTGGACACGATATCTACTGATCTAAAGTAAGTGTCGTTGTTATATTCATTTATAAATGCAGCATATTTTCATCTATAATGAAATTAATTAAGTTAAGAAAATAAGATGATTAGAATATTAAGATAATGACGTTACTAAATTGAACAGACATTTGTTATACTTAACTCATTCGCATTCCTTGAAATATTATAAGTATACACTAAGAATACACTAACTTTATAGAGTATTTATATAATTGACTAAAGCAAATATAAACTATAATTTCTGTTGAGTGGGCTACTTTCAAAGCTTGAGCCAGGAGATATGGTTATGGCTGACAAAGGCTTTCTTATTGAAAAAGAGTTACGTTTCAAAAATTGCACTCTAAAAACTCCAACATTCTTAAAAGATAGAATCCAGTTTCCTGTCTTGGAGTGAGAGTGTAATAACATGCTCTCAAATAATAGAGTCCATGTTGAACGCGCAAATTGGGCGTATTAAATATTTCAAATATTTCGAAGGAGATTTACCATACATGGCATTACATAATGCAAATGAAGTTTTTTTCATTGCCAGCATGCTAGTGAACTTCGGAAGTCCATTAATTGAATGATTTTTAAATGTGATGGAAATGAAATATGATAAAAAAAATGAAAAAAAGTTTTTAAAAAAATATATAAAATCAAAAAAAAGAAAAAAAATACAACTTTTAAACACGCCAGAGCTATTTTAGATAGTACTGCCAGTCCTAAGCCTGGAAAAAGTGTGAAGGGAAGTTAGTGCATAGTTAGTTTTTATAAAATTTATTTAAGCCAGAAAATAAAATATTAACCATGTTTTTTTTTTTTGTTAAATGTAAGTTATTTTTAAATTTTTTTAAACTTTATTTTTGTTAATAAATGTTATGTTTAATATTTGTTTCATGTTTAACAAATTATGAGTACATCATCATGATTGTTTCCAAATTCTCTTCAGCTTTGGAATTGTTTATGACTGGCCCTTTTTTTTCTTCAAAGCTCCTACTGTATAAATATATTTCATTTGCAACTTTAAACATATCAACAACAGAAAAACTGTTTAATAAGGAGAAACAATTTAATGTGGAAATCAATAACTGTATCAATACTCTAGATTTGTCACACAGTTCAATTCGCAACTCAAAAGCGACGTCTAGACTAATTCTGGAATTATTTTTTTATATGCATAAAGTACATAATGCTAAAATAAGATTAGTTTTCTAAAGAGTAAAACTGAAAAAACTATGCCTTTATATATATATAGGGGTCTGTTTAGAAGAAATTTGGGTCCGTCAACGGACCCTTCACAAATTTGCTTATCTTCATTATTGTTATGTTAATCGAATAAACTTTTACCAGGAAGGAGGGGAAAGAACGATGTAAACGAACCAATTTTTGTCTTCGGCAGACGTTTCTTCCTTTATTCGTCCGGAATGAATATCCTGTGTTCAGCAGTATAGGCAAAATTCCAAATATTTATATGTTGCATCTCTAATTTAGTAGCAGCAATTGCTGTATAGTTTTTAAAATTTAATTATAATTTTACAGTGTTGAGCATGATCTTGTATGTCTTTACAATTTAAAAACTCTTTGAAAAAGTTTTTTGCGATAACAGGACCCTATTTGCACAAATTCACAAAAGCAGGACCCTAGTTGAAAGAATGTGACTTAATGTTTATTTTATATTCACAAATTATGAGTAATTTTTTCACAATTTTACAAAAACGGACCTTTCGCAAAATGTCTGAACAGACCCCTGATACACCTTTGAATAATTATTTAGTGAAACATTTTTATGTATTGTTGAAATTAGTAATTTAATTTTAAATTAATTAACTCAATACATTGTTAGAATATAACTACATGTCTTATAAAGTGTCACTATTTTTTTTAATTAGGCATTTTATTTAAATAATTTGAAGTATTTGATAAATAATGGATTGGATATAAATATAGAAACAACTAAAAAATAAATGTGGGTTTTACGGAATATCTTTGACATTTTCATGAAACCTAAGAATACTTTTTGGAAATTGCTGTCTTAAATTGAAAGAATTTCACTGTTTTAAATAATTATAATTAAAGCATCACAAGTAAGTTGGTTGAAACAGAATTTTACTTGTTTCTTTATTAATTGTATTTAACTAATCTTTCAAAATGAAGGATTTTTTATTGTGTTTATGTAATGCATATTATAAATAATAAAGGATTTTAAAATAAAGCAAATTTAATTTTTGTCTCCACACGATAAACTCCGTTTTTGTTTAATATTAAAATAAATTTGTGTTTTATGCTTTAAAGCTTCATTTTAATTTATTCCATAAAGTGAAGTGATTTTATTGAATTGATTATCTAAATCAGTTGTTCATCCTGCGGAAAGACTGACCCCACTGCCAAATTAGAAAAATTTGCCTCCACCCATTTCCACAAGCAACAAAAATACCCAAATAATTTTTATTTAACCAATAATTTTTTCAGTTAAATTTGGTCTATTTCAATCATATTGACTGTTAGAAATATTTTGTGAGACATCATCAAACAACAAAAGTTACATTGTAAAAAAGATTTGGGAAAAAAAAGAAAAAAGATTGTGTTGCAGTCATGACATAATAAAGTAGTGGTGTGATATTCTCATAAAAAATTATATCAACTTAGTGATTCAAGCCATTGAGCCCAAATATTATGTAATTATTGTAATATATGTGCAAATATAAGTATTTGTTTTTAAAAAATTGATTTATATTTAGGGATTAACTTGAAGTGGGTGAAAAGGATTCTTTAAAATCTATTATATATAATTCTCTTACGTGGCTCCCAAAATTTGGCTGTATTTCTTTTCCGCCGGTGGCAACGTTTGCTTTGTTTTGAAAACACCAAAGCATTCTGCCTTTTAATGATGTGTTTCTGATCTAATATATATAATTCTCTTGCATGGCTCCCAAATTTTAGCTGAAGTACTTTGTACAACTAAATAAGATTCTTTTCACAACAGTTAAATATTTACTTTATTTTCTTCATCCATAGAGAAAACAGGTGGCAAAGAATTCTGTTAGGTTGAAAAACATTTCGCTAAAAAAATAACGAATTCTAAAAGAAATAAAAATAAACAACTTGAAAAATAAAAATGCTCTTGCCAGCCATAGAATTTTTGGAAAGTTAACTTAAAAACATAAATCAAAATGACATAGAAGCGCAACTAGATCAAAATTATGATACCTGAGCGCTTGACATAACAAATCCTTCAATTCTAAAAGTGTTGTATCGCCAAATGCCCAAATTAACAATTGTGTTCTTAAAGAAATTCTATAAAAAGTTTTAAATAAACAACCTACTTCTACAACTGCTTCTTGAAGAACTTGGCTCATTGATTAAAAATATTGTTTTAATTTTGCAGTACTAACTTTACTTCTACTTTCATTATTGCTATGACCCTCTTTCGTTACATTTTACAACATCATGCTAAATTTGAGGACTTTAAGTTGTTTTGTGGTTGAATACTGACATTTAGAAATGTGTACATAAAAAGAAATAATAATATTTAGAGGTTAAGAGTTGCCTCAGAAAAATTTTAATTGTTGACATTGAACTTAACAATGGAAACAATCGTTTTTGTGAAAAATTGAATTGTATTGTTGACATCAAAACTAAAAATATTGTGTTTCAACTTAAAAATACTACTTTAATTTATACTTTAGAATTGCCTGGGAGAAATTTGAATTGTTAGCAATGACTTAAACAAAAAGTTTTATTTTAACTGACAAATACTATATTATAATTTTAACTTTTTCTATGACTATACTAATTTTCTTACTCTTTTCTTTGTTTTTTATACATTTTATATTTTTGTGATAAAATAAAAAAAACTTATAGTTGTTCTGCTTCTGAACACTGATGAAAACACAAAATGATGGGCTTCATCAACAATCAAAAATATATACATTTATTTTACAAATTCCATATTATTAAGGTGGCGCCCTTCAGAGAATTAAAAATACAAAATTATCTTCAGCAAAGCCGATGCTTTACATCCGGCGTTCAGTGGCAGACTACTATTTCATATTGTTTTACAACACATGGCTTTAGCCCTCTGGTGGGAAAGACTTTAAAACAAAACTTGCAACAGTTACTTTTCTCAACAACTGAAATTTAGAATAGTGTGATTAAGAAAAATATGTGAACTGTTTGCAATTTCAAATTAATATTGGAAAGTACAGGTTTAGAATTTTCTACAGTGAAAAGTTTTCGGAACTTCATTATTCAAAAAAGTATACAAAAACTAGACGTTAAGAACGTATCCAATGAGCGAGCAAAGCGAGCATTGGATTGCGAAGCAATCCGAAATGAACTGCGAAAGCAGTTCCGGGGGTTGGTGAGCGCCAGTGAGCAGGGGGCGTAGCCTCCTAGTATTATATATTTTTTTTAATATCCTCATGTTTTAGGCATCAAATAACACTATTCTCTCGTGGTGTTAAACTTATGGTCAATTTCAAGTAGCAATGTCTATTTCTATGGAAATACATATTTTAAAACTAATTTAAGTAAGGTAGAAAACAAAAGTAAACAAAATGATGCCAATGTTTATTGAAATTTAAATCATGACAACACTCATTTCATTTCTTGCAAGCAATATATTAAGTTGTACTTTAGATACAAAACAAGGAGTAGTTGTATAACAGTAAGACAATTTATGCAAACTAAGAATACTACAATTTTTATTTTATTTATAAAAAAAATTCTGATTAAAATTTAAAACAATTTATATTAAACAAACATTGGTAAAATGAATGAATTCTTGAATGTTATAACATTATCAAATCATAAAAATTTAGTAAACAAAGAACACCAAAGAAACTAAATTGAAAAAAATTTCTGTAAAATTTAAGAAAGCAAGGGAAGAAGACACTTAAGGGCGCACTGTTTGCCACCTGCTTAGGGTGTCAAAAAGGCTTGTGACAGCTCTGTATCTGCAAAAGGTACATGTGTAATTAAAGAGAAGTAGCAGATGATGTGGTAACATTGGTTAAATCATAGCATAATATTCCAACAAGACTCTTGACACAATAAAATACCAAACCCATTTTTATGAAGCATGGTGCATCATCAGGACTGTTTGGAATCCATTGCTCTGGTCTCAGGAATTGCACTTGCTGATCTGTTAGGAATTTCTGGGTGACCTTAGATGCATGCGATGGGGCAGAGTCCTGATGGAACACAGCATCACCATTAGGGTACAATCTGCAGTAATCATCCTTAAGAAAGGGCTTTAATATCTTCTGTATATAATACTCAGAATTTATTTTGGCCCCAGGTTTCACAAACCAAGGTTTGGTCACACCATGGGCGGATATGCCCATCCAAACCATTATGCCTTTGGGATGAGGCACCGTGGTTGATGGTGTCAAGTCTCGCCTGTTCTGCCCTCGGCTCAGATATTGAACTTTAGATTTAGCATTGGTATCAGATAGATAGATCCAAGCTTCATCAGTTGTAAGGAACTTTCGCCATCTGTCCTTACGGAGAAGCTTGTAGAGGGGCCATGAACGTTGCCTCCTAATCTGCACCGATCTCTCACTTAAATGATGACATTTAGGTTTTTTATGGCATTTTTTCTTCAACTTTTGTTTTAGTTGATAGCTTACAACTTGCTGACTCACGTTAAGAGCTTTAGCCATGCTTGCCTGTGTTGGTGGATCCGGTTTTGATGTCATCTTATCAAGCTTCTGCAAATCGGATTTCTTCAATTTGCTTGGCCGTCCACTTCTTTTTGGTTTTGCATTATTTTGCATCGATCCGAGTTTTGAATTCTTGATGCGACTGATATGGCTGAGTGAAATCGCAATACCTTTCTTTTTAAAATGGGTTTGTATAACCCTGTGGCTCCAGCGAAGTTCTAAAAATGCTTGTACTTGACTTAATGACTTAATGCTTGTACTTGACTTAATGTATTAGCATTTTGTCAAATTTCTTCAAAGGCATTTTTGTGATTTTATGAAATACTATTGTGATTGAAAGTCTAATAGCAGAGCTTTAGATCAGTAAGCTATATATGTAAAAAGGTTTTAAAACTTTAGTGGTAGATAGCCACAAAAGCGATCCCTATACTTTTTTGTTACCCTGTATCATTGAACACCGTTCCGGTTCTAAAATATATCATGTTGACGCGCTAAGTAGTATGATAGTACAGGATAGTCTCATTACGAAAAGCTCAGGAAGACGAAATCCAAACGGTTAAAGAACTTTTGAAAACTAAACCCTATGATGGTTTAGGGGTTTCAAAGTGTAATTTTATTTCCTCTAATCACTAATTAATGAGGACTCCAATGTGTAGTGAGAACAAGGATGACGATTTAAAACTTAATTTAAATTTATTAAAACGTAACAAGTTTTGTGCGACTGCTCGCTGAGGGGATACTCACTGGAATGGTCTGGAAATCCTTAATCCCGGCCTCTCAGGGTAGGCTGAAGAGGCACAATTTGGGGGTTTGGTCTAAAAATAGATTTCCCAGAAGGGAATCGCTACAATGGCTTTTTTCTTAAATCTGGCATACTGTATAAATTTGTTGATGGTGAAGAACTTCTTGTCGTTCCTGAAAGTATGCAGAATGATATTATACGAAATGCTCATAAACATTATTATTAATATTTTTTTAATGGCGGGTACTTGGAACTATTGTCCATTGGCCACAGAACTGCTAACTCTCTTTTCGTTACCCAGAGGGCTCGCCCACGTCTCAGGGTTATGTGGGCTGTGGCGTCATTATAGCTGATGATACCTATAGCCACAGAATCCCAAGTATTTTCTCCGTCTTTACTGCTGAAGCTGCTGCCATCCTCTTGGCACTGCGGCTGATTTCCACTCGCTTTACAGGGAAGTATTGCATATACTCCGACAGTATGAGTGTTTTGAGGCAGTTGGAAAATTTTAACAGTGATACTCACCCGATTTTATGTTTTATTGATCACTTGTTGATAGCCCTTCACAAAAGTAGATTTCATATTTTATTCTGTTGGATACCGAGTCACGTCGGTATTCCAGGGAACGACTTGGCTGATTCGGCTGCACGATCTGCTACCTCTGTTTTAACTCTATCTGTACCATTCTCGGATACAAAAACTTATATTCGACAGTTCATCACATCTGTTTGGCAACAACAATGGGATCTAAAAATTTATAACAAGTTGCACTCAATGTAAACAGATTTTAACCCTTATCCTGTGTTGAGTCTGCGGCATGCAGATGTAAAATTAAATCGTCTCCGAATCGGCCACACTCGGCTGACACACCTACATTTGTTATTTGGGGAACCTCCTCCCCAATGGAACACCTGTAAAGTTTTACTCATTATTCATCATATTTTAATCATCTGCCCATGCTTTAACCGTCATCGTCTAACCTTTTTGGTAGTTCTGTTTTAACTCGGCAGGATTTGTTGGGTGATTCTCATCATCCTAACATTTTTGCGTTTCTACGATCAATTGGTCTTTTATACTGTATATAACTGTTTTATCCTATTCACAATTTTATCAGAGTTTATTCGGCTTTGAATGCAACTGTTTTATAATGCTTTACTATATTTACATTTTATCTGATTTTACTCACTTTTGAATACCTCTGTCACGTTGTATCTAGTTTTATGAATTCCGTGTGACTTTTAATGAGGAAAGTTTGTATTATACATTCACCTCATTTTAAAACCGTTTGTTTGGCGCAGCATGTCCTTCTTTGGACTTTGTGCCATTAAACCCTACATTCAATCTAATCCAATCGCCCATGTCACACTACCACAACCCGTTTATAGGACGGATCACATTCACACAGATAGAGAGAAAGAAACATCCATGCCTTGCCCGGGATTCGAACCCAGAACCTTTCTGATGCAAGGACAGTTCCCTGCCCCCTACACAGGCCGGTCGGCTCGCGGACATTATGCCTCTGTTACAAATTTCTGCCTGACCAGAAGAGGGCATTGTAATAACTCACTCATTATAATTCTGAAAACACTTATGTGGCAGGCAATGGATTGAATTGGATGGCTCATTGGAGTCCCCCATTTCGTATCATATATTTTTATTGTTACCATTATTAAATTTGTTTGTTATTAAATATGGTTCCTTTAATTAATGCACCCATTCACCACTGAATCACATTCTGCAACTTGGTGCATAACGGTCGTGAATATCGCTAAAATAAAAACTGGACTGTACGACAAAAGGTTGTTAGTACAAAGAGGAATTATAATATCGGTGTATAACTACTCCCGATATTGAAAAACTGGGACATTATTGCATAATTGAATTTGGATTTACATTATTTGGATTTGGATTGCAAGGTAGGAGACTTTATCACTTATATATTATATATATATTATTATTTTGAAAATGGATAAGATTAATAAACTTAGAGAAAAAAGAAGCAGTGTAAGAAGCGGTATAACGAAATTAATTAAAAGAATAAATTTGGAAGAGCAAGCGGAAACTGATACGCCACTTTCAGAATTGCTAGAACTTTTAGGAACTAAAGAACAAATTCTTAAAAAGCATGATTCGGATATAGAAGATCTAGTAACTGATCCAGAAAAATTTAAAACTGAAATCAAAGTATCAGAAGAGTACGATGAAAAAATTCTTTCAACTAAAATAAAGTTAAAAAGTAAAATTAAAGAAATGAATTGGGAAATAAATCATGTAGTTGAATTAAGTCATAATACTTCTACTGAAACTGCAGAACACACCTTTTCGGCCCTTAAATTACCTAAATTAGAAATTCCTCGTTTTTCTGGTGATTCCAATTTCACGGAATTCCTTAACTGCTTTAATAGCGCGATAGGTACAAATGATTCCCTTTCTAAAATTGAAAAATTTCAGTACCTAAAATCCCTTCTTTCTCCCCCCCGCTTATAATGTTGTTGCTGGATTTGAATTAAATGATAAAAATTATGATTCTTGTATTGATCTATTAAAACAGCGTTATGGTAGAACTGATTTCATTATTAATTCATATATGACTAAACTACTAAATTTGGAGCCGGTTAGAAACTCATCTCATGTTAAAGGTTTGCGTAAACTATATGATGAAATAGAAGTAAACATAAGAAATAAGAGCTTTAAATGTTACCTGGGGATCGTATAGTCATTTATTAAACCCATTGTTATTGAAATTATTTCCCCAAGAATTAGTTTTAGAATTTCATAGGAAACGTGATAAAAACAAAAATTGTGAAGTTTCGGAAATAATGACATTTTTAAGAAACAAGGTCGAGTCTAGAGAAATTTGTGAATCTGTAATGAGTAGCTCCAAAAATTACGAAACTAAACGTACCCCCTTTCAAAATTATCAAAGCGGACAAACTTATCAAAAGAATTACTCTAAACCTAAAAACGTAGCAACAGCCTCAACTTTACATACTCAGTCAAAAAATATTTGTATTTTTTGTGGTTTGGTAAATTCGCATGATTCTGTTGATTGTAAAAAATTGGATGTTAAAACAAAAATTGGTAAACTTATGTCTGACGGACGATGTTGGGTTTGTTTCAAAATGAATCATTTCAGTAAATTATGTAGATCTGGAATTGTATGTAAAATATGTAATTCTAAATACCATCACGAATCAGTTTGTAGGAAAACTCTTAAACCACAAAATTATATAAACAGAGCTAATGAAACAAAAACGAAAGATTCGGAAAACGATACTAACTCTAACTCAAAAATAAATGTAGAGAATATATCTGTTTCACACAATAATATATTTTGCAAAGATAAAGCTTTTCTACAAACATGTTCTGTATTAGCTTGTTCGGATAAAAATTCGATTTTGGCAACGCCATTCTAGATAATGCGTCACATAGGAATTTTATAAGCTCGAAATTAACTAAGGAATTAAAATTAAAAACCGTACGCTATGAAAAATTAGCGATTTATTCTTTCGGCCAAACTAAAGCATGCGAAAAAGAATATCCTGTAATTTCTTTAAAGCTAATAGCTCTATATAAAGTAATAGCTCTAAGTGGATCGAAATCGAATGTTTAGTAACACATTTCATTTCGAACTTAACCTTGAACAAGCCAGATGCTCTCTTAATGAATGAGTTAAAAACTAAAGGATATGAACTCGCTGACTCATTTGAATCCACGAATTGCGATTTATTGATAGGGAGTGGTATTTTTTGGAAAATTGTTTATAATGAAAGGATGAAATTAAACGAAGATGTAAGTTTAATTAATTCCCATTTCGGATGGTTACTATCTGGATATAATAAATTGGGTCATGACTCAGCCGAAAGTTGTGAGAATGTATGCTTAACTACGGACTCAACTTCTATTTTATTTGATCTTAAGCTATTTTGGGAAATCGAAGAGTTTCCGAATGAGAAAATATGTCTTTCTGAAAAGGATAATCTATTGATAAAAAATTTCGAGGATTCTTTGCGATTTAATGGAGAACGTTACGTATGTAAATTAATGTGGAAGGATAATATGAGACCCCCTTTGGAAATGGACTCTAATTATAAAGTTGCCGAAAAGCGTTTTGATTCGTTAGAGACTAAATTAAATAAAAATCCCGAGATTTTAGATCAATATAAACAAATTGTTTCGGAACAAATAAAATGCAATATTGTTGGGAATAGTGTAAATGAAAACTTAAATTCAGGATATTTTATGCCTCATCCAGGGCCGGATTTACGTATAAGCTAAATAAGCTGTAGCTTGGGGCCCCGAGATGGCAAGGGCCCCCAGAACTGGAGCCCTCTGAAGACTAAAATACATTTTTTTTCTTTTTTACATAGGCGAACGCTTTTCAAAATCTAATAGAAGTGTTTACAAATATAAAATAATTGTTACTCTTCACTTTTGTAACCAACAGACCAATAAAAAGGCCTTTTGACTGATGAAAATATCCTGTAGCTTTCGTAGCTACCAGTGATGGGAGTAGTCCATGGATCCTAAAAAGCGGTACTCTAGACTCCATGGAGTAGTCAAATAGCTGCCTCAATTTTTCACTGTGGGAAATGTTTTCAGCTTCTTTAAATTGTTGTGGGCTCTTTTGTCCTTCTCCAAAGGAACACCTTTTTGTCTGATTTCTGGGCAAAAAATTTCTAGGGCTGTGAGAGAATCTTGTTTAGGGTCACTCTGTTTCGAGATTTCCGTTGTGTCTCATTGTCGTTAAAGAGCTTCTCGTTTAATTTTAACTTTTCTTTTTTGCAAAATATATTTTTTCCAATTTAGTATAAAAGCTTTTTTTCCTTTTAATTATCCTAAATGTCTTAACTAGCTTAATTAATTAATTTACTTAATTATTGTAATTGATTTTAATTTGTTATTTTCCAAATTAATCGTACATGAATCCGTGAACTCCTTTCTTTCTTTATTTAAATGGTGGGCCACTATTCAATTCCCTCTTTGACAGGCCTATCTGTCAAAATTCTTCATTTGGTCTATTTTGGATTAAATTGAGAACAGATGTGGTTTTACTTTAATTTTACTTACTGCTAATAAACAGAAGCAACATGTGATATTGCTTGATAGAGCATTGAAATCAAGTGATCATCAGCTAAACAAATGTTTAAATATATATGTAAAAAATATTAATCAACCCTCCTGTCTGACCAAATTTTCCATGTATCCCCGAAATATGAATTATGCTTAATTTGTAAAATATGATATTTCGTACACAAAATTCATTTATTTAGTTAGCTTATGATTTTATTGTTTATTGATCATACTTCTTTCTATTTTTAACTCCCTGATTTTTGTTGTTATTATGTGTTTAAAGTTAATAAGGCATCTAAATTTTTTAATTTATAAGGATTTCAAATTTTTAAAGCAAAGTCGAAGTAACTTCTTAAAATTGCAAATTGAAACTATTTAGAAAATTTTGGCAGATTATTTTAAATCTGTGCATTTAATTTAATAAAATAAAAACAAATAAAAAATAAGTTTAAAAAATATAAATAAATGACTAGATAAAATATAAAACTGTGTTGTCAATGAAAAGGAACATATCTTTTAAACATTTTGAGTATTAATAAATTATTTAAAAATAAACAATTTTAAAAGGTAGAAAAGTTTTTAGATTTTTTTGAAAGGCAAATTTTGTCCCATCATTTGATAAAGAGACTATTTAATATCTGTTTCTAAGAAGCAGTCAGTCGCGTGTGGGTGTGTGGATGATGTAAGTAAAAGACGCATACAAAAAAAGCCAATTTAACTTCAGTTAATGCCCTCGATATTATATTTTTAAGCTCCTCCCAAAAATGTAGTAAAAAAGTTTCCAAATTAATTGTCGCAAACAAATTAATATTAAGTAAGAACGAATCAAAAATGATATCGAAATATGCTGAATCACTAATGAGGCAGGCGGGATGAAGGACATCGAAACCAATTTGATTAAATAGTAAAACTAGAAAGTGTTTCAAAAATCCGGACATGTATCAGGCTTCAATTTTTTTTACTGCTACAAAATTTATGAGGGAGAATTCGTTAGATTTCAATACGGGTTATGTTTTTTCTTTAATTAAATATTAAACATTAACTAATATTTGTCTTTCAAAGCTATTCATTCTGTAATAACGAATTTTAAGCATTTAAAGTATCCAGTTCAAGAATGTCAAGTATCCAAATCACTTCATTTATTAAATTTTAAAAAAAAATAATAATAAAAAAAAAATATCCGCAAGGCAGGTGTGTATATTTGGGGCTGATGATTATGAAATCTAACACAAAACAGTGAGATTGCGGGTTCTATTCCAGGTGATGACAGTTCTTAATTATTATTTCTTAATACTGAAAAATGTATTTCTTATTTTTTTTAAAGTATGCATGTTAAAAACTAATAATTTAACAAGTATTTTGTTTAAGATATTAGAGATATCGAGAGATGATGAAAGTTATTCGTAAATTAAACTGTAAATAAATGACGGACCCTGTGTCTTTTTATTAGTTTATTTAGACACAAACATGACATAGAAAAGGTAAAGGTAGATATTGGGGAAAACTCCCGCAAAGAGAAAGCTGCCGTTCTCTTAAACATGAAAACATCATCAGCTCTGCCAAAGCTCTCGTAACAGTACGCGCATGCGCGGACATGCCGCCCGCCATTGCAATGTGAAACATTCAATATTTTGACATAATAAGCACAATTGACTGGAAGTTCTACAAAACACAATTTTCTACAATTTGCAAACTAACATAATACAAACATTGGAATTGCATAGTATATAAAGTAAACAATTAGCATAGCAAGAAACAATATATAAAGATGAATTAGGAATTGTTAAGAGTTTTGTTTCATTCTTCTAAAGGCAGTACACATAATTTGGATATTGGTCGTTTAAATATGCCAGTTTTTGTCCTGACGTCTACAACACGAATGTTATTATCCTTACCAGGATAAGTTTGTATAATGCGACCTAAAATCCATTTAGAAGTGGGTACATTTTCCTCCTTTAAGATAACCATATTCCCAATTTTTACATTTTGTTTAGAAAACATCCACTTAGTGCGTTGTTGCAAAGTACTTAAATAAGATTTATGCCAATGTTTCCAAATCAACTGTATTGCCTTCGTAGTTTTCTGCCATAAATTTAATCTGTTTTCAGAGATATTTACTAGAGTAGGTTCTACAATTGAAGTAAGAGATCTTCCTACAAGAAAATGTCCCGGTGTTAAAATGTTTAGATCCTCTATATCAGAGGAGAGAGGAGTCAAGGGACGTGAGTTGAGCATTGCTTCAACCTGAACTAATACAGTAAAGAATTCTTCATAGGTAAAATTAGAGTTGCTTACAACACGTTTAAGGTAATATTTGATGGATTTCACTCCCGCTTCCCACAATCCACCGAAATTTGGGGCTCTAGGAGGAATGAATTTCCATTCAATGTTCTCTTCCGAGAAAATTTAGTAAAAGTTTCTTGTTTAAGCATTTTGTTACGAAATTCTCGTAGTTCTTTATTTGCGCCAACGAAATTGGTCGCATTATCCGAAAAGATTTTTGAACATTTTCCTCGCCTTGCTATAAAGCGCTTAATTGTTGCAATCATTGACTCTGAAGTGAGATCCGATAGAATTTCCAAATGGATCGCCTTAGTTACTAGACAAATAAATATACAAACATAAATTTTGGCTAGAGGACCCTTCCTTTGGTTTTTATTTTTAATGAAAAAGGGGCCGCATAGATCAATCCCAACAGAATTAAATGTGAAATCTGGATTAATTCTTTCTTTTGGAAGGTCACCCATTTTTTGATTACATATTTGAGGTTTTGCCTTAAAACATGTAAAACAGTCATGTGTTAGTTTTCTACACAAATTTCGACCGTTTAAAGGCCAATACCTTTGTCTTAATTGAAATAGCAAGGCCTGAGGTCCAGAATGCAGATATTTTTCATGATAGTATTGAATGATCAATTTTGTCAACTTACAGTTAGAGGGTAACAAGATTGGATGTTTACTACTATAACTTAAAGAAGAATTAATAATACCTTCTTGATCTATAAAAGGGGACAAACCTTTAATCTTACTGGATGTAGGAACAGTAGCATTTTTAAGGAGACATTTGATGTCATCTTTAAATTCAACCCCTTGAGTTTCCTTGATTAAGAACATCTCTGCATGCCTTAAGTCATCCGAGGTTAAAGGTCCTATTACTTTATTCCCAGGGTGTTTACAGTTATTGGAGAACCTGAAAAGATAACTAAGAACACGCACAATTTTAATGAACTTATTACTAATTTGAAATAATGTATTCAATAAGCTGGAAGAGTTAGTAATGGATAGAGTTATATTTGAGTCACTAGGTGTTTCCTTGTGTTGCACATAGTCCTTTTTCATTTCACAAAGATAGTCTTGTTCAGGAACATCAACATTGTCTTCAGTGATTATTAAGTCAGTGTTTGTTAAGAAATCAGGTCCCTTGAACCACATGGAATTCTCTATAATGGACTGGACACTAGCACCTCTAGACAAGAGATCAGCGGGATTGTTCTTACTTGAACAATGATGCCAAGAAGATGAATCTGTGAGTCTCTTAATTTCTGAAACACGATTTGCCACGAACTGCTTCCATCGCTTGGTGGAGCCTCTAATCCAATAAACAACAATTTTCGAATCAGTCCAGAAGTAAACTGCAGATGGAGTTTTCTTATCCAGAATGTGTTTTATCTTATTAGTAAGCCTTGCACTTAGTAATGCTCCAAGAAGCTCTAATCTCAGTAAAGTTATGTCCTTTATCGGAGCTACTCGGCTCTTGGAAGCTATGAGGTTGACTTCTACTTCCTGTTCTCTTCTTACTCGTAAATAAACTGCAGCGCCATATGCTGACTTGCTGGCGTCGGAGAAGGCGTGTATTTCTACGACTGCTTCTTGATTTGTGCAGCCTAGAATCTTTCTTGGCATTTTCAATTCTGCTAAAATCGGTAGTTCTTTACACCATTTTAGTCATTGTTTGTGAACATCAGGTGGTAACTGGCCATCCCACGGTACCTTCTTCATCCACAGCTCTTGAAATAAACATTTGACACGAATGGTAAATGGTGTTAACATTCCTAACGGATCAAAAATTTTACCAACTGCTTGTAAGAGGCGACGCTTCGAGTTTTCAGGAGAGGAAATAAATTCCAGGAGACCCTTTACTTCCAAGGTAAGGCAATCCTCTTCTGTTTTCCACGCCATTCCTAACACCTTCGTCAAATTACTCCCCAAGCTAATGGTTGCATATTCCTCTTGAATATCGAAACCTTCTTCCTTCCAGCATTTCTTTAGAGTTATATCATTCGTAACCCATTTTCGGAGAGTCATTCTTGCTTCAGACATAATTTTCTTAGCATTCAGAGAAACTGTAAGAGCTTCTTGCAAGGTATCTTCGCCTGAGATGAAATCATCAACATAAATGTAATGGTCAAGTAGTTGAACAGTTTTCGGATATTCATCTCTAAACCCCTCAATGTGGTGTTTGATCGTGGCTGATAACAGAAATGGTGAAGCGTTCACTCCAAAAAGAACGCGCTTAAACTTAAATGGTTTTAAATTCCTAAGTGATTTGTAATCTTCATTAAACCACAGAAAGCGAACTGCATCGCAATTCTTTTCAGCAAGGGATATTTGTAAAAAAGCCTTCTCAATATCAGATGTAAAGGCTATTTCATTTAGTCTAAACTGGACTAAAATGTCAAACAGAAGGGGGTTTAAATTTGGGCCAGGCCATAAACAGTCATTGAGTGATAACTCGTTACTATCATGTGAGCTTGCGTCAAACGCTATACGAACTTTTGTTGTGAGTTTATCCTCCTTGCAAACAGCATGGTGAGGTAGATAATAAATGGGCTTATTTGAAATAGGTTCGTTTCCTTTTACTGGCTCTATAATACCCTGATTTAAATAATCCTTAATAATTTCAGAATATTGAATATACAATTCAGGATTTCGAAAAAACTTTCTTTGTAACCTCTCTAAACGTTGTTTTGCAATATTAAAATTATCCTTTAGTTCTTTATTATCCCTTTTCCAAGGTAATTGAACCTCGTAACGATTGTCAATAAACCTGACAGTTTTGTCGAAAATTGCTTGCGCCTTATCTTCTTCCGAAAGTTTTGGATCTTCGTGTTTAATGCCGATAGCTTCTAACTCCCAAAATTGTTTTATATTATTGTTTAATTCTTCAAAATCCCGAATTAAATGACACTGAGCATGAACATTAGACGGCATTACTTCATCAAGAACACCTGTTGGTATCCACCCAAAAACAGAATCTTGCAAAATAAGTTTATCATTAACCTTATGTGAAGTTTGTTTTAAAATCTTATAGAACAGTTCTGCCCCAATTAAAGCATGAATTTTTCCTGGTTTAAAAAATGTAGGGTCAGCAAAATCTATAAAAGGAGGCAATTCAATATTTGATACATCTAATTGAGTTGATGGAATAAACCCAGTAATTTTAGGAACAATCAAAAATTCTAAACTTTCTTTGAAAGTTTCCTCTGCATTGGAAATAACAGTATTAGTTTTATTTTTTATATTATGAGTAGCTCCATTTAATCCCATTACAGGTACGTTAATCGTTTGTCTTATCAAACTTAATTTATCAGCACATTCATTCATCAAAATATTTACATTACTCCCGCTATCTAAAACAGCGCGCAATTTGTAGCGCATCCCGTAAGAATCCTTAATGAAAATATAACACGTACTTAATAATACAGATTTTTTCTCTTTCATTACATTACTCGACTTTCTTCAAAAAGAATACTTCAATTTAATCGCCTTCCTTTCGGATTAACTACGTCATCATTTGTTCTTGCATGCGTATTAAAGTTTCAAATTAGGAAAATTAAGGAAGATCAACCGAATTGTTATGAAATGTTGAATTCTCTATACGTAGATGATTTGTATTACGGTGCTAAAACTTTTCAGGATGCGTATCAATTATCTTCATCGGCAATTGAAATATTACGCGCCGCCGGATTTAATTTAAGGAAATTAAAAACTAATTGTATGGAACTAAATGAACTATGGCGTAAAAACGGATATGAGGAAAACACTGATTTTGGGCAAGGAGCAGGTTTTTTAAGATTAAAGTGGGATCCTATTGAAGATAAAATTAAATTAGATTTAAAGGATTTAAGGTATTCCTTGGAATCAGGAAACACCAAAAGCAAAGTGTTGAGAATTATTTCTAAAATTTTTGATCCATGTGGATTCATTAGTCCATTTGTAGTTAGAGCTAAAATAATTATGCAGGAAATTTGGGAGCGAGGTTTAAAGTGGGACGAAGCGATTTGGTAAAGAAATGGAAAAAATGGTGTTCTGAAATTACAGATTTGGACAAATATGTTATAATAGAACGAAAACTATGTTCAACGGCGGATATTAGTGGTGTTTCTCTTCACATATTTGTTGACGCAAGTCCTAAGGCTTACGGAGCCGTGGCGTACCTTCGTTATACAACAATTGAAGGACATATTGAAGTTAATGCAATGCAAGGTTGCTCCATTAAAAACTTTGACTTTGGCTAGATTGGAACTGATGGCAGCTCTCGTCGGTGCTAGATTAGGGAAATATTTACAAAACGATTTTTCCTAATTTCACTCAACAAATATACTATTGGAGTGACTCTAAAATTGTTCTCCACTGGATAAAGGGATCTTCAAAGCTTTGGAAACCATTTGTGTCTAATAGAGTGGCAGAAGTGCAGACACTTTCAGAGTGTTGGAACCATTGCAGCGGTGCGGAAAATCCTGCTGATTTCATCACAGGAGGAGAATCTGCAGTTAAAATCGCGTCGAGTTCCCTATGGTGGTCAGGACCGGTTTGGTTGTCCCTTCCGGTCAACTTGTGGCCTGTAGTAGATTTTAGCAACCATCCTGATGACAATTATAGTGATGTGGTCAAGAAAGAACAAAGAGCTGTTGTGGTGAACTCAAAACAAGACATTTCTCTTACAAAGTTTATTGATGTCAACAAATACAGCAATCTTACTAGACTTTTGAGAGTGACAGCTTCGGTGCCCATAATGCCAAGCCAGATTCTTCGAAGTTGAAAGGACCTATTAGTGCTTCAGAATGCTTTGCATTCCTGGATTAAAACTCTAGCATTACGAGAGTGAAATCCTCTCTCAAAATACTTTGAGTAAACATTCACGAATCAATTTTAAACTTAATGATCTTTTATTTTTGCAGTTCTCAAACGATGATATGAAAACAAAACATCCTGTCCTTCTAATGATAAATTTGTTGAATTAGTTATATTAGATGCTCATGTTAAAATAGGTCATTTAGGTGTAGATTCTACGTTAACTCACTTAAGAGAACAATATTGGATAATCAAAGGTAAACAATTTGTCAAAAAGGTTTAGAGAAACTGTTTAATATGCAGACGTTATAAAGTAAAACCAGGTGCTCAAGTGGTAGCTTCGTTACCACCTGACAGAATTGAAGAACAACCTCCTTTTGATGTTTCTGGTGTAGATTTTGCAGGACCTTTTTTTGTTACTGACTCTAATAATAAGTGTTATTTGTTAATTTTTATCTGTGCAGTTACTAGAGCTGTGCATTTAGAGCTAGTTATTAATATGAATACTGATTCTTTTTTATTGGGATTTAGAAGATTTGTTTCTCGTAGAGGATTGTGTTCGATTTTGTATTCAGATAATGCAAAAGCCTTTAAAAAGGCAAATAGTGAACTAAAAAAATGGTGGAATCAAATTAATGATCCTCAGGTAAAAAATATGTTTGCATCTAAAAATATTGTTTGGAAATTTATTGTAGAAAGAAGTCCATGGTGGGGAGGTTTCTGGGAACGACAGATGCGTACAGTTAAAACTTGTTTGAAGAAAATTATTAGTAAATTTTCTCTAACTCTTAAAGAATTAGAAACTGTCTTTTTGGAAATTGAAGCCATGATAAATTCGAAGCCTATTTCGTATCTATATAACGAACCCTCAGAACCTTCTCCTCTTACACCGTCTCATTTTTTAGTTGGTAAAAGATTAATGTCTTTACTTGTTGTTAAGTATAAACCTAATGATTTGATTGTAAATAGAGATTCATTAACTAAAATGTATAAATACCAAACACTATTGGACCATTTCTGGAATCGGTGGAGGAAGGAATATTTACTGCATCTAAGATCTGCTTATATTTCTTTACCACCATGTAAGATAACATCATTTGAGGTAAATGATATTGTTTTAATCAATGATGAGCGTTATCCCAGAAATATGTGGATGCTGGAAAGAATTTTGGAAGTGTATCAGGGGCGAGATGGGAACATTCGTTCACTTTTGATAAAAACCCCTAAAGGAGATATAAGACGCTCAGTTCAACTTGTAAGTAATTTAGAAATTAAGCCTTAAACAAAATGTTTATTGCAATGTGTAAAATATATATATTTTGATAATATGCATATAACGTCGTTGCCGAGTGGAAGGATTAAAACAGGTCTTAGGTCGGGAAGGAGGGTACAAAATTTATTTATTAATTATTAGACAACAGCAGTCATGAGAGTGAGTAAAAGTGTAAAAAGTGCACATGAAAAGTTGCGCTCCTTGGTTATATGTTAGGGAAAATCTTGCAAAGTAAAATCCGTGAAATGTCCTAATTTAGGAAAAGAGGGAACTCTTAGTAGTTGCTATTGGTTTATAAAATAGATCGAATGTTTCCCACACAGAGCAAAGGGAAAAATGTCCTGCTTTTAATTAAATGCATACTTGAGCCAAAAATAAATTTAAGAACAGGATGTGGCTCTTAAAAGTGTGAGAAAGTATTTCGATTAGAATAGTTAATTAGGATGAAGTTTTATAGCAAAGAAACTAACATAAAAAGATTAATTGAAGCTTTTATGTTACATGCATATGTTATAATTGTTTGTTTTATATTGTTATTTTAATTATTGAACATTCATTTAATTATTATTATTGCAAATTTCTGCTAAAGATAAATTTTTAATTTTATATTTTTTGGTATTTTATATTTTTTCAAATTTATGGTAAGTGAGCTCAAAAGAGTTCAGGTGGGGAGTGTTACAAATTTTTGCCTGACCAGAAGAGGGCGTTGAAATCACTCACTCATTATAATTCTGGAAAACACTTATGTGGCAGGCAATAGATTGAATTGGATGGCTCATTGGAGAGCCCCATTTCGTATCCTATATTTTTATTGTTACCATTATTAAATTATGGTTCCTTTAATTAATGCACCCATTCACCACTGAATCACGTTCTGCAACAGCCTCTAAGCGTACTGGAGTATCATTGAAACATCAATTCCGTATCCCTAAAGTGAAAGAAAAAATAGACCGTTTTATTAAAAACTGTGTTCCTTGCATTTTAATAAATCGAAAGTGTGGAAAACAAGGACTATTACATCCTATCGAAAAAGAATCCATTCCTCTGCACACTTAACATATTGATCATTTGGGACCATTGCCTACCACAAACAAGAATTATAAATACATATTTGCAGTTATAGACGCTTTCACAAAGTTTTGCTGATTATACCCAACAGAAAGTACAGATGCTACTGAAGTTATTTCAAAATTAGAGTCTCAAAAATATGTTTTAGGCAATCCATAACGAATTATTTCTGATGGGGGATCTGCATTTACTTCCAAACAGTTCCTTGAGTATTGCAGTGCTGAACAAATAGAACACTACCCTGTAACTACTGGTTTACCGAGAGCAAATGGACAAATAGAAAATTTAAATTCTATCATAATTTCGGTAATCTCCAAATTATCAATAGGAGATCCAAACAAATCGTACACTTACGTAAAAGACGTTCAGAAAATCATTAATTCTACTTTTCAACGAAGCATTAATACTATTCCTTTTTAACTGTTATTTGGTACTGCTTTTAAAACAAAACGAGATCTGAAAATTACAAATATGCTGAATGAGGAAATTCAAGCCGTCTTCGTTAACAGCCGTGGCGAGTTACGGAATTAAGCCTAACTACAAACACAGAAAGTCCAAGATGAAAACAAACGAACTTACAATCTTCGACGAAAACTATCCTTCAAAATTAACGCCCCCCAGGGGCACACTCTTGTGTGACGGGCGCGGCGCACCCGGGGCCCCGAGCTGGACCTGAGCATTTTTCCATTTCTCTCTTGCGACGGTCCTATTTTGAGTTTCCGACTTTTCATCAAATATTATATTGACCTAGTGAACGAATTTTATTTCATTCCATTCAAAAACACTGTATATTATTTACAGACTATAGATCTTCAGATTTCTGTATGTTTTTTACTGTTTTTGTCGATTTTCCTGATTTATGATGTTTCACCTATTTATTTTAAGTAACCAATTTCCCCCTAAAGTAAACAGACTAACAACGTTAGCTTTTGCTGACCAGCACGTTTGCCGTGTGCTGCGTCTCGTAAGGTGGAAAGGGGGAGTCTGGAGCTACCTGTCTGCTCTCTCATACGAGTGTGGCGCCCAAGGGGGCATTTTCATCTCGGAGTTGGTCGACTGCGTACTCTTTGGCCCCTGCTTCACTGTAGACGAGTGGAAGGAGGTTAGGTCCCCCTCCCTTTCAATCGGCTGGTAGGGCATGCGTAGCACCCTGCTAGGGACTACGTGCTGCATCAGGAGAGTGCCCCTGAACTGTGATAGTTTTGGCGGATCCACGCTCCCCTGTTGTAGTGCTATACCTGGAGCTACCCTGAACAGAACACCGAGGCTGAGCTTTTCAGAGCCGGTGCTTCTTTTCCCCTTGTTGGGCTCGATGGTGGGCATGGGAGTGTCCAGATGAACGTTTTTATGAGCTATGGAGTTACCCAAAGATTCTGCACACAGTATAGCAAATACATCTAAATTTGATCTATCCAAGTGTCCCAACTACGACCCAGCAAAATCCAGATTTCTAGTTCTTAATTCTAAAGACAAAAAACTTAGTACTGTTTCACCATTCATTATTCAAAAATTCTTAGAATCCCAAATCGGAAACCCTAAAAATGTTCGTCAATTGCCGTCAGGTGATTTACTAGTTGAAACCAATTCTAATAAGCAAACCATGTCACTTCTACAATCACGTAAAATAGATAATAAATCTATAACTGTTACTCCTCACAATACCCTCAACATATCAAAAGGTGTCATTACAGTTCAATCATTACAATATCTCCCAATCAGCGAGATTATTGAAGGTCTTTCTGATCAATCAGTTGTTGATGCACGCCATATAACCATTAAGAGAGGCAAAGATATAATTACTACTCAACATTTAATATTAACTTTCAATTCCGCCACTCTACCAACTGACATTAAAGTAGGCTTTATTTTATTACAAAGTACGACCATATGTTCCTAACCCTCTTCGATGCTTTAAGTGTCAGAAGTTTGGCCATTCGACTAATCACTGCAGAGGTAAAGAAACCTGTTCTCGCTGCAGTGAATTTGGACATACATTTCAAACTTGCACCCGGCCTGAAAAATGTACCAACTGTTCAGAACCTCACTCCGCCAACTCCCGACTCTGTCAAAAATGGAAAACGGAAAAAAAAATCATCAACATCAAAGTTAATCAAAATCTGACATACACTGAAGCTAAAGCTAAGTTCTTAAGTTCACAACCAAGACCTAATATTTCATATTCTGCAGCATTATCCAATAGTAAACCGAAGATATCCATAGGTATTCAGTATGACGCAGCTGATACCGAACCAAATAATACAAATTTCAAAGTACTATTGCCTAAACCAACAGCAAGCTCAACTAATAAAGAGCATTCTCAATCATCATTAAAATCTCAGAACTCTGGAAAATCTGTTATCTCTCGTACAACCCCTTCACAAACCTCTACAGAAAAACAAAAATATCTGAAACTGACACCACAATTGGTAACTGCGTTACAACAAAAACTTACCCAATCTCCACTAGTGACTAAACACAAATATATACCAAAGAGCAGACAAAATAAATTTCATAAGAATAGGCCAAAACAATCAAAAGACAAAGAACAGGAATACTTACAATCAGATGCAATGAGCACAGACGAAAACACTGCAGATGAAATTTCAGATACACAAATGCAAACAGATAAAGGGTTGGAAACACCACCCAATCTCTGTCCAAAAAATACTAAATCTAAAAATCGGAAGCAATAAATGGCTAAAATAATATCTTGGAATTGTAGGAGTTACAACACTAATAAACCTGACGTTATAGATATAATAAATAAGTTGTCTCCGTGTTGCATTTGCTTACAGGAAACATCACTAAAACCTATTCATCGAACTAAATTACACGGATATAACGTCATCAGGAAGGATAATATAGGCAATAGTAAAGCTTCAGGTGGAGTCATGATCATGACTTCCTGCATGTATCCCTCTAGTATGGTTTCACTAAATACCTCTTTGCAGGCAGTTGCTGTCCGCCTTAGTATTCAATATTTATTGACAGTATGCTGCATCTATCTCCCACCTCGATATGATGTATCTGAAGCAGATCTTGATGAACTTATTGCACAACTCCCACAACCTTTCATTATAATGGGAGATTTTAATGGCCATAATCCCATCTGGGGTAGTTCGGACACAAATAGTAGAGGAATCTTAATTGAAAAACTTATCAACAATCATTTACTCAGTCTTCTCAATTCTGGTGAGAATACCTATTTTCACGCCCCTTCACAATCATATCATGCCATAGATTTAGCAATTTGCAGCTCATCTCAATATCCATATTGGTCATTTTTGGCTCATGATAACCTTTTTAATAGTGATCACTTCCCTTTAATACTAACTTATACAGGCAGCAGTAACTTTCAAAGTTCCCGCATGCCACGGCTTAAAATGAGCACTATGAACTGGAACAAATTTAAATTCATTGTAACAATAACTGAAAATTTGATAAATCAAACTAATATAAATGACGCGGTAGAACATGTCACATCGAATATACTTGAAGCAGCGAAACACTGCACAAAGATGACATCAACTAAGCTTCCAAAACATCTTAAACCTTGGTGGAATCAAAACTGTTATCAAGCACAGAAAGAACAAAAAAAACAATGGCAGATCTTTCGTAGACACCCAACCAAAGACAATCTAATTGCATTTAAAAAAGCTCGGTCTATAGCCCGAAGAGTTCGAAGAAATGCTCAAAGAGCCTCGTGGAAAAATTATGTCTCCTCAATAAACTGTAATACACCATCAATTGAAATCTGGAAAAAAATTAAAACTATATCCGGTAAATATTGTGAACACATCATACCTATTCTCAAAGTTAATAATACACATATCTCTCATATCCCTGATATTGCAAATGCTCCGGCTGCTGCTTTCTCTGAAATCTCAAGCGCTTCAAATTATAAAGAACCTTTCGCCACGTTTAAGAGAAATATGGAAAGAATTAAATTGACGCCAAAAGACGACACAGATTGTAACTATAACCGGCCATTTACAATAAATGAACTCCAATATGTTTTAAAAAACACCCGTCCTTCAGCACCTGGACCAGATGAAATTCATTATTCAATGCTACAAAACCTGCCCGATAGAGCTTTAGTGCTTCTACTTCAATTATATAATCGTATCTGGACAGAGAGAATTTTTCCACAGAATTGGTCAACAGCATATGTTATCCCCATTTTAAAACCTGGCAAGAATCCCGAAGAAACAACAAGCTATAGACCAATAGCCTTAACTAGCTGTCTTTGTAAACTTTTTGAAAAGATGGTGAACAAACGTTTAATATTTTTACTTGTATCGCGAAATAAATTTTCTCCGTATCAAAGTGGTTTTCGTGGAGGCCGCAGCACCTCTGACAATTTACTAAAACTTGAAA